>NW_027256883.1:100687488-101222488 GCF_029215685.1 Pituophis catenifer annectens | reverse complement strand
TGGACGATAAGATGGAAAAGATACAACAAAACATCCAAAAAAATGAACAACGGATCCAAAACATCAAAACAAAAATGGACCAAGCAGAAAAAAAACTGGATAATATGGAAAGTGATCAAATAGCATGGAATAAAGAATTGGAAGATTCAATTTCGTACTTAGAAATGGAGAAGGCATCCTTCTACCTAAGATTTCAAAATATCGCTGAGACCAGAGAAGAGAATCTGAGAGATTTGATGGTGGAGATTCTAGCAGAGGCGACCCAAAAAGATAAGGAGGAAATTAGTAAAGAAATAGACGAGGTCTCTAGAGTATATACAAATTATGCCCGAAGGAATAAATTACCTAAAGAGATCCATATTAGATTTGCAAGGAAATCGGTGAAAGAAGAAATATATAAAATAATGAGAGAGGAAGTAATCACTTATAAAGATAAAGAAATAATAACATTAAAACAAATTCCGAGAAGAATAAGAGAAACAAGGAAAAATTATAACTTTCTAACAACAGAATTGAATAAACATAAAATAATGTTCCGGTGGTTGACACCCGAGGGAATCCTTGTTTCGTGGCAAGACAAAAAACACAGAATTGACACTTTAGAAAAAGCATAACAGTTTTTTGACAGGCATTTTGCATTAGAAGAGGAACAAGAAACCAAAGTCCAACAAGATTTCATCAATAAGGAGGGCTTACCAGATGAAGTACAGAGAGAACGAGAAGGAAGAACAAGAATGGAGAAAGAGAAGACGGAAAGAGAGGGAGCAAGGGAAAAAACACAAAGTATCGCAAAAAACACAAGAAGACTCAAGACAGCAAGGAAATAGAAGATTGAAATGGAGAAGGAACTAAAACTGATATCAATTAACATAAATGGCTTAAATATCGTCCAAGAAGGATACCATGGTCAATGGTATTGAAAGCCGCTGAGAGGTCAAGTAGCACCAAGATGGAGGAATGACTCCCATCTCGGGCTCGCCAGAGATCATCTATCAGCGTGACCAAGGCAGTTTCCGTGCTGTAACCAGGCCTGAAGCTAGACTGAAAAGGGTCTAGATAATCCGTTTCCTCCAATGACCGTAGGAGCTGAAGTGCCACCACTTTCTCTACAACCTTTCCCACAAAGGGTAGGTTGGAGACTGTACGAAAGTTCTTTAATTCTGCTGGATCCAGGGAAGGCTCCTTGAGGATGGGCCTTACAACCGCTTCCTTTAATGGTTGCGTTAACTAAAGCCTGGAGCCAGCCTCGTGTCACCTCCCTGCTGGCCGAAACCAGCCAGGAGGGGCACGGGTCCAACAAACAAGTGGAGGAACTCATCATTCCTACAGCCTTGTCCACTTCCTCAGGAGTCACAGGCTCAAATTCATCCCATACAATAGGACTAAGACCTGCCCCCGTCATCTCGGTCGTAATTGCCCAATCAGAGTCCAGGTCCATCTGAATCTGAGCGACTTTATCTGACAGAAACTGCACAAACTCCTCAGCTCTACCCTGCAAGGGCTCTTCCACTCCCCCTTCATTAAGGAGGGAGAGAGTCACCCTAAATAGGGCAGCTGGGCGCGAATCAGCGGATGCAATAAGTGCAGAAAAATGTGAACATTTTGCCGCCCGTATCACCACTAAATAAGTCCAAGGCTCTTAAGGCTCTTAAGAGTGTTCGGTCAGATTCGGAGTTACTGGTCCTCCAGCATCACTCTAGACGTCTCTTCTGGTGCTTCATCTCCTGTAGCTCCTCGGTAAACCAGGGAGCTTTCCTGGCTCCACTGCCATGGAGAGGTCGCAAAGGCGCAATCCGGTCCAGTGCCCCAGATGCCGCCCTATTCCAGGCAGCCACCAGGGACTCAGCCGGACTGTGGACAAGGGAGTCAGGTATCTCCCCAACCTCCTTCTGGAACCCTTCAGAAGGGTTGAGTTTAAGACTAACCAATAGGTAACACAATTTTTATTTATCAATAAATATAAATTATATTTCTGTAATGCAAAAAAATTGAAGCCATGTCACTATTCTGACAGATGCCCTAATTAAATCATGAGCCTCAAGCCAAGCTTCAAAAGAAATACAGTTATTTATTAGGAGCTCCATGTCGGCACGTACCCAAATGAAGCCAACTCTGACTCCACATAATTTACAGCCCTAATCATGACCCTGTCGTTTCCTCCCCCCCCCGCCCCGGGTTTATCATCAACCACATTCGCCAACGGAACAATTTAGTGGTTGTAGAGACCACTCCCCTCAGGCCGCTGTTGGTAACCCTGAGAGACAGCCTTGAGAAAGATATGTCTGGAATGTGCTCCTGTCTGTGACTGCCGTGTTGCTTCGTCGGTTTCCCATCCTCCCTCACCTATGGTAACTTGAGAGCAAGCCAGGGATGCTTTGCGAGTTGACAGTCACATTGCCAAATCATTTAAAAAAAAAATCTTTATTTACATTTGTCATTAAAAAAGAAGACAACACACCAGATAAATGACAGACAAAAGAACAAAACAAATAACATACATGCCTATAAGTAGTACCTTAATAACTTAATATTCGGTACAATATATCTATGTTACATTCCGGGGGAGGCAGAACACCTTAATTTACATTTATAAATCAATTAGGTCTATCCAACCTCACTTTACTTGTATAATATAAATTCTTCAATAAATATGACTCCTAATCTAGTTTGGGATTATAGTTTTCTCTTTGATAGCCAAATATATAGTTTTTCCCAAGATAAACATGTTTGTATTTGGTCTCTATCTTTCAGTTTTTTAGTCAATTTATCAGCTTCCGCACAATCCAAAATCTTCTTTATAATTGCTTCCTCTGATGGGGTATTTTTATCTTTATCACATTGCCAAATCATATTCAATCTATCATCAGTTTCACTTCCCATATCTTTTTAAAAAGCTCTACAGTATCGTATTATGTAATTATAGTACGTATTTCATATTCTTTGTTTCTGTACCTGATTTCTGTTTCCTAAGGAAAACTGCAGCTATTTTGTTCAAATGGATTTGCAGTTGGCTGATTAACTGCACTTTGCATGTAATCCTCACTGGAATTCCATCTACCTGGAGTAAAGTACACTGTGGGGTACTCAAGGTTCTTCTTGGGCCTAGTGTTCTTCATCTAGATGAGGAAATAGAAGGAGCACTCCTCAGACTTGCAGTTGACCCCAACTTGGGGGGAATTGCCAACACTTTGAAAGATACACTCAAGATTCAGAAGGATCTTGACAGACCAGAGAAATGGGCACTGTCCAATAAGATGCAGTTCAGTGATAAGAAAAGGAAGGTCTTGTACTGAGGTAGGAAAAACCAAAATCACAGATATAGAATAGGCCGGGGGTTGGCAACATGCAGCTCTAGAGCCGCATGCGGCTCTTTGGGCCCTCTCCTGTGGCTCCCTGTCAGATGATCCCACCACTGGGTGGCCCTTCCCCTCCCCCTCCCTCCTGGCCTACCCTGAGAAGAGAAGGGCGACTGCGATGGATGGAGACTGGCTCCATATTCCAGAGCAGGAGTGAAGCACCCCTCTACTTGCCTCTTTTTCCGGCCCTTGTTTTGCACTTCGGCCACTGGGGGAGACGTGTGACTTTGCTCTGCGCCGAGACACTGGCTGGGCCACCTGGCTGCAGCTGATGCTCCATGTTGTAATGGGCTCCAGGAGGAGGAGGAGGAGGGAGTGCTGTCTCCCCCATTGTGCAGCGCACTAAGTTTAAGTGCAAGAGCAGAAAGCAGCCATGGAGGTGGCAAGAGGAATATGGGGAGACGCGCCACAGCCAGTGTCTCGGAGTATAGAAAGTTGCACTTCTCCCTTGTGCTGCTTAGAGAGTCCATTGAATGGGTTCTCCTCATGGCCAAAGACTGCATTAATATTTGCATAAACACACCTCCCCTTCCGGTTAGGCTCCAGTTCATTAACTCAGTCCGGCCTGAATGACTGCTTTTTTCTTGGCTCCTTCAACGGACTCTCTATATTGCTTCCGTTAGCTGGAGAAATTTCTTATATTTCCATCTCATACGATCCTTTCCGTTACTGCTGCATTGCGGTTGCCAGGGAGCTTTGAGTTCACTCAGGTGCCACTCAGCTGAACAGCGGCTTGCTGCCGCCACTGTGGACTCTGCTCGCCGCTTTTCAAGTCTCCTCATGATCCCTAGTTGAGAAGATTGCTGACTTTAATCGTGAGTGAAGCGAAGCCTGCTAGAAGCCATGGTGTCGGCTTCGCGCTAGAGGAATTGAGGGAAGCCCTGTGTTGTAGGGGCTGGTTCTTCCTGATCGACCGTAGTCCGTTGGTTAGCAGTACCATTTTGTCGGCTTCTGAATCCTTCGACCATTTTGCCTGGTGCGCAGCAGCGGTCCTCTTGGCTCGGCACCATTTTGTTTTACTGTGGAGGGCTGGAAGAGCTGTACTGTTGGCTCTAAGCCATTCTGTTGATATTACTGTGGACACTTGAAGAACCGTGTTGTCGATTCAATGCCATTTTGTGGAGGTTTTTATAGTGCAACTGTTAGTGGGCTGTGTTGTCAGCCCTCAGGAATTTCGCTTCACCTCCTGGGGTTGGCGCTTGAGGGGCTGTGTTGCCAGTCCCACACAATTTTCTGGGGGCCCCAAATGTGCCTGGAGCCATCCAGGTGGCATGATCCGCTCACTGGTCTGATTTGTTTGACACGGATCTGTGGCCTTGCGCAGCTGTCTCGTCAGCTTCCTGCCATTATTCAAGGTTTCCCCCATATTATCTAGAGCTGTGCTGTCAGACCTTTCTATTGCCTAAAGAACTTTGTATTTCAACATGGCAGATCGTAGACACTCTCCCTCGCATCACTCAAGTTCCCCCCATCCTTCTACCAGCAGAAAGAGCAGGTCAAAGTCTAACCCCCATTCTACTAGGGACAATTCGTCCGCCAAAGCATCATCCTCTGTTGCTGCAGAAAAAGATGCTGAGTGCAGAGACCGCACATTGAATAACAGTTCGACAAGGCACAAAAAAAGGCAGTGTCCACCTCGACTACGAGCGCTTTGGAAACTGGGGGACGAACCATCTGGCCTCAAGATCAGGGACTTTCCCCCCATAGATGTCCGAATACTGCTACCTGGTCTCCATCATCACCTGCTGAAACGCAGGTTGACCAGGCAGTAATTAGGGAGGTATTCGCCCAGGGATCTGGTTCCGTCTCAGACCCTCCTATGCCATCATGAATATCTAAGCCTTCCTCATCATTTACTCCCACTGCGGCGGGACTCCACCCAGTTGAGGTCTTCCCTCTCACATTTCACAGGACATGTGTGATTTTATCACTCAGACTATAACCAGGAGTATTGACACAGCTCTCACGCAATGGGGCATTTTCCTGACTCGCTGCTCCGACAATCCTACATATGGGTTGTTGAAGTGTGATTGGATATACTGAGTGCTCATCATTTTTTCCTCTGCAGTCCTTGTCCCGCCCACTGCTTGTTCCTGTCAGTCTTTTTCACTCAGTGGATTGGACCAGACCTGAGTGCCTTTTCTCTTGCTAATTTAGCTTAATTCTCTGTATTTACTGTTTTTCCTAGTTAATTAGTCTTTCCTGTTAAATTTAGCTTGTTTGGCTTTAAATTGGGAGCTGCGGGTTTCGGTTCGGCTTCTGCCTCCGAGCCGCCGTTTTTTCGCTCCAGGTAACAGCTGAGGGGTGCGTTTTGCCTTTTTTATTGCCAATTCTTATTCTTAACATTGTGGAGAGCTGCGCTTCGAGGGACTGTTTATTTTACAAGCTGTGGCTTCAGGGTTTGGCTGTGAGCTGCCGAGCCGCCCGATTGCTCCGTTGACAGCTGAGGGGCGCTTCAATTTCACTCAGCTGAGAGGCGCGGTCGTTGTTCTTTCTTGTGCCACGGGTGGTGGAGCTGGTTCCCTGATTAGCCAGAATAACCGCCCTCACCCTCGCAGCTTCTCCATGGTCATTTCGCGGCTCCAGGGTCCCTGCCCGCCAACGGCATACTCTGATGTGTGGACTAGATTCGTGGCGGTTAAAGTTCCCGCCATTTTGCTTCGCCCGCCATTTTAAATGGCTGAGGCAGTAAGTTTGAATTGAGATCAGAATGGCTGTTTGCTGCCTTTGCTTTGCCGGCCTGTTTATTGAAGCGTTCGATTCCGCTGCAGCGGTTGTTCGTTACGCTAACAAATTGATTGCCTTTGTTATTGTGGCCAGTTAACATGGAGCCTTTTTTTCCCACAGATTGACAGGGAAGTGAAGTGTGCCTCGCTGCCTGGATTCCTGCAGTCTTCTGCTTCCCTGATTTCTCCAGCAGCCAGAGCTTGCTCTTCTCAAGGGAAGTGTACTGTTTCTATTGTTTTTTCTTGGCCTATATCTATTTCATAAATAAAAAATAAAAAAAAAGAAAAATTAAATTATAATAATTACTTAATTGATTTAATTGGCATTAAGATTTACTTACCTTTCGTTATGGCAGACTCTCCTCTGTCCTCCAATATTGAGCTGGAGGCTTCCCCAGTCAGAGCCCCTTCGCCCAAACCTGCGGGGAAAAGAAAAGCCAAATCCAAAGGGGGGTCCAAGTCAGGCCCCAAATCCACCATTCAGCAAGTTGGATCAATAGATAAAGATGCCATAAGGCGCCATAATGCCTTGGAAAGGCAATTTAATAAGGCAAAGGCCGCTATTCAACCAGAGGGCCTTTCTGCTATACCTGTTGAGGACAATGTGGTTATACCAACTGTTCCTCTCGTTTCTCAACTTTATTATCCTTGTTCCTCAAGGGCAGGATCTAGTCAGAATGAAAATGTGATGCAAGGTTCTCTGTCAATGCCCTCCACAATCACTGCTCCGGTACCTCAGACTGTACAGCCTTCAACGGTGGGTGGCTTGAATAATGTGGGAGTCTCTAATCCTACCCCACAATAGATTTCCAAGCTATTTTGTCCCAGGCATTTGCCAGTATTTTTCAAGCTGGGTTACACCAACAGGCCCTCCTGGGCACCCTTCCAAGCAATCTGGATCTGTTCCACCTGCACCCAAGGTTCAACCTTCCACCAGCTATTCTTATAACCAATCTGAGTTTTCTACTCAGGATGATGATTTCCTCAAGGATTTTGAACTGTCAGAGGATGATGAGGAGTTTCAGGATAAACCTTCAATCCCGGGTCTATTCAGGCCCGCTCTCTTTAAATCGCTCCTGCATAAGGCAAAGGTGGCAACCAAGATGGGCAAAGTTCTTGACTCTGCCTCTTCCACCCAAGATCACGAGAATCCTAATGACTCCTTATTTAAGTTACCTCACACTGATATTGACTTTGTACCATGCCCTGATTTGTTTTCTCAAGTAATTCAGTGGCCATGGGAACGCCTGGGCTCTCTTTCTGGACCATCCGGTCATGACAAAAAGATGTATTGCACTGCCCCAGAGCTTGATGCTTTATTGAACTTACCTGCAGTTGATGAGCCTGTTGCCAGTCTTATCTCTCCCTCTGTTTTGGCAGGGGATGTAGGTGATGGCCTTAAGATGGAGGATAAAAGAACAGAGCTGTCATTTAGGAAGACGCACCAGGCAGCTGCTTGGGCCATCCGAGCTGCTACATCTGCCTCGTTTTTTAATAGGGCGTCGCTTATTTGGCTTCGCCAGCTTCGAGACAGGTTGCCTCCAGAGGAGGCCCGTATTCACCAGGATGTGACTAAGTTAATTGCTGCGGCTGAGTATTCTGCCGATGCCTCCTTGGACGCGACTAAGTTCGCATCCAGGGCCCTGGCCTCCACGGTGGTTTCCCGCCGCCTTTTATGGCTTCGTCATTGGAAGGCCGACTTAAAGTCGAAATGGAGGCTTACCACTGCTCCTTATAAAGGATCTGCTCTCTTTGGTCAGGCTTTGGAGCCAGTTTTGGTTGAGGGGCGTGATAAACGAAAAGTTATTTCTACTTCATACAGGCGTCCGGACCGTCGTTTTACCCCTTATACGAGGCCGCCCTTTCATGCAGAACCAGGACCCAGTGGGTACCATTTTCAAAGACCTTCCACACAAGGGCAGTACCCATCTTCTGACCAATCTTCCTTTCGGGACAGGGGCAAACGCCAGCCAGCCTTCAAACAACCTTTCTGGGGCTCCGGATTTCGATCTTTCAGGCGCGGCAAGTGACTCACCGGTCTCTCTCCCCATAGGCAGCCGTCTTCAATCGTTTTACCATCAATGGGACACTGCTTCTACGGACGCCTGGCTTCTTCGCACCATCATGACGGGCCTTACCCTAGAATTCACCTCCACTCCCCCAAACCGTTTTCTTCAGTGCCCTCTGTCGGCCTCTCCTCAAATGAGGCATCTCATGGCTCTAGAGATCCAACACCTGTTGGATATAGAGGCTATCGAGCCGGTTCCGGAGGATCAGGTACGGACCGGATTTTATTCAATATTGTTCCTGGTTCCAAAGAGCTCGGGGGGGTGGAGGGGAATTCTCAATCTCAAACAGCTCAACCTGTTCGTGTTGTATCGGCGCTTCAAGATGCATTCGCTTTGGTCCATTCTGGGATGCATCCGGCGAGGGGACCTCATGCAATCCATCAACATCAAGGAGGCCTATCTCCACATCCCGATATACCCAAGTCACAGATGCTTCCTCTGATTCGCTTACAACGAGGGGCATTTTCAATACAAGGCCATGCCGTTTGGACTGTCGTCGGCGCTGAGAACCTTTACAAAGATTCTGGCCACCTTGGTGGCTTCATTGAGGGAGCGCTCCATCTGCATCGTCTGTTACCTGGACGACATTCTGCTTCTATTGACTTCTCTATCCCAGGCTCATCGGGACAGAATGACAGTTATTCATGCTCTACAAAGTCACCGGTTTGTCCTCAATCTGGACAAGAGTCATCTTTCTCCAGCAACGTCCATCCTGCATCTGGGGGCGATAATAGATTCGTTGCAAGGCCGTGTATTTCTCTCCCCGGACCATCAGTCAAGTATCAGGGACATTGTGCACCAGGTGCTATCACGGACCTCTGTGCCACTCCTACTGTTGTCCCAACTGTTGGGGAAGTTAGTATCTTGTATTCACATCGTACCATGGGCTCACCGCCACTCCAGTCAACTACAGTGGTTTCTCCTTCCTTTTCAATGGACAGGTCAGTCAGAGTTGTCAACCAAGGTCCGTGTTCCCCGTCAGGTGCAGGAGTCTCTACGCTGGTAGGTTCTCCGGCTCTTCTATCCGGGACTCTGTTTTCGAGTCTCAATGGGTTACGATCACCACGGATGCCAGCCTCTATGGCTGGGGCGCACACCTGGACTTGACTCTTGCGCACGGGACTTGGTCCCCTCTGGAACGACAACACAGTATCAACTGGTTAGAGCTCCGGGCGGTGCGCTTGGCGTTGATTCAGTTTTCGTCTCAGATAAGGAACAAACATGTACTCATATTAACAGACAATATGACTATGAAGGCCCATCTCAATCGCCAGGGGGGCACGAGGTCCAAGGACCTGATGACGGAGACGGAGACATTGATGTCGTGGGCAGAACAACATCTTCTTTCACTGAAGGTGGAGCACATTTCCGGCAAGTCCAACCTCCAGGCAGACTAAGCAGGGGTCGCCTGGATCCATCGGAGTGGCCAATTGTTCCAAGAGATTGCAGCCAGGTTTGGCACACCAACAGTCAACCTATTTGCAATGTCTCAAAATGCTCATCTTCCTTGGTATTTCACCCGCTTTCCGTCGCCAGGCGCAGAAGGTCACAATGCCCTCAGATTCTAGTGGCCTGTAGGTCTGCTATATGCATTTCCCCTGATTCCAGTCATTCCCGGGGTGATTCGAAAGCTGCTTTTGGAACACGCGCACCTTCTCCTGGTGGCGCCCCATTGGCCTCGGAGAGTGTGGTTCGCCGATCTACGGGAGCTTTCTGTAGAGACGCCACGGCACATTCCTCTCAACCGGCTGTCTCTGAGCCAGGGTGCCATTCAGCATCTGGATCCAGGTTGGCTCCAGTTGACCGTCTGGCACTTGAAAGGATAATGCTAAGTAAGGACAATGTCCCTTCTGAGGTCATTGTTACCATTCAAGCTGCCAGGCGGGCATCCACCGTGCGCATTTACAATGCGTCCTGGAAGGTATTTGTGCAGTGGTCTGCTTCCAACCTTGTGGATCCTACTTCAGCTTCCGTCTCGGACGTTCTCCGATTTCTACAGTTGGGTTTTGATAAAGGATTGGCCCCATCTACTCTAGCCGACAGGTAGCAGCTTTAGCCACAGTCTTGCCGGGGGATGGTCACCAGCTGTTGTCTCATGATCGGAGAATTCGATCCTTTCTTCAAGGAGCGGCAAATCTACGACCAGCTGTAATACACTGCTATCCTACCTGGGATCTCCACCTGGTATTACAAGCCCTCACATCGGCACCGTTTGAGCCTCTTGGTTCTACTTCCTTACGTTACCTGTCATTGAAAGTGGCCTTTCTGTTGGCAGTGACTTCAGCTCGTAGAGTATCCAAAATAGCGGCGCTCTCCATTCGCCCAAATCTTTGTGTCTTCTTTTCTGATCGTGTGGTTCTTCGACTGGACCCTGTCTTTATCCCTAAAATCAATTCTACATTTCATCGGTCTCAAGAGATTGTCCTGCCAAATTTTTGTCCAGACCCGCACCACCCACTTGAAAAGACATGACATACTTTAGACGTTTACAGGGTTCTGCGACGCTACATCCAATGTACATCATCATTTAGGAAAACTGAAGCCCTCTTGGTGTCATTTTTGCCTTCATCGATGGGACAGAAGGTTTCTTCTGCCACTGTGGTAGATGGCTCAAGGCCTGTATATCCAAAGCTTATGAATTACAAGGGACCCCTATTCCCGGGGGCATTTTACCTCACTCAACTAGGAGCGCTGCTACTTCAGCGGCATGGGCTACACGGGCTTCGATAGATTAAATTTGCCGGGCGGCCACCTGGTCCTCCCTCTCCTTCTTTGTTTGTCATTATCGCTTAGATTCATTTGCTTCTGCTGAAGCCTCTTTCGGCAGACGTGTATTACAATCAATAATTTCCCCTCAGGTTCAGGGGATGGCTGCGGCTCCCTCCCAGAATTTGTAGCTTGGGCATGTCCCATGTGTAAGATTGTCGGAGCAGCGAGTCAGGAAAATGGGTGTTGTCCTACCTGAACGTTCCTTTTATGCTCGCTGCGATGACAATCTGGCCTGCCTATTCGCTAGCCATCCCCTGCTATAGGGTTTTTTTTTCTTTCTTTCATTCCTCTGCAGGAGGTCACCTTATGTGATGTGGGCCTGTTCCAGTCTGCTTCGATTACCACAGGCTTCGTAAAAAGACTGACAGGAACAAGCAGTGGGCGGGACAAGGACTGCAGAGGAAAAAATGATGAGCACTCAGTATATCCAATCACACTTCAACAACCCATATGTAGGATTGTCGTCGCAGCGAGCATAAAAGGGACGTTCAGGTAGGACAACGTCCATTCTGGCTCCTTTATCGGCTCTGGCTTCAGCTCACAGATCTGTACAGCCATTGAGCCATCTCGACAGTGAGTCTTCGCACACTGCTGATTCACCTTCCCCATCTCATCACGGCAACCACTCACTGCTAGAGGATGATGATGCCTTTGATTTCAACATTTCCGGTGAGGAGGAGGAAATTTCCTCCAACCAGCCACATAACACGGGGCTTTTCCGACATGAAATGTTTAAAACCCTGCTACATAAGGTGCAGGCCACTGCCAATATGGGGACTACTCCTGTAGGTATTGAGGGATCCTCGAATCCTCAGGACTCCACCGATCTTCTCTTCACCGAGGCGATCCCGGATCATGACACCATTTCATCGCCTAAACTTTTTCTGGATATGGTTCAACAACAGTGGGCCCAACCGGGGTCTATCCCGACTCCTAGCGGTTTAGACAAAAAATGGTATTCAGTATCCTTGAGGACCTCCTTCAACTCCTTTCAATCGATGCTCCTTTGGCACAGCTCACCTCGTCCAGCATCCTTCTTAAAATGGAGGACAGAAGGGCGGATGTTTCGACCCGCAAAACTCACCAGGCCGCGGCATGGGCCATCAAAACAGCCACGGTGGCCTCCTTTTTTGCCAGAATGTCCCTCATCTGGCTCCGTCAGATGCAGTCACGGATCTCCCCTGACAATATACGCCTGCATCAAGACGTCAATAAGTTAATAGGTGCAACCGAATATTCCGCGGATGCCACTCTTAACTCCGCGAAGTTTGCATCATAGGCATTGGCCTCCAATGTTGCTTCCAGATGTCTTCTTTGGTTGCACCATTGGCAAGCTGACATGCGGACCAAGTGGCGGCTGGCCGCATCGGCTTTTAAAGGAGGTTCTCTCTTCGGTGATTACTTAGACCCGGTCCTCGTGAAAGGTAGGGACAAGAAGAAAGTACTTCCCTATGCCTATAAGTGGTCGGATTGTTGATCAGCCTTTCCCTACCACAGGCAGTCCTTTCGATCCTCGGATCCCGGGTTCCAATCCCCGGCCTACCAGCAATCCTTTAATCCCACCAATGACAGAGGTCCTGATAGACAGGCCTTCAAGGAGCAGACTCGCCATCCTCAGTCACGGCATCCCTTCCGTGGTTCAAATTTTTGCCCCTACCGCAAGAACAAATAATGTCTCGGCCTCCGACCCCATTGGAGATCGACTGTCCAAGTTTACCTCCACCTGGCACCACACGACTTCTGACGCCTGGGTTCTCCAGACGATTTCTTTAGGGGTTACCCTTAAGTTTATTTCAAACCCCCCACAGAAGTTCATCTAATGTTCCAGATCTCATGATCCCTCCAAGAGGGCTCTGATGGAAGCCAAGATTCAACACCTTCTGGCCATCCGTGCCATTGAACCAGTACCTCCAAGTCATTGGGGTTCCGGCTTCTATTCAATTCTCTTCTTGGTCAATAAGAAATCGGGGGGCTACAGGGCCATACTCGACTTGAAGCGCCTGAACTACCATATTCGATACAGGTGCTTCAAAATGCAATCTTTGCATACCACCCTGGCAAGCATCAGATACGGAGATTTTTTGACATCAATTGAACTCCAAGAGGCATATCTCCATGTTCCATCAGACCGCCTCAGGCAATGAAGAAAGTTGAGTATCAATAATGACTTCATCAGAACATGTTGGTCCCAAGGCTGCACGTCTCCTTCGAGTTGACAATCTATCAGAAACACCTATTTGTACAGGTAAAGACAAATATCCAATTGCAGCACATTGATAGTTCTGAGGGTGTACATTTGTTGCATATTTATCAAAGAGAAACCACATAGCAGGATCTTTTGATTGCCATCCAGCACAGATTGATCCACTTGATCCCATATCAGAGACTTCAGTGACTTGAAAAATAGGAAAATCATCAGGATACATATCAGGTATAATATTATGACCTTGTGATGTTTCATTAATATTACCCCAGAACCAATATTTCTGAATACAATAACTATAATTCCCTACTTTATCTAAAATACGTTTAGCTTTCGAGTAATCAGACCATTTATTAAGCCAATTATGACGAGCATAACAACAAAAACATAAACCTCTAGTAAATTGATTAATACGAAGATACTTCCATTTAACTAAATTCAATTCATATGGAGGAGTAGAAAATAGCCAAGAAGAAGAAATATGTTGAAGTTGCAAAACAATGAAAGCAGAAGACTTAATTAAATTAGGAATAAAAACAACTTGACCAAAAGCCATAGGAGGTTCATAATATAAAGTTACATTACTACCATGAATCAAAAACATATTGAGCATGACGAATCCAAAGATTAGGACTAAGGGGAAAATCAATAATTGCCTCAGAGTTAGCAGAAAATAGAGAGAGAAAACAAAAGGAAAAACAACACATAAGAAAGGACTTGTTGAATCGTTGTTGAACTTCAAATTGGTCCCAATTCAAGATTGGAGGATGTTGTGACTTGAGAGTTTTCATTCTTTTTTCCATGATAAGGACGAACACATTGGCCTGGAATCCACACAGCTTGTTTTGTTTGCAGATCTTCAATTGCAGCGTAACCACGACTCCAGGTTATAAGTTTAGTAGGTCCACGCCAGGCAGGATCAGGAAGTTGACGATAGAGTACCAAAGGTCGTGAAACAGGATCCTGAATATGAAAATGTAAATTGACTGGAATTTCTGAAAAGGAATCTAAAAATGTTAAGTAATTCCATTCATACAGAGCAATAGAGATCAAATTTTGAATCTTTCGCAAATTGAATGGAGCAGATTCAGTTTTTATTAATTTAGTCAATGTAGCTTTGAATGTACGATGAGCTCGCTCAATTATAGCTTGCCCTTGAGAGTTGTAAGGAATTCCATGAATCAATTGAATGTTCCATTGTTGACAGAAAGAATTAAATTCCTTACTAGTATATGCTGGACCATTGTCAGTTTTCAATTGAATTGGTCAGCCCATGACAGAAAAAGCAGAAAGACAATGAGACATTGCATCAGAAGTGAGCTCATGTCTGGAGGCAGTGACCCATAAAAAGTGAGAATATGTGTCAATGGTTGCATGTAAATGAGTGTATGGCTTAAAAGTAACAAATTGTGTGACATCCATTTGCCAAATTTGGTTGGCTTTTGTTCCTCGAGGATTTACTCCCATAGGAAAAGGAACAGCAAATTGTTGACAAGAAATACATCCTCGAACAATATCACGAGCCTGAGAAATAGGAACAGAAAATTGTTTAGCCAAAGATTTAGCATTTTGATGAAAATATGAATGACTAGCAACAGGATCTGAATAAAGAATTGTGACATTTATATTTCTCAAATCATGTAAAAAGTGCCATTTACCACTTTTCTTTTTTATAACAAACACAGGAGTGTTCCAAGGACTAGTGGAAGGTTCAAGGTGACCAGCAGTCAATTGTTCCTGTACCAAGGAATGAAGAGCAATCAATTTTTCAGAAGATAAAGGCCATTGCTCAATCCAAACAGGTGTAGAACAAAGCCATTTAAGAGGAAGTGCCATCATCTAAAATCAAATGAGCATTAAGAAGAGAAAGAAGATCCCTGCCCCAGATATTAGTATGAATATCTAAAATGTAAGGATGTAAAGATACAGACTTACCAGCAGAAGTTGTGATGGCTATGGGATGAGTGCTTTGCCAAGCAGTTGTAGACCAACCAATGCCCCACAAGGAATTAACATCACGTTTAGGCCATTGCACAGGCCACTGTAAAAGGGAGATGACAGTAACATCAGCACCTGTATCTAATAGACCTTGAAAAGGTTGTTTATTAAGATATAAAGTAAGAAGTGGTCTAAAAGAATTAATAGTCCTATAGAATTAAGAGTTGAACCAAATCCAGAATTACCACGTTGTCCAGTACCTGGATTAGGTACCCTATAAGGAAGAAAAAGAAGTTGTGCAACAGAAGATCCTTTAGGAAGAAATTGTGGAATATTTACCCAAATTTGCATAAGAATCACTCCAGTGTAATCAGAATCAATAACTTCTGGAACTACAAAACATCCTAATTTATGAGCAGAAGAACGTGGTAAAATAATACCAACTAATCCAGAAGGGAGAGGACCAGTGTACTGAGAAGAAACAAGTTTAACTTCTAAAGGAAATTTAAAATCCAAATCTTCTTGAGTAATTAAATCAATCCCAGCGCTACCTGTTGTGGCTGAGGAGACATAAGAGAGGGAGGAGGAAGGGGAAGAAGATTCACGGGAAAGGCACGCTTTTGTTTCTGGGTGGGTGCCACACCCACTTGCAAGTTTCCCGAATGAAAACGACACTGATTTGCCCAATGAAAACCTTTCTTGCAAATAGGACATCTCTTTGTAGGACGATCACTACCAGTAGATGGCGTTGAATGACAATCTTTCTAAAAATGACCTACTTTTCCACATTTGAAACAATTCCCCACAGGCCTTCTTCCTTTCTGAATTGCAGCAGCTAATAAATGCATGTTATATGATTGAAATCCAATATCCTGGCAAACACGTAACATGTCTGCTAAAGAATATTGATTTGTAGCTTTTAAAGTTTGGAGAGCACGTTTACAGTCTACATTAGCATTTTCAATAGCCAATTGACGCAGTAATTCTGCTGCTGCTTCCTGATTATCCAATTGTTGATGTAAAGCTTTTGAAAGTCTTTCTACAAAATCAGCATACGGCTCAGTTGCTCCCTGGCGTATGTTAGAAAAACTAATTTTAGGCTCACCAACTTGTGGAACTTTTAAAAAAGCTCTGAAGGCACATTCAGAAACTACAGCTAATGTAGCAGGAGGAAGAACAAGCTGTGTAGGAATGGTTGCAAAATGACCTGATCCAAACAATTGCTCTACTGTGTAGGCACCACCACCACCTAAAGCAGCTGCATGAGAATGATGCAAATATTCACTTTCCCAGACCACATACTGCATAGAAGTTAGAATCATGCGAAAAAATTGCTTCCAATCTTTTTTTTTATTGCAAAAGTTTTACAATTACATTTTCACCCCATTTTCCCCCCCAACCCACCCCATACTCCCCACCCTAACCCTCCCAAACCCCCCCGACCCTCCCCCCCTGACTTCCACAGAATATAATCCCATCAAAATCCCCTTTTTATAAAACCTGAACCCCTCAAACCCCCTTATAATTTTTCATCTTCACAAAATTCATACATTTCTATTTTTATATAATACTTTCAATGAAAAGCGATTTGATACTTCCTAGTTTGATATTGGTTCTGCACATAATCTATCCATTTTTTCCATTCCCATTCATAAGTCTCTTGTGAGCGATCTTTTAGATATGCTGAAATCTTCGCCATCTCTGCAAAACTGGCCATCTTCAGAGTCCATTCTTCAATAGTGGGCAAAGCTTCATTTTTCCAGTATTTACCTATCAATAATCTCGCTGCTGTTATCATATACAATATCAACTTAGTTTCATCCAATGTAAAACCCTTTACTATACCCAGTAAAAACAATTGTGGAGAAAATTGAATTTTTTTCTTCAAAACATTCTGCATAACCCACCATATTTTTATCCAAAAAACCTTAACTTTCTTACAGGTCCACCAAACATGGTAATATGTAGCATCTAAACAATCACATCTCCAACATTTTGGCTGAACATTAGGGTACATACACGACAATTTCTTGGGATCTAAATGCCATCTATAAAACATTTTATAAAAATTTTCCCTCAAATTCTGCGATTGTGTAAATTTAACATTCTGAACCCATATTTTTTCCCATGTTTCCAACATCACTGGTTCTGCAAAATTTTGTGCCCACTTAATCATACAATCTTTAACCAATTCAGTTTCTGAATCCCTTTCTAACAAAACATTGTATAACCTTTTAATATGCATTGGACCTTTCTCTTTTATATGTCTAACCAATTCTTCCTCATGCAACATAATACCAGTTTTTTGGTCCTCTTTCCATCTCAATTGAAGTTGATTATACTGTAACCAAGTTAGATTAATCCCTTCGTCCAACAGTGTCTCTAATGTCTTCAGTTGCCATCTGCCCGCATCTGTAAAAAGAACCTTTTTATATAAACCCCCCCCGAGTGACATTATATTTGTATTCCACATAATATGACCAAGATCCAGCCATAGCAGTATTTTGTAATCCCATTTGGATCGGTGCTTCTTCCAAACTCTCATCAAAGAGTCTCTAAGTATATGGCTTTTAAATATTTTATCCACTTTGTTTTCATAAAATAAGTAAGCATGCCATCCAAATTCAAGATCAAAACTTTCTATATTCAATATTCCAGTCTTTTTCCTTCCAAACCAATCGCTTGCTTGAGTCAAAGCTGCTGCTTCATAATATAACTGTAGGTTTGGAAGTTTAAGACCTCCCCTTTCTGGAACATCTTGCATAATTTTCAATTTCACTCTTGGTTTTTTCTCGTTCCAGACAAACTTATTCACTCCACTTTGCCATTCTTTCAGTTGTTTATCACTTTTAAGCACCGGAATCATTTGAAACAAAAAAAGAAATCTTGGCAAAATGTTCATCTTAACTGCTGCTATTCTTCCAAGTAGAGACAGCTGCAGTTTTTGTCACTGCGTTATTTTATTTACCAGCTGAGCTCATTATTTCTGGACTGTCAGACTCTCCGTAGCTTTGCCAACTTCTTATCAGTAAGCTACGTGTTTCCGTATCCACCCACATTCCTTCACTTGCCTCTCACACACTCTTTCCTTTGTTCTCCTGCCAGCAAGGTCCGGCTTTGGACCGGCAGGAGACCTCGCTTGCCAAAATGTAACAATTAACTTTTCTTAGTTAGTGAGGTGTTTTATTTTCTTTATAACAAATAAATGAGTTTTATTAGAAACCTTCCTTCGCGTTTCTTTTCAGATTATTGCAAACAAGGATAAGCCTCGATTCATCTACTCTAAACCAGGGTAATTAGTCCCAGAGCCAAACATGGGATTAATAAATGCCCTGACATTCTGGTAGCACGAGGATGGTCTGATTTATGGCTTTTTTCCTTGTTTTTTGTTATTTCTGATAAGAGCGCATAGGCAATTAGTTTTTAGCTACTGAGGTACGCTAATTATATTGCTAAGATGCCGAAACAGAAGAAAAAAGGCAAAGTGAAACCAAGACCACTCTTCGTAAATGATTTGATTGATCTTTCCAATGAAGAGGTGGCAGACAGGAGATTTTCAGATTTCCAGCCCCTTACTACAGCCACACGCCTGGAACAAGAAAAAGCCGTGGGAACAGAAATGGACGGAGATAAGACAGAAGCTGTTTTTGAAGATGATGATTTACGACTGAGGTCAGTAACATTTTCTTCTGATCTTCCAAGCTCTGAAAAAGTCTTCCCAGAACCTTCTGAATTTGTAATGCTCGATGCAAGGCTGAAGCACACTGCTGAGCAAAATTCCTCCCACGCAGAGAGAGAAATAATTCATTACTCTTCTCAAAGCCCTGAGCTCACCCAGCGTGAGATGGCCATCAAATCCTATCGTGACCGTATAAAACTCTGTGAACAGCAGCTATTCCAGGCAAAAATGGCTATATCTATGCTTGAGCAAGATATGGGAGATAACTTAAATTTTTCAAAAAGCGCCATATTGTCTTCTTGCTCAGAGCCAAAGACACTCCCCCTGGTGGATCCTGTGTCAGGCCAATTAAGACAGAGGGCACTGCATACGTCACATGAAAGTCTCCCTGATCAAGTTACACATGTCTTACATAACCACTCCTACTCTAAAGCATACAATGCCTCGTATGCAAAGCTGCCCAAAGGTGCAGCACCATCTGCTGGCAAAAGTAATTTACTACAGGAAGCTGAAATGCCACAAGTGTTTCCACAGGCCCAAACTCAAACACCCCCTGGCGGTGTTGGTGTCCTTTTAGATGGAACACAGCAAAGGCAAATGACTGCATCTCCAGCAGGTCATGCCAATATTGCAGATCAAGCACAAATGGCAACTGGAATACAGCAGATTCCAGTGCATCAGCCACAGCAGCTACAAATGCCTGCATATGTGCCCCAGCCACAAGTGCAAATAGGGCCAGCTCCTGGCCCACCTCCAATGGCACAACCAAGACCATTTTTAGGTCCACAACAGGCACAGCAAATACCACAGGCATTTCTGCCAGCACAGCCAGCATACCAAGTGCAGGCTCCTCACCAGGCATTTTCTGTCTCTCCACTAACTGGTGAGTCAAAACTAAAAATGTCAGGACACAATTACAAAGCCTGGGTCAGTGAGATTACACTATTGCTTCTTAGAGAAGGCACGCACTGTATGGTATTTAACCCACCTGCTCAACCATGGGACTTTGCAATAAGAGATTTAGAGATAAGGGCTCGCACAACATTATTGATGTCCATGGATACTGAACTGCAGGTCACTTTTCCACCAAATACAACAGCCCGACAAATTTGGGCTGAATTGGAAAATTGCTACAGGCCTATCTCAATTGAATCTTCATGTTTACTCATGTCTGAACTCCACGGTTCGAGATTGAAACCTGGTGAACAAATTGGAGGACATTTGACCAAACTGAAAGGTCTGAGAACAGAATTGAGAGAAAGAGGCCATAACATTGAAGATATTCAAATGATCAGCATCATTATTAACTCTTTGAATTATGAATGGAAAGATGCTGTTACAAAAATTAACCAAGTCCCTATTGCTCAACGCACAGTGGACAATGTCTGTAGACTTTTAATTGAAGAAGAGGCATTCATGTTGGCCACGCCACACTTGAGAGGACCACCCGCATCAAGAGCTCCAGCTAGGCGCCCCTTCCGAGGAAGGACCTACGCTCCAAGGATGCCAAGATGCTACACCTGCAATCGTGTGGGACATGCCACCCGGGATTGTCCCCAACGAGTTCCAGCTCCCGTCACGTACCAGCCCAGAGGAACAGATTCCAGAGGCAGAGGCAGGGGCGGTAGACAAGGTCGTCGTGGTCCCCGGCGTGATCCACAAACTCCACTCGCCACATTGGCTTTAACCAATGATCCACAACCTCAACCAGAGTACGACAGAAGACTCCTGTGGACTTTGGACAGTGGTGCAGCATTGCATGTTACCTACAGAAAGGAACTTTTCACAGAGATGCACGAGCCTGAACCTGAGCTACGTGAACTTTATTCTTTTTCAAATCATCCTTGCCAGGTCAAAGGAAAAGGAACTGTTTATGTTGAAGAGCTCGATGCATTCATTCCTGATGTTTATTACATACCAACAGCAACCAGTAATTTGCTTAGTCAAAGTCACTTGTCTAGAACATTAAAGCTTCAGGTTCACCACCTTGAAAAAGCAAGTTACATAGTTAAAGATGGAGATATTGTTGCTGAAACCATATTAATTGGTGGTGTTTATTACTTAAAGCCAAAGCCTAAAACACAAACACAGGCAAGTATGCAAACTCCAAAAAGGGAGAGCACAGGCCCAGAGAGAGATGCTGTTGCTATTCCTAAGGCTCCTAAAGCCAACAAAAATAGAATTGGTAAACAGGTTGCTCAGAGCAAGCCTGAGGTTCCGCATAAAAATGTTAATGTTGAGAATTCACTAACAGGTAAACCTTTGCATTCCAGGTGTATCCACAAATGGCATAGAAGATTGGGGCATGCCAGTTTCCGTGTTCTTAGGAAGATGCCGGAGTTCGCAAAAGGTTTGGATCTAAAGGGGTGTAAGGTGTTTTTGGATTGTGCTGTATGCAAGAAGGCCAAATCCAAAGCAGCAGCCATTCCCAAACACGCTACACGCCTGTCAACACGCATTTTTGATTTGGTTCACATTGACATAGTTGGTCCTTTCCCACCATCATTTGGTGGTAGAAAATATTTTCTAACAGTTGTTGATAATTACTCTAGATATGGATATGTGTATCCTATGAAAGAAAAATCAGAGACCTTTCAAATCTTTAAAGACTTTGCAACCCTTGTTTCTACCCAACACCAAGTTCGCATCGCCAGAATCCAGAGTGATCGTGGTGCCGAGTTCATGTCTCAGCGTTTCCAGGACTGGATGCGTAAGAATAGAATTATTCATCAGACTTCACCCCCTGACACACCGGCTCACAACGGAGAGGTACTGCAAACCATGATGCGTTGTCTCCTAGAAGACGCCAACCTTGATAAGATATACTGGGGTGAAGCTATCAAGTATGCAAATTACATTGTCAACCGTACTTGGAGCAGTGTAACAAATCAGACTCCTTTCTTCATGTTGTATGGCTACAAGCCCGATCTTAAAAACATTCATATTTTTGGTTCATATGCTATGGTGAACATTCCCTTAGCTCAAAGAAGAAAAGGAGGTCCAACAGCAAAGAGACTGAGATTTATGGGTATTGATGATAATTCAAAATGGAGCAAATTTATTGACTCTAAACATGCAATTGTGATTTCCCAATCTGCTAATTTTGAAGAAGATATTGACTGGTCCAGGATTCATTCCAATGATCCTGGAGTTTATTTTCCCAGAGATGATACTGTTGATGCCACGCAGATTGATGATCAAGATTCCACTGATTCTTCTCAACCCGATGTTCCGTCTTCGCAAGCCGCGGATGCTGACGCTAGCGATGAGGACGAGGACGAAGCAGAAGAAGACTGGACAGTTGTTCCGAGACGTTCCAAGAGGGTCACAAAAGGGATCCCTCCACAACGATATTCTTGGCAACTGACAAAAGCACCCTTGCCTTTGATTTGCAATGTTACACTTCCACCTGATAATTTCACACAAATCAAGCAGCTCCCTGATTCAGAGCAAGACAAATGGTATGATGCAATGCAGGTTGAAATGGACAGTCTAAAGAAACTTAAAGTATTTACACCTGCAAAACCTCCAGCAAACAAAAAGGTCATTGGCACTCGATGGGTCTACAGAATCAAAAAGAAACCAAATGGTGAGTCACTGTACAAGGCCAGACTCGTAGCTCAGGGTTTCGCTCAACGTTATCCTGAGGACTACACAAATACTTACTCACCGACAGTCAGAACTGAGAGTGTAAAAATTGCTTTAGCAACTGCAACTATCCTTGGTTTAGAAGTTTTCCAGTTTGATGTTGACACGGCTTATCTACATGCAGACCTAGACGAAGAGATCTACGTGAGAAGTCCTCCAGGATTCCGACAGCAAGAAGGGGATACCTGGTTCCTAAACAAAAGTCTCTATGGTCTGAAACAATCTGGTTTAATGTGGTATTTATGTCTTACTGACAAACTAAATTCAATGGGCTTTATTAAGTCCGAAACTGATGAGTGCGTGTTCACAAAAAGATCTAACAATGCATATGAGATAGTTCTTGTTTATGTTGATGATATTGTTTATATTGGTCCAAATAAGCAAATGAGTGAAATTTTTGCCAAAGCTTTACAGAGATACTTCACATTGAAATCATTAGGTCACATTAGCACTTATTTAGGTGTTCAGATTGAAAAAACACAGAAGGGGTTTAGTCTTTCACAAGAAGATAAAATTGAACAAGTTTTGCATCATTGCAACATGAAAGATGCTAACACAACAAAGACACCCATGCAAACAGATTTTCACAACTTGACACAAGAAGAAAGTCCTGAATTCGAGGATCAAACACTTTACCGTTCAGTCATTGGGTCACTATTGTACATTAGTAGTTGGACCAGACCCGACATTGCACTTAGTGTTAATCTCTTATCACGACACGTAGGTAAGGCAAAACAGTTTCATTGGACATGTATTAAGAAATTATTGAGATACCTAAAATACACTAAACACATGAAGTTATTGTTAGAACCAACACATACTGATTATGCAGAATTATGTTGTTATGCAGATTCTGATTGGGCAAGTGATAAGAAATCACGTAAAAGTACTTCAGGTTATATGATGTTCTTAAATGGATGTCCTGTTTATTGGCAAGTACGTAAACAGAATTTTGTTTCTTGTTCATCTACTGAAGCTGAATATGCTTGTGTTTCAGATGCATGTAATTCCCTAATTTGGTTTGATGCTTTAGTCACAGATATCTGGACACACCCGATCCGACCGATCACCGTGATGGAAGACAATGAATCGGTGGTTTATATTTCTGAATCTCATTTCACAGGTTCTCGGTCCAGACACATTGACATTCGTTACCAAAACATAAAACATTTAGTGAAAAAAAGTTTTGTCAAAATGCAATATGTTTCTACACATGATCAAATTGCTGATATGCTCAACAAACCACTTCCAGCAGCTCAACACGAGTATCTGCGTGAGAAGATGTGCCTTATTTGATGATGAACTGATATTCGCTCAACTGGCAAAAGAAGGGGAATGTCACTGCGTTATTTTATTTACCAGCTGAGCTCATTATTTCTGGACTGTCAGACTCTCCGTAGCTTTGCCAACTTCTTATCAGTAAGCTACGTGTTTCCGTATCCACCCACATTCCTTCACTTGCCTCTCACACACTCTTTCCTTTGTTCTCCTGCCAGCAAGGTCCGGCTTTGGACCGGCAGGAGACCTCGCTTGCCAAAATGTAACAATTAACTTTTCTTAGTTAGTGAGGTGTTTTATTTTCTTTATAACAAATAAATGAGTTTTATTAGAAACCTTCCTTCGCGTTTCTTTTCAGATTATTGCAAACAAGGATAAGCCTCGATTCATCTACTCTAAACCAGGGTAATTAGTCCCAGAGCCAAACATGGGATTAATAAATGCCCTGACAGTTTTTTCCAAGTCTCCATATCTTTCTGTACATCTCGCCACAACACCTCATAATTATTTTGAAACAGTTTCATATTTGATTCTGCAACCTGAACTCCTAGATATTTAACCTTTGGTACAATCTCAAAACCTGCCCTCCTTTCAAGTTCGTGTTTTCGATCTTGTGTCATATTTTTAACTATCATCTTAGTTTTTTTCTGGTTCAATCTAAATCCTGATACTGTACCATAGTCTTTTATGGTTTTCTTTCATCTGGATTATTTTCTTTCATCTGGATTATTGATTCCATCGGCTGTGTTAGGGTAACAACCAGATCATCTGCAAATGCCCTTATTCTGTAATCCTCTTGCCTTATCACTATACCTTTCAAGATATTCGAATCCCGTATTGTATTCAACAAGACTTCTAGTGTTAAAATAAATAACAATGGGGATAACGGACAACCTTGTCTTGTTCCTTTTTCAATATTAAAGTCTGTTGTCAAACTTCCATTAATAATAATCTGTGCCTTTTGCTCTTGGTAAATTGCTGAAACCGCCTGTATAAATTGATCCCCAAAATCCATCTTTTTTAAAGTCTTTAATAGAAAATTCCAGTCCATTCTATCAAAGGCCTTCTCCGCATCCAAGAAAACCAGCACTGCAGGGATCTGTTTATTCTTCTCAAGATATTCCAATAAATCTATAACTTGCCTTACATTGTCCTTCATATATCTGCCCTCTATAAATCCTGCTTGATCATCATGAATCACCTCTTGAATTACTGGCATCAACCTGTTGGCTAGTACTTTTGCATAAATTTTATAGTCATTATTCAGAAGAGATATTGGTCTATAGTTCTCCGTTTTTTTAGGACCTGCTTGCTCTTTTGGTATCAAAGAAATATAAGCTGTTTTCCATGATGGGGGTATTTTACCCCCTTGTTGTATATTAGAAAATAAGTCTCTGAGTTGTTCCACCATTTCTGCTTGCAAAGTTTTATAATACACTGCGGTCAAGCCATCCGTTCCAGGAGCTTTAGCTGTTTTCAGTTGTTTAATTGCTGCAATTATCTCCTCAACTGTTATAGGATAATTCATTCTTTCCTTTTGTTGGTTAGTGATTTTTGTAACTCTTTTATTTTCTAAATATTTTTCTATAAGTCCATTCTGTATATCATCTTTAGCGTATAGTTTAGTATAATAATCTACAAAGACTTCTTTAATTAATTTTTGTTGAGAAATTTCTTTCCCTCCAATATCAATACTATCAATAGTCCGCATACTCTGCTTCTTCCTTAATGTATAGGCCAACCATCTGCCCGGTTTATTGGCATTACAAAATGTATTATGCTTTGCATATTGTAAATTTGTTGCAGCTTGTTCCGCCATAAGCATTTGGAATTGATCTTTCAAAAGTTTTATAGCACCACGTATTCTTTCATCTGTTGGATTTTTAATAAGTAACTGTTCTTTTTTCTTTATTTCTACTTCGATTTCAGACCTTTTCTTTTGTCTGTTCAATTTGTGTTTAGAGTTCATATGAATGAGTACCCCTCTCATATACGCTTTACTCGCATCCCACACAATTTCAATAGGGGTACCCTTATTCAAATTGATTTCAAAAATTCTTTCATCTGCTTTTTAAGTTCTATTATATTTTTTTCATATCTGAACAAATTTTCATTTATTCTCCACGATCTTCTCTCAGTCTTTCCAGTCTCAATTTCTATCCATACTGGACTATGATCAGATAGAGTTCTTGGAAAGATCTTAGTTCTTTTTGTTTTAACAAGTAAATCATTTGATAATAAAATAAAATCAATCCTAGAAAAAGATCTATGTCTATCAGAGAAAAAAGTATAGTCCAAGACTTTTGAATTATGTATTCTCCACACATCTTTTAATTCCAAATCTTCTTTCATATCAAAAAAAGTTTGTGGTAGTCTGATCCTTGACTTCGCCAGACTCTTTTTATCTAATTTAGAATCAATCACTCCATTCCAATCTCCCATAATCAAAATAGATCTATAATCCCATTGCAATATTTTGGTATGCAAAATTTTATAAAAGTGATCCTGTTGTTGGTTAGGAGCATAAATTCCAATCACAAGAATTTGGCCATATACAGTGTGCAGTTCAATTGCTACAAACCTACCACCTTCATCTGCTACTATAATTTTAGCTGATAGTCTTTTATTTATGTAAATAACCACACCATTCTTTTTTTCCAAGTTTGAAGCTATAAAATGTGTGCCTAATTTTGAATTTATCAAATATTTTTGATCTAGTGTTCTGACATTAGTTTCTTGTAAACAAATTATATCATTATTAAATTGTCTCAAATATGTAAATATCTTCTTCCTTTTCTGTGGTGAGTTCAATCCATTCACATTCCAAGATAAAAACTTAACCGTCATGTATACCTTTTTGAAGCGACGAGCAGAATTGCCGGATATCTTCCGAGACCTTCGGCTTTGCTCCCCCCATGGCTTCACTTTGTTGTGTAGTACTCTTGACTCCTTTTTTGTATTGTTGTGCCTTAGCTCTTTCTTGTAATTGTTTTTCTTTAAGTTGTTTAGAAACTGTGCGAGTTATGCGCTGGTCTTTAGCTTCAGCCATACGAGCTAGGTCCAAGGCCACATCTCTTGTGGTCAAAATTGGAGAAGATTCTAACAGGGGCTCCTCCAGAAAACCTCCTGCAGCACCCTGCACTTCCACTGGCTCTGATTCAACCTGCTTAGGCTGCTCTTCCAACTCTTGCTGAGGTTGCTTCTCCTTATCACTCTCCTTTATCTCCAACACAGTAGATGTACGTGGGGATGGTGATCTCTCCTTAAAAACAGTATAATAAAAATGTTCCGCCTTTTCAACAGTATTCAATCGATATCTTTCTCCATTGTACTTCAGAATTATACCAGTTGGGGCATCCCACCGAAATGGAATCTCTAATTTTTTTAATTCATTTACTAAAAAACCAAAATCTTTTCTATCTTTCAACATCTTTGGCGGTAGTTCTTTATAAATTCCAATTTGAGTTCCCTCCACTTGCACAGAAGAAAGAAAGGATTTTTGCAAGATATCATTTCTCATTCTTCTGTCTGTGAAATATATCACCACATCTCTAGGCAGTTGTCTTTGTCTGGCCACCCACGAGTTCACTCTGTAAATTTTGTCTATTTTGTAAAAAATCTCTTCAGAATTAATTTTTAACAACACAGCCAAAGCATCAGCACAAACCTGTCTCAAGTCTTGTCGGTCATTTTCCTTAATGCCTCTAAGTCTTATAGCAAATTCCATAGACCGGAATTGCATCATCGTAATTTCGTTTTCAACTCTCTGCATTTTATTATCCACATCAGAAATTTTGAAATCAGTATCCTTTATTTTGACATTCACTTCTGATTTAAATTCTTCCAATTTAGAGTCCACTTTAATAATAATTTCTGACGAGCCAGACACCACATTTGATAATTTATCAGTCACCTTGCCATAATTCTCTTTCACCAACTTTTTCATTTCAATAATTTCCTGCTTGATTTCCTGTTGAGATTTTTGGAATTTATCATCCATTTCCTGTTGAGATTTTTGAAAATTATCATCCAGAGCCTGAGTAATAAATTCTTTTAAACTTTCAAAATCAAAATCTTTTTTCTGACTCTGCTGAGCAGAAGGAAACTGCTGTTCAGACTTGTGTGTGGGGGATCCCCCCCCTGCTGCCTTGCCTTCCTGTTTTTTAGAAGCCATTCTGCCACGTAGGTTAGATTTTCTGAAAAAGGAAATCCTTTTTCCTTTTCCAGCATCACAAAGTCCTCTAAAAAAGTCCCCCAGTTTTAGTCAAATTGGAAATAGAGTTAAGCTGAAGCGAGCTCAGACTTATTTTAAAAAGGATTTTCCCCCCTCTTCTCTTGTTTGCTTGCTACAAGCAGCACAACATTGTAACTTGTTAGAATAGCTTTACAAGACCACTCTCACTCTCAGCTTGTTAACGCTGGAGCGGCGCCATCTTTTCAAGCCACTTTCGCTCGCTCTGATTTTTGCTTAGATCGAAAAGTCACAAAAAAAATAATACTTGCAGTTTCTTGGTTTAAAGGTTCAGGTTGTTTTATCCGCTAATTAGTAAAGTTGATTTCAATCAATTTAAATGTTTGCTGCAGCCGGCTTGCTCTGCAGGAAGCAGAGTTGTCCCATGCCGTCCGGAGTCTCTGCAAGTTGAAAGGGAGCCGCGCCTGTTTCCTCCCCAGTAGCAAACTTCTGGGGGTTCACAGGGGCTTGACCTGCGCCTTGCTTACTCTTCTCCTTCAAATCCTTCAGATTCTGGAGTTTTCAAGCCGCTTCTCAAAGTCGAAGCGGCTCTACAAACGGCGGGGCTGGCGGTCCTTAGAGAGGGACCGTCTTTCACTGGAGGCAAGCAAACCGGAAGTCCACAATTGCTTCCAATCTTGAGGTACCATAGTATTCCCGTTCTTAATTCCCTCTAAAAGACCTCTAGTAAAATTTCCAGTAATTCCATAGTCAGAAATAGCCTTCTTCAACTCTCGTAAAATTTGAAATGGCAAACCTTCCCATTCTGCAATATGTTGTCCAGCTTGTGGTCCTGGTTGATATTGCACAGGACATACTGACAACAATTCAGCTAACTCTTCCCTAGAAATAGCAACATCTGCCTTACAATTTTCAACCATCTTTTGAAAAGAAGACTTTAGAACAATATTAGAAGGAGGAGGTTTCTGTTCAATGTCAGAAGATTTCTGTTCAATGTCAGAAGAGGCAGAAGGAGTTTTTAAAAGCTGTTGTTTAATATCAGAAGAAACAGAAGATATTTCAGTGTCAGAAGGAGCAGAAAGTATTACTGCAGATGCAGAAGCTTCAGCCTTAGAGCTTTCAGCTTTAGAATCAGGAGACAAAACTTCCTTTTCAGACAAAGGAGGACATATCACAGTAGTAGGGGATTGAAAAGAAGGAGGTGTTAAAAGAGAAGAAAACTCCTCTTCCTTCTGACCAAACATTTCTATAGCATGTTTACATAGATGCCAAGCATGCAAAACATCTACCTCTGGACTTGTCTTAGAATGCAAAACCTTGCCAACTTTTTCCCAATCTGACAACTTCAAAGAACCCCTATCAGGATAGAATGAACAAGTTAAGGCAATTTCTCGTACCAGCCAACAAAGAGCCTTCTGTGAGACAGACAATTCAGACTTCTTAAGAAGATACACCAAATCATCAACATGCTTCCATTGCCCTTGAGAAAGCAAAGACCCCATACTTACAGAAACCTTTTAAGAGATAAGGTTGTGGCGACGTCGTCTGTCCTTGCTTGGACGAAGTATGAGTCCCTGTTCCGGGTGCCAAATGTTGCATTTGTTTCCCGGAGGCTGAAGATGTGTGAGATGAGTGAAAGGAAAACATCCATGGATAGCAGAATTAACAGCAGAATCAACAGCAACTTTATTGAGCATCAGACATAGTTTATATAGTTTCTAAGTTTCTCAGTTCTCACTTACTATGCGTGTTACTTTATTATTGGTTAACAAATCTCCAAGGCCCAATAATTGGTTAGTAATTACATCATTGGTTTTCGTGAGAATATGCATGTATTCACACACAATGAAAGCTACACAAGATACACTGAAAGTGGCAAATGTTATACATTGTTTCACCCTATGTCCTTATACATGCTAGAAACACTGCTCAAAGATGAGAATTGCTGATGTTTGCAATTTTGTGTAACTGCAGTTCCAAAAACCATACAGATGAGCATTGTAATATACAGCTGGGCTTCCAGGACCAGAGTTCCCTCCTCCCCACTGAGGGGAGGGGGGACCTCGACGGCTTGGTGGATAAATTTTCCCCTCTCCATAGCTTTTCATGGCGTTTTTTTTGGCTTGGTCAACTCTGAGGTCTTTGCTTGTGGGACGAAGGCTGGAGCCAGGCACTCAGCCAGTCAGTGGCCTTTCTGGCTGCATTGGAAACATTTAATCGTTGAGGTTCACCTCGGCTGTTCTTCCACTTGGTGGAGGCTGGATTGCTGGCTGAGTTGCAACCACTTGGGTTGGCTTTTGGGTTTCAACTGATCCTCCCTTCTTGTGTCAGTGGAGCTAGAGGTCTATGGCCACTGCCATCTGGTACCACTTGTGGATTTGGTCAAAGACCCCTTGGCAGACGCAGGTGTGAAGCAGCCCCTTGTCCAAGCCTTCCTTTAAAAAGTAGACCAGCAGTTTTTCAGACCAGAGCCGTAGCTTGCCAGCAACTCCCCTGAATTCTTGGACATACCCTTTGGCTGGGTGGCCCCTTTGCTTGATCCCCTTGATTTCCTCCTCAGCTTCCTAGGCTTGGGATTCGTCCTCAAATCTGGCCCTCAGGTCCTGCAGGAACACATAGATGTTTCCCAATCTGGCGTGTCCTCGTCGTGTAGTTGGGTCACCCACTCTGCTGCTTCTCCTGTTAGATTGTCAGTGATGGCCTAGATTATTGCTATATCATTGAGGTAGTCATCTCCGTATTCATCAATGTGGGCCCATGCCTGTTCAGGTAGAATGCCAGCTTGTCTGGGTCTCCGTTGAAAGTAGCTCTGAAATGTGGCAGAGTGGCAGGCCGGGCTGATGATAGAGCAGGGGCAGGGCTCCACTGGGCTTGGACCCAACCATGCCCCGGGTGGTAGGCCAAGCTGGGTGGCACCTGCCAATTTGGTGGAAGCTGGCGCTGCTCACGCTGGCTGGCTGCTCTCTGGCATCTCGGTGGGCTCCGCTGTGGTCCTGGGCTCAACTGCGCTGAAGGAAGTGGTGGAGGGCTGGTCGCCAGGACGCTCCGGTGGTGGATCGGTTCCTCTGGGGAGGAAACAGTCCCAAGCTCGACTACACTAGATGAAGCAGCAGAGGGCTGGCTGACCAGGATGCTACAGTGGTGGACCAGTCCCGCTGGGGAGGAAACACCAAAGTTGGCTGGTTAAGGATCAACCTGTGTACTTGGGCTGGTGTGAGCATCCCAAGCTGCCAAGGCTCAGCCGGTCAAACTTTTCCAGTAACTCCCCCAAGGTTTGGCTGTGCACCATGGTCCGGTATCTCCAGTCTCTGGAGTCACTCAGGACCAACGGTCCTATTGCCTTCCATTCAAGGATCGTGGGTCTTGACTCCCTGGTTGATGTCACAGGACAGTCCCTCACTGATTCCTGGAATGATCCTCAGCCGCCAAGGTCTTCCTGTGCTTCATACAGGTTCCTAGAGACCACCAGGCCACTTGGTGCAGACTTTGGCCTGGGGCCCACCTGGTGCGTGATCTCTGCCACCACTTCTGCCACCCACTGGGTCTCCTAGGGGTCCTGTGAGCTTTCCAGGGTCCCACCGTAGGCTCCTGTGGTCTCGTTTCCTCATCTCAGGGAGTTAAAAGAAAAGTTGCTATTAAACAAAGATAAATGATAGGAGGAGAGGTGGAGAGAGAAAGATAAATCATAGAATAAATCTTAGAGAAAGAAAAAAGTGGAAAAAGGAAAAGGAGAGGAAAGATTGGAGAAATAGGAGGAAAATGCCACCAAGGGCAGCATCCCACCGCAAACTTGGCCTGCTGAGAGAAGCCCAGCTGCATCCGAGAGGCCTACCCAAGAGCCTGGAGGCCTATTGAAGTCAGGTGAGTGGAGAGGCAAAACGAACCGGAGAACGAGGCAAGCCAGTGAGCAAGTGGGGCCAACTGTGAGCAAGAAGGAAAATCATCCATGGGGCAGAGAGGTGAGGCGACTGAGGGCAAAGCAATGACTGGCAGAGAACAAAAAGGTGAGCCACTGAGAGAGAGGAGAAAGGAGGAGGAGGACAACCGGCTGTAGAGAGGAGACAAGAGGCAAACTTACTGTAGGCCATCCAGGCAGTCCTGTTTGCTGGGAGAAACAGCACACCGGTGCAATGGACTAGCAAACAGGAGCCACATGGCTGAGGAGCAAAGAGCAGCAGCAGTGCAACAGAAAGGAGAGCCAGCAGCAAAGGGCAGCACAGTGAAGCAGATCCAGAGAGCAGCATGGAAAGCAATGGTAGTATCGGTGGAACCGGAGGCTGTCAGTGGTGGTGGAGCATTGCAGCACAGTGGATCAGTGAATCGGTGACTGAGAATTGCAACAGAGCAGCATGGCAGACCAACAGACGGGGCAGGGGGATGCCAGGAACTGAGAAAAGCAGGGAGAGTTGAATACCTGGTAGTGGCAGGAGAAAAGCAAATAGGAAGAGAGACTAAAAAGACAACATAGGACACAAGACCAAAAAAAAAAAAAAATCAAAGATGAATAGACAATAGCAAGTACAGAACATATAAAGGCAGAGAAGAAAGAAATTAAGCCCACAAAAAGGCAGAAAGGGAAAGGATCATAAGAAAGAAGAGAGGAAAGGGATAATTATAGAACATTCCAGTACAGGCTAAGAACGAACCTTGCATTTAAACCCACTCAACACTGAAAATTTTAAAATTGGACAATTTAAATGATCTGCTAGAACTTTAAATTTTTAAACTAGACAATTTTGAACTATAGAACTTTAAATGCTTAAACTAGGCATTTTTTAACTGTTAGAATTTTAAATTTTTAGCTAGAATTTTTAAATGATCTGTTAGAATATCAAAATTCTAAATTGGACATTTTTCTCTTTAAAAATCTATGGTAAAACCGTCTACACTTTCATTTTCATTTTTTTAAAAAATCCACTCATGGAAAAAGAAACGGACAGTATTGTGATCTGCATAACATGTTCCATGTATACAGTTATGCCCACAGAATACCCAACCTATATAAGTACCAAATGTAAATTAATTAAGGTACTAGAAGAAAAAGTAAAGGGTCTAGAGGAAACTCTAAGTACTCTGAAACTCAATCTACAAAATGAGAAACCTCAAACCTTGCAAAAATAATATCTCCAAATTGAACTTAATAATGATCAAACAACTTCTAAAAGAATAGACCCCTTAGAGGAAGAAGAAGATATATGGAAACACGTCACTTATAGAAAAAAACATAAATCTAGTACAAAACCCCTGTCCAAATCAACCCACTCTGATACAGCCCCACTGGTGCTAAGTAATCGATTTCATGGACTCTCCCTAGAACAGGGGTCGGTAACCTTAAGAGCCATTTGGACCTTACCCAGGTTTTGTGGCTCCTGGTGTTTTCTTTTCTGTGGGAAACAGGTATCTATCTCTGTCTCTGTCTCTGTCTCTGTCTCTTTCTCTTTCTCTCTGTCTCTATCTCTTCTTTCTCCCTCTGTCTGTCTGTCTGTCTCTCATCTCACTCTCATCTTTCTCTCTCTCTGTGTCTCATGTGTTTGTTTGTGTGTGTGTGTGTTCCCTCTTGAACAATTTCCAAAAACAGGCAAGGGTTGGGGTTTTTTTGTTTTGTTTTTTGCTGATGTTGTTCTTTCTTCTTTGGGTGCTTTTTACCATATTTAAATCAAGAGTCATTTCAGGTTCCTAGATAAATGAAGCTCTTTTGTCCCCCTGCTGTAGCTCCCTATCAGCTGAACCCACCACTGGCTGACCTGCCCCTCACCCTCCCCTCCCAGTCACTCCTTGCCTGGCACGCAGCACCAACAAGGGCTGGAAGAAGCACCTGCAAGATATAGCAAGTACAGGGGTGCTTCACTCTCGCTCTGGAATATGGAGTGAGTCTCCATCCCCCACTGTTGCCCTTACCTTCTCAGGCCAGGCAAGGAGTGACTGGGAGGGGAGGGCGGGGGCAGGGTCAGCCAGTGGTGGGTTCAGCAGACAGGGAGCCACAGCAGGGGGACGAAAGAGCCACCTGCAGCTCTGGAGCTGCAGGTTGCAGACACCGGCCCTAGAAGAAAACATGCAGACACATAGAAAAGAAGCATCATCAAAAGTCTCTAAAAAGTAGCACCATCAAATGCTTCTGTGATAGATAGAAAAATACCCCAAATCTCACTAGGAAAAAAAAGGTGAGTGTTGGTGATAGGAGATTCAATTCTCAAGGGAATAGAACCAGCCATCTGTAGACCAGACAGTCAATCCAGAGAGGTATGTTGTCTCCCTGGAACTAAAATCAACCTAACTGAGAACCTAACCAAAATAATAAAACCCACAGATTACTACCCTTTTCTACCTGGCTGTACCTCATATGTAGGGATGAATGACACAAAAAAGGACTTGAAAACAATATTGAGTGATTACAAGCAGGTAGGCAAGAAAGTCAAGGACTTAGGTGCACAAGTAGTTTTCTCATCTGTACTGCCAATGAAAGGATAATATCCTGTAAGAAGTGAATTCTAGAAGTGAACCACTGGCTAAAGGGTTGGTGTCGCCAAAAAAACTTTGGATTCTTGGACCATGGTCTGTACTATCTCCATGATGGGCTTCTGGCAAGGGATGGCTGTACGTCACAAAGACTGGGAATAATGTTTTCAAAAAACAACTGGCTCAATTTATCAGGAGCAATTTAAATTAAAATTGAGGGGGGAGGGTGACCAATCTTTAGGATCTCCAGGACCTAACTCCAAGCAAAAACCCCTAGAAAGCAATTCAAATAATGAAGTAAGGCGGGGTGGGAAGGAAGACAAATACAAAACCAAATAGAAGACATAGGAAACATACCCAGAGTCAAACAAAGATTTCAAGTGCCTATATATAAATGCACAAAGTCTGGGGGGCAAACAGGGTGAACTTAAACTATTAATACACGAGGGTAGATATGATGTAGTTGGAATTACAGAAACTTGGTGGGATGAAATCCATGATTGGAACATACTGATAGAAGGATACAAACTGTTCAAAAAACCCAGATCCCATAAAAGAGGAAGTGGAGTAGCACTGTATGTAAAGGACCACCATATTGCCACAGAAATGCATGTCACCAAAGATGAAAACCTAGAATGCATATGGATCAATATAAAAAGAAAAAAAGAACGACATGGCCATAGGTGTACACTATAGGCCACCCAATCAAGCAGAAAAAATAGATGTCCTTTTTGCTAACCAACTAACAAATATATGTAGGAAACATACTACAATAGTAATGGGGGACTTCAATTACCCTGACATCAATTAATACTTAATACTTACAAACTGTGAAGAAGTGATAGAGGGAGTTGAAACTGCAGGAACCTTGGGTGAGAGTGACCATGTCATACTAGAATTCAACACAAACACAAGCAATAGAACATAAGGATACAAGAGTCTTAGATTTTAAAAGAGCTGATTTTAATAAACTCAGAGAGAACTTGGGAAAGATTCCTTGGATGAAAATCCTAAAGGAAAAACAACTCAAGAATCCTGGGAAACTCTGAAAAATATTTTCATAAAAGCCCAGACCAGCACAATACCAATGAGAAAGAAAAACAAGAAATCCAAGAGGAAACCAGCATGGCTACACAAAGATCTCTCTGACAAATTGAAAGACAAAAAGGACAAGTACAAAAAATGGAAAGAAGGACACACAACAAAGGCAGAATATCAGGAGACAGCCAGAATCTGCAAAGACGAAGTCAGAAAAGCAAAGGCTCAGAATGAACAAAAACTTGCAGCAAAAGTCAAAGATAATTTTAAAACGTTTCTTCCAACATATACCATATTTTTTGGCATATAAGACACACTTTCCTCCCCTAAAAGTAGTGAAAATTTTGGTGCGTCTTACTGACCAAATACGGGCCTGTTTTTTGGCCTCCTGAACCCTCTGCATATTGTGTTTTTGCCCTCCCCAGCCCCCAGAAGCAATCTGTAGGCCAAAAATGATACATTTTTTGTGAAAATGGAACACACAGAGAGTTTGGGAGGCAAAAAACGGGCCCGTGTTTGACAAAAATGGGACACACAGAGGGTTCGGGAGGCCAAAAACAGGTCCAAAGTGCTTCTGGGGGCTGGGGAAGGGGAGAACAGGATGCACAGAGTCCAAAAACTTTTTTTCCTTGTTTTCCTCCTGTAAATCTAGGTGTGTCTTATAGTCTGGTGCATCTTATGGTCCAAAAAATATGGTAAATAAGAAAAATATCAAGGAAACAGTCGGTCCACTAAAGAGAGAAGACAACAAGGAAGTGACAGGCAATAGAGAGAAAGCAGAGGTGCTTAACTCATTCTTTGCATTGGTCTTCACGCAAAAAGAAACTATAGTCCAACCTACTAAAAACATAACTGTAAAAGACAGACTAGAAATAAAAGTTAAAATAAGCAAAAAAAATGGTAAGAGAACATCTGTCTGATCTTGATGAATACAAATCACTGGGACCTAGTGGATTACACCCCAGAGTTCTAAAGGAGCTGGCAGATGTCATCTCAGAACCACTGTACCACATCTTTCAAAAATCCTGGAACACTGGGTAACTACCAGAGGACTGGAAAAGAGCTGATATGGTTCCCATCTTCAAAAAAGGGGGAAAAAACAGACCCAGGAAACTACAGACCAATCAGCCTAACATCAATACCTGGGAAGATATTGGAAAAGATAATAAAAAAACAGATCTGCCAACATCTAGAAATGAATAAAGTAATAACTAGCAGTCAGCACAGGTTTGTTAAAAATAGATCATACCAAACCAATCTTATTTAATTCTTCAACATAGTGACTAAATTAGTAGACCAGTGAAATATTGTGGACATAATATACCCTGTTTTCCCCAAAATAAGACATTCCCTGATAATAAACCCAATCGGGTTTTTGAGCACATGGCAGTAAGGCCAAGTGCTTATTTCAGGGTTCAAAAAAATATAAGAGAGGGTCTTATTTTCGGGGAAACACGGTACTTAGACTTCAGGAAGGCATTTGACAAAGTAGACCACAACCTACTTCTCAGTAAGCTAGAAAAAAGTGGGATAGATAGCATCACCACCAGATGGATTTGTAACTGGTTGACAAACCATACTCAACGGATAGTCCTTAATAGGTCTATGTCTACATGGAGGGAAGTAAGCAGTGGAGTACCACAAAGTTCCGTCTTAGGCCAGTACTCTTCAACATCTTCATAAACTACTTAGATGAGGGAATAGGAGGGGAACTTACCAAATTTGCGGATTATGCTAAACTGGCAGGAGTAGCCAATACCCTAGATGAAAGGCTCAGGATCCAGATGGATCTTGACAGACTTGAACACTGGGCTCTAGCTAACAAAATGAAATTCAATGTAGAGAAAAGTAAAGTCTAGCACTTAGGCAAGAAAAACCAAAAGTTCACATATAAACTGGGTGAAACCAGGCTTAATAGCAGTAACTCTGAGAGGGATCTTGGAGTCTTGGTGGACAACCAATTAAATATGAGCCAACAGTGTGTGGCAGCAGCCAAAAAAGTTGCATTAACAGAGGGGTACAATCAAGATCAAGTGAGGTACTAATATCACTCTATAAAGCCTTAGTAAGACCACACCTAGAATACTGCATCCAGTTTTGGTCACCACACTATAAAAAAGATTTTTTTAAAAAATTTGATTTATATGCCGCCCTTCTCCGGAGACTCAGGGCGGCTTACAATGTGCTCAGCAATAGCCTTCATCCTTTTGTATATTTATACAAAGTCAGCTTATTGCCCCCACAGTATGGGTCCTCAATTTACCTACCTTAGAAAGGATGGAAGGCTGAGTCAACCTTGAGCCTTGGCGAGATTCGAACCTGCAGTAATTGCAGGCAGCTGGTCTTAATAACCAGCTTAATAACAGGGTGCCTTAGACCAGTGTTTCCCAAAGTTGGCTATTTTAAGATGCATGGACTTCAATTCCCAGAATTCCCCAACCAGTATGCCTGGTTGAGGAATTCTGGGAGTTGAAGTCCATACATCTTCAAAGGGTCAAGTTTGGGAAACACTGCCTTAGACCACTGTACTACCAAGGCTCTAGATTTTGAGACTCTAGAAAAAGTGCAGAGGAGAGCAACCAGGATGATTAGGGGACTGGAGACTAAAACATATGAAGAATGGTTACAGAAACTGGGCATGGCTAGTCTAGTGAAGAGAAGGACCAGGGGAGACATGATAGCAGTGTTCTAATATTTGAGGAGCTTCCACAGAGAGGAAGAGGTCAAGCTATTTCCCAAGGCACCCAAAGGCCAGACAAAGAATAATGGATGGAAATCCATTCATTGAATCAAGGAGAGATTCAACCTAGAAATAAGGAGAAATGTTCTGACAGAACAATCAACCAATGGAACAGCTTGCCTTCAGAAGTTGTGGGAGCTTCATCATTGGAATCTTTCATGAAGAGACTGGATTGCTATTTATCAGAAATGGTGTACGATCTCCTGCTGGGGGGGGTTGGACTAGGTGACCTACAAGGTCCCTTCCAACTCTTAATCGAATCTAATTGTCTTCCCTGAGCTTCCTGCTTCCGGGGTAGACTGGGTAGCAGCCGGGGTTCAGGACCCTGGAGAGCTGCTCCGGTTGGAACAGAAAATTAGGAGAGTCAGTGTAATTCATGGTTCCAAGTAATACACTCATAGCAAACAGAACTCCAAGGCAAGTGTATTCCTCGAATAATAGTTTTATTATATATATACTGCTCAAAAAAATAAAGGGAACACAAGCAGAAGACATCCGAAATCTGAATGAATGAAATAGCCTTATTAAATACTTTGTTCTTTACGTACAGTAGTTTATACACTGCTCAAACAACTAAAGGGAACACAAAACTACTGTATGCAACGAACAAAGTATTTAATAAGGCAATTTCATTCATTCAGATCTCGGATGTCTTCTGCTTGTGTTCTCTTTATGTTTTTGAGCAGTGTATTATATTGGCACAGGTTGGTGGAAACTGACCCTTAATGTTTCCTCGGTTTTCACCTAATTAAAAGTAAAAGTTTTTGTCCTTTCCCAATCAATCAGTCACATGGTCCAATTAAGTTGCCATCTGGTCGCCTGGTAACTTCACTCCTCCTTTCTCCGGCCACCTGTGGGAATGTCTTTGGTTCCCAGGAGAAAGTATTCTGTTTTGACTTCAAAATCCCAGCTATCTCTATTTCCCCCTCCTTATCCCTCAGCTCCATTGTGGCAATACTGAAGTCTCAAAATGGCCTTGGTCAGGTCAGCTTCAGGGTTGACACTCACACTCCCTTAAACACACACCATCGAACCTGTAAGCACACACTATCAAAGAAGAAACAAGGCCACTTAAAAAAACAGCTTTCATTAGTTTATTTAATAATTGATATTTTTTCTCATATGTAAGATGGAGATATTCACAATCCAGACACAATATCCAGCCCCTCCCTCCCTTCCTCCCTCCCTCCTTTCAGGCATGCCTCCATTCAAAACTCAGAAAAGAAAACCCTCAACTCCATTGATTTAGAGAAGTAAGAGGTACTTTTACTAAAGCACCTGTTGGCCAGACAAAGAATAATGGATGGAAACTGAACAAGGAGAGATTTAACCTGGAAATAAGGAGAAATTTTCTGACAATGAGAACAATCAACCAGTGGAACAGCTTGCCTTCAGACATTATGGGAGTTTCATCACTTGAGATTTTCAAGAAGAGGTTGGACTGCCATTTGTCAGAAATGGTGTAGGGTCTCCTGCTTGGACAGGGGGTTGGACTACTAGATGATCTGTTAATCTGTTAAATTTGAAATGATAGCAGCAAAAGCAAGGCAAGATCTGATTCAAAATGTATAACAAGTTACAGATTGAAAGTCACCCCAAATCCCTCTCTGCAGGGTCCAGCACTGAGGATCCAATCAACATCCAGTATGATGTTGTGGAAAAGCCCATCTGTCAGCCCTGGAGGCCATCTTTTCTTTCAAACTTCAGGGCAGCCACAGTTAGTGCCTGGGAAAATGGGAGGGGGGATTTTCAAGGAGTTGGTGAAGATATATAGCCATAACAACATTCTTTTCTCTGGGAGTCAAGGACGTTCAGCTTGCACCTCGGTAGGAGTGATTGGGGGCTGTTTCCACTTTGGATAGTGGATTTATTGGATCATGTGACAGACATGTGGGTGCAGGGGATGGGTCTTGACTTTCTTTTGGGTGTGGAAAACCCAGGAACTTTTAGATTCGGGTTTCCCCAGATGTGCCAATATGACATCTCTAATAAATTGGAAATTTGAGGAACTTCAAGCCTCAGAGTTTTCTTTCATTAGGGGTATTACTTGGAACCCTGACATTAACCTGAATCTCCTTTAAACACTCAATCAGCTGCCTGATCTTTGGGGCGCGGTCCGGGGTCCTGAGCGCTAAGCACCGACCTTACACTGGGCGGCATAAAGACTCAGGGAAGATGGAAGAGAGAACAACGTCCATGGAGGGAACCACCGGGACTGGCTTGATGGTCCACCTTGAAACCATCTACTCCCCTTCAAAGGCTGTGGTGAAGGCAGCGGAGGCTGCTAAAGTGGAGTGCTGACAGGGTACCCAGCCCAAAGAACCGGCACTTTGGAAAGCCACTCAGTTCGACCTGTCTCTATAGGGCAAGGCTACGGGAGCCACACCGTCCCAGGAGTTGCCAATCGGGGAGATGCTGTAGGAACCACAGATGGGGGCGAGCAGAGCAGAGCACACCCAGGCCCTCGAATGGAGAGCACCAAGACTGGCCGATCTCAGCGATTCCCAGGAGTGGGGCCTTCCACCGCCAACGCAAAGCCATTTTAGCCTTCCTTGTCAGGCCCGGTCTACCAGGATGACAGCTCCTGCTGGAGTTGATGTGGTGCCGCTGCAAGGCCCACTAGGGCAGTCCAGTCCGGGGCTCGAGGAGAACCATTGGGATTGCCAAGGCCCAACACCCTCCCTCGCCATCTGGTCCTCAGGTTGCCTTTTGCTGACCAGATCCCTCCTGGTTGGGCCTTTTACCCCGGCCAGGGGTGGGTTCAATACCAGTGAATGCCAGTTCTGGCCCTGCCACTGGCACCGACCCCATGACTGGTCCTGCCAGCTGCTCCTCCCCCATGGTTTAGAGTGATGTTTGATGGGACCCCAGGGAAACTGGCCTACTTTCTCAATTAGATTTGGTCCCACATCGACTGATATGGGGATCAGTATCAAACTGATCGAGATATTGTATCGGCAATTGCTGATGCCATGAATGAGGAGGACGTGGCGGACTGGATAGTGCAACTGCATGATGAAGGAGCCCTAGAACTAGAGGATGCTGATGAATTTGTCCAGCTGCTCCGAGCCTGATTCGAGGACATGGCCCACAGGAAAGAAACCAAAACCCAGATCAAAGCCTTGAAGCAAGCGGGCCGATCCCCCAAGGACTTACTATGGGAATTCTGGAGGCTGGCCAAAAAACTAAGAGACTGGCTGGAATGCCTCCTTGTCCACTACTTCAAAGAGGTCCAGGACCTCAGACAAGCCTGCAGCATCAGAGGAGTTCCGGACCGAATACAGGACTGGTACAATATAGCCATAGCCATGGACCTGGAGATCCATCCCCACCAGATGCCGACCTCAGAGAAACCAACAAAGAGGACTCTGGGCCACCGATCCCCTGTCAAGCTGGCAGAAGCTCTGCAACCTGCACCACCCAGAATGAGCAAGTGCTACCAATCTGGCCAACATGGGCACAGGGCATCAGAGTCCTGGCCCCTGCCCCAGTCCCTCAAGTCTGGACCCCCTCAGCATCCTGAGGAAGAAGGACCCCAAGGAAACCGCAAGATAAGGGGAGGATTGCCAAACAGGCTGTTGAGTTTCCTCTGATCCAAACAGGAAATGAGGAAACTCCATCCAGAGAAACCCCGCCAACGGGACCAGTGGCAAAGAGGGCCCAATGGTAAATGAAGCCATCCACCCATTCACTATCAAAACCCGATTGTAGTGCCAGAAATGGGGGTCCAAGGGGAAGTAGAGGCAGTCATAGACACTAGCTGCACCAGATGCCTGATCAGCCTCCCCATAGTCATGCCTAGGAATAGGCACGGGACCCCTAACACGCCCCAACCGTTTTCCCCCCAAGTTTTTTATTTTTATTTTTTTTACAAATATATCAATGTGTGAACAGTGTGGCATCTGAATGTCATACATTTTAGTACAAATAAAATAATATTCATCATATTTACTACATTTGACAAGCTTATATAGTTCTGGTAATAGTACACATATTTATGTTGAATTATAATCTTTTTGTCAGCACTTCAAGCTTCATTTACTCTAGTGCTGACATAAGAAGGAGAAGCAGAGGTGTCTGGAAAGGGACTTTTGACTTTTCACCTACTTATTTTCCCTGGAGATAATATCCCCTAGGAGATGAGATGGGAGGGGGGAAATTCCTTTGAGCTGAAGCAGTAGATTAGGGGTAGAATGACTTGGAAGATGGCCAATGAGTGCAGGGGAGTGGGGAACGGAAAGGGAGGGTTTTGGGTCTGGAAGTCAGTATTGGCTACGATGAGCCAGGATTTAGATTGTCGTGCTCAATAAATGGGAGTTTTTATCAAAAACTTTGTTTGAAATGCAATTTATTTGAGACGACCTCGAAACTTGACACTTTTGTTATTTAGTTATTCGATATTTCAATATGCTATTTTTATGTCAATCACCATATTCTGAGTGTCATTCCTTTTAATACAAACAAAATATTATCCTATTACAGCATACGGATTAGAGAAAGGGATGAATGGAAGACCGCATTTAACTGTCTGCTTGATAGCTTCCAATTCAAAGTCATGCCATTGGGCCTGCAAGAAGCCCTTGCAGTCTTCATGCAGCTGATTAACGAGGTGCCACATGAGCACCTCTACAAAGGGATCCTAGTTTACCTGAATGAAATCCTCATTTTTAGTGGAAATGCTAGACGAGCACGTAAAGCTGGTGTCAGGTATGCCTCCTTTCACAACTCAAGAAAGAAAAATCCCAGTTCCATTTTCATAGAGAAAGGTACTTTTACTGAGTATGAACTGAATGCAACCAAAGAAAAGCAAGGTCTCAGGCAATAGGCACGAAAATCACATATAGAAGGCATCCCCAAAACCCTCCCCCCAAGGGTCCAGTCAATCCACATCCCCCAAAGTGTCATGTGAGGTGCAGCTTCAGATGGCTCCATCCTTCTGGTATGCCAGGACGGTTGACCTTGACTTGTTATCAGCACACCTTCCAGCTGCAGAGAAAGCACTGAGAAAAACTTTCTCCAATTCACTCTTTAATCTCAAAATGTTGTTCTCCTTCGATGAGTATGGGGACAGGAGGAGGTTCTTGGTCCGGACGCAGGGGGGAAGTATGCTCAGGTTTCAGTAAACTAACATGAAATACAGGATGAATCCTCTGCAAGGCTTTAGGTAATTCTAACTCCATCGTAATTGGATTTACCATGCGTACAATGGGGAAAGGACCCACATATTTAGGCCCAAGTATTTTCGACTTTTGGGTAGTTTGTAGGTACTTGGTGGAAAGGAAAACTCTATCTTCTACTTTGTAATCCCTACCCTGAATTCTTTTCTTATAAGCTTGTTTCTTATGGGCTTGGTAAGCCTCGTCCAGGGCCTCATGTGTTACATTCCAGGTACCATGTAGCTGTTCAATCCAGTCAGCCAATGAAGGTATTTGTGGTTTTTCCTGAGGCAACTCTGGGATGGGTACAAAGTCTTGACCTGAGACCACCTTGAACAGGGTAAAACCAGTATTGCTATGTATAGAGTTATTATAGGTGACCTCTGTAAACAGCAACAGGTCCACCCAGTTATCTTGCTGATAATTTATGTAACATCTAAGGTATTGTTCCAATACTGAGTTAGTTCTTTCACAAGCCCCATTGGTCTGAGGATGTTGGGTGGAGCTTAACCCCAGGAAATCCTTCCAGAAATGGGAGGTGAACTGAACACCTCTGTCTGAGATTATTTGCTCCGGAACCCTGTGTAATCTATACACATGCTGGACAAACAGTTTAGCCAGAGTTTTAGCTGAAGGGATCTTGGGACATGGTATAAAATGCACTTGCTTAGAAAACAAATCTGTAACCACCCAAATGACCATATTTCCCCCACTTTCAGGCAATTCAACAATAAAATCCATGGATATGTCCTTCCATGGGGCTCCCGGTCTGGCTACACTCTGAAGTAACCCAGGGGCTTTCCCAGGAGGCTTCTTCGCTGATGCACATACAGGGCAGCTCGCCACATAGGCTTCTATGTGTTTCTTTAGAGCCGGCCACCAGAATTGTCATTTAACTAAATGTAATGTCTTTACGAACCCAAAATGCCCAGCGATTTTAGCATCATGGGCATGTTGTAACACCACTCCCCTCAGGCTGGCAGGGACATACAGCTTCGCTCCCACCCAGGTGAGACCCTCACGAAGTGTATACTCATTGGAGTGGGCTAAAAACCACTCATCAGTTTTTAATGCTTCTTTTAACTGCTTGCTCAAGTTGCCGGACAAGGTTAGGTCCCCTTTCACCTAGGCTCTGGTAACTACTGGAGCAGCCAGCTGTTTTGAGGGGATAACCGAGCGAATCACTTCCGTCCGAGCACTATTGTATTGATGTAGTCTTGAGAGAGCATCTGCCATAAAGTTCTTTCCAGGAAGGTAGCGCAGAGAGAAATTAAAGTGGTTAAAGTGTTGGGCCCAGCGGACTTGCTTAGGTGACAACTTCAGGGCATTTTTAGGGCCTCTCTGTCAGGGCATCGATTAATCCCATCTTTGGCTCTGGGAAAAATCACCCTGGTTTAGAGGATGGATCGTGGCTTATTCCTTGTTGCAATATTCTGAAAAGAAACGCGAAGAAAAGTTTCTAATAAAACTCATTTATTTGTTATAAAGAAAATAAAACACCTCACTAACTAAGAAAAATAATTGCTACATTTTTGAAATAATTCTTGCCGGCTATTTCTCAGCCGGACCTTTCTGGAAAGAGAACAAAGGAAAGAGTGTGTGAAGCAAGTGAAAGAATGCAGACATGCGTAGTAACTTTTGATAACAATTCTTGGCAAGGTACGGAAAGTCTGATAGTCCAGAAATGATGAGTTCAGCTGGCAAATAAAGTAACGCAGTGACATTCCCCTTCTTTGCCAGTTGAGCGAACGTCAGGTACATCATCAAATAAGGCACATCGAGACTTCCGGTCGGCGAGCTGCAGCGACATGGTGCTGAGTGAGTGATCGCCACTCCTCAACACCGTCTGTCACCGCGTTTTGGGGATCCCTTCGGGGGCGCGGGTCCTGGAGAGCCCCGCGGACAATAGAGAGAGCCGGGTGAGCGAGAAAATGAAGCGCAAACGCTTCTCGCAAAACCGGGCAGCTCTGTCAAACCGACGCGTGTGAAGTCAGCCTTTCAATGGCTGACCTGAAGCTGTGGTAACCGACAACTAGATGGGAAGCAAGGAAGATTGGAGGCTGCAGTGCCGAGGCTGAAACGTGTCCTCCCTGCATACATGAGATTGAACATCAGGAAGGGGTCGGCGGAGTCGGGCGAGAAGGGCTCAAACGGAGAAGAGCGGCGACGGAAATCGGAGAATAGCTGAACGATCACGGAGCTCGACAAGCCGGCGCAGAGAACAAGAAACTGAGGACGCTAAACTACCTGCGCAAGAAGAGGATCGGTGGATATAGGGAGAAAGGAAACTAAAAGAAGCCAGAAGAACTCTTTTTTACCATTTGCTGGTGAAAGCAGAAAGGTGAACAAAGTCGGAGATTGGACTCTATCCAACTATGCCAGAGAACAGGAAGTGCAGCCATTGAAGAAGCCTGACAGAGCAAATTGAAAAGGACTGGCATAGAGACAATCTAGCTTCGAGGCTTACCATAGAGTTTTGACAGTTTTGACAGTGGCAAAGTAAATGTGGGAAGAAGAAAGGGTTGGAGGAGACTGGTGGCTGAGTGAGAAAGAATATCACCCTTCTGGAAAAATATTGCTTGTCCCCAACTGAATTTTGGATATTTTCTCCCTCTTTCTCTTTTTTCCCCTTTTCTTCTGAAAATTCTCTTTAAAATATTTTGATCCTCTGCATAAGAATATTGTTATCAATAAGAATTGTAAATTTTTATATTAATTAAGCTCTGACCTTTGCCTATAACATAAGATATATTTTTATAGAACTTATTAGATTTATACATATTTAATTGACTATTTAATTGTATTTAACTATATTTAATTGTATTTAACTATATTTATTTACATCTATTTGTACTGATACTACTCTCATATATTGACCTATTGACATATTGTTATATTAGAATTACAATATCCACATATATTAATTTACTGGTAAACAGTTATATAGGAATTTGAATTAGAAACCTTTTTAAGTAGTAATTTAGTCATAGGAATTTTAGTTATAGATAATAGATGTTCCTAGGAGCTATTGTGTTATTGTGATTTAAACTATTAGGATTTGAATTAATTATTAACAAGTAGAGATAAATTCTTATTAATTAATTACTATTTAATACATCAATTAACCTTAAATCAATTACAAACCATAAATCCAATTCATCTTTTTTACTTAAAATATTGATTGGAAGTGATATAGATTGATAAACTGATATTGATTGATAAGAGTATTTAAGATATTGATCGGAAGTGATATAGATTGATAAATTGACATTGATTGATAAATAACTTTTCTCCATATTCTGAAAAAGTATAAAAGGAGGTGACAGCCAGTGTATGAAAATTTGGAGAAATATTGAGAAAATAATTAGAGAACAAAAAATCTTGAAAGAAATGACGAGCATGTCATCAACGATCCTGAAAACAGGAAAAAAGACCCCCTCAAATCCCACTATATCCTTGACCTCCCCGGCTACCCAAAAGTCAACAGAAGGACTATCAAAAACAGACAAGGCCATAGCAACACCAACATTACTAACAGTGCAGTCAACATTGACATTAATCCAAGAAACAATGATGGCCATGCAGGAAAAAATGTCTACAAATCACACCGAACTAAAAACAGATATCCATCTACTGGACCAGAAGATGAATGAGATTCAAGTCTCAATTTCCAACAACGAACAAAGGATCCAGAAGGCGGAGCAAAAAATAGAACAAAATGAGAAGAAACTGGACTTGGTAGATCAGATGTTGACAATGCAAAACAAGGAATTAGAAGATTCGTTAATACAATTAGAAATGGACAGGGCGTTGTTCTACTTGCGTTTCCAAAATGTGGAAGAAGATAAAGAGGAAGATCTGGGAGAGAAGATGGCGGAACTAATCGCAGAAATACTCCAACAAGATAAACGTGAGATCATTAGAGAACTGGACGACGTCTATAGAGTTCAAACAAATTATGCGAGGAGGAATAGGCTCCCCAGAGAAGTCCACATTAGGTTCGCAAGGAAAAAAGTAAAAGATATCCTATACAGTATGGTGAGGGACGGACAAATAACATATAGAGGAAAAGAAGTGATAATATTAAAACAGATCCCAAGAAGAGTGAGGGAGGTGAGAAAAGATTACAGATTTTTGGCTGTGCAATTGAACAAAAGAAATATATTATTTAGATGGCTCCTGCCAGAGGGGATATTAATCACCTGGCAGGGGAGAAAAATAAAAATAGATAGCTTGAGCACAGCACAAGATTTTCTTGATCAGTTAAGGGGTGCAGAAGAAGAACAAAGTAGCAAGGAGGAAATAGAGGCGACAAACTTAGAAGAGGAAGGAACCGCGGAGGAGAAGATCGAAGAAGGAGCTAAGGAAAAAAAAACAAGACCAGTAAGAGCCGTAAGACTAAACAAGAACTAAGACCGAGCAAGGAAAATAGGAATGAATGATTTGAAATTAATCTCAGTAAATGTCAACGGATTAAACAATAGTAAAAAGAGGAAATTAACACTTACAAAACTAGCAAAACAAAATTTGGATATAATCTGCTTACAGGAGGTCCACATAAAAAAGGATGAGGGTAAATGTCTGGAGTATAAAAAATATGGTAAACTATTTACATCATTAGCAGAAAAAAAAAAGAGAGGGGTAGCAATTTATGTTAAAAAAGGAATTGACGCAGAATTGAAATATAATGATACAAAGGGAAGAACCCTCATGGTTGAAGTTACGAGAGAAAACACTAAAATGTTACTAGTGGGCATTTATGCCCCAAATAAAAAACAAGGAGAATATTTTCAAAAGCTTCGTGAACAATTAGGGAAAATGGAATATAATGAAATTTGCATGATAGGCGATTTCAATGGAATCGTAGACCCAGACAACGATCACAAAAGCAATAAAATGAACAAAAATAAAAGGACGACTTTACCAAAAGCCTTCTTCGATTTGGTGGAGGAGATGAACTTAATTGATATATGGCGAACTTTACACCCAAGCAAAAGACAATACACATTCTATTCCAATCCGCAACAGTCATGGTCGAGAATAGATATGGTTTGGGTTACCAGGACGTTGGGGTTAGAAATAGAGACGGCAGAAATCAGCCCAAACATATGGGCAGATCACAACCCCCTGGAAATAAAATGGAGAAACACAAAGAGAAAGAAACAACTGAGATGGAGGCTCAATGCAAAACTACTATGTGACAAAGAGTGTGTGGAAAAATTGAAAGGAGAATTAAAGACTTTCTTTATAGAAAATGAGAACCAAGGGACACCCCGTGAAATAATATGGGACACAATGAAGGCCTATCTAAGAGGGGTAATAATATCCTACTCTGCATATAAAAATAAATTAAAAAGGAAATCCTGGGAAGATCTTATTAAACATCTAGATGAAGCAGAAAAGAAACTCCAAAAAATACCTGGAGATACTGTAGCAAAAGAAAATTGGCTGGTGTGGAGACATAAATTAAACATCCTAGATCAAGAGGAGCTAGCTCAAAAAATAAAAAGAACAAAACAGTACCACTTTGAGAACGCCAACAAATCGGGCAGGTGGCTGGCCTATAAATTAAAAAAGGAAAATGAAAAAGGGACAATTCAGATACTAGAAGACGCTGAGGGAAATCTTTTAAATAAAGAAGAAGACAAATTGGAAAGGGCGAGAGAGTATTATGAATCCCTATACAAAGAAGAGGAGGCCTCGGAAGGAAAAATAGACCAATATCTGGCAAATGCGGAGCTCCCACAAATAACGGAGGAAGAAAAGGAGATGCTAAACGCTAAGATAACAATTGAAGAATTTAAAAAGGCCCTCTCCAAACTCAAAAACAACAAATCGCCAGGCCCAGACGGATTCCCAGGAGAAATATACAAAAAATTTGAAGAAATCCTACAACCTAAATTAATGGAAATTTTCAATGAGGTTTTGATGGGCTCAAAAATTCCTGACTCGTGGAGGGAAGCACATGTTACACTCCTGCCGAAAGAAGGTGCCGACCCAAAAAAAATCCAAAATTACAGACCGATTTCACTTCTAAACACTGATTACAAACTATTCATGTGTATAATGGCAGAAAGAACCAAAAAAATATTAAACAATTGGATTCATAAAGATCAAAATGGATTTCTCCCGGGGCGACAAATTAGGGATAATTTGAGAATCGTATTAGATACTCTAGAATATTACGAAGAACACCCAGAAAAGCAGTTGGCCTTAGTTTTCTTGGATGCCCAAAAGGCATTCGACAATTTAAATTGGAACTTTATGACCAAGCAAATCAAAATAATGGGATTCGGGGAAAACTTCGAAAAGATGATAAAGACTATCTACGACAATCAGAGGGCGAGCATTCTAGTTAATGGAGATAGGACAAGAACATTCCAAATCAAGAAGGGAGTAAGGCAGGGTTGCCCCCTGTCACCACTATTATTCATTCTGGCTCTAGAAGTTCTGCTACGTAAGATTAGAAATAACAAAGAAATTAAAGGCCTAAAAATTAGAAAAGAGATCTATAAAACGCAAGCCTTTGCGGATGACGTGGCACTAATACTAGAAGACCCATTAACATCCGGACAAAAAGTATTAGAGGAATTGGGTAAATATGGCGAGGTGGCTGGCTTTAAATTGAACAAATCTAAAACCAAAATACTAACTAAGAATGTAACTGAGGCGCAGAAGAAAGAGATAGAAGGAACTTTGGGCCTACAGGTTGTCCCAAAAATAAAATACTTAGGAATTTGGTTAACCAAAAGGTGTTCATCTCTAAGAGAAGAAAATTATACTCCATTAATTAATAAATTAAAACAAGATTTGGATAGATGGAAAAAGATTAAATTGTCACTTATAGGCAAAATTGCGGCAATCAAGATGAACATCCTCCCCAAGATCCTATTTTTATACCAAAACTTACCAGTGATTTTAGAGAAAATTTTTTTCCTAGAATTAAATAAGATCACTAGGGATTTCGTTTGGGAGGGAAAAAAATCGAGGATTTCACTCAAAATCTTACAGGAAAAAAGGAACGTGGGAGGATTTGGACTCCCGAATTGGGAAATGTATTATAGAGCAGCAAAGCTGATATGGATAAGGAAATGGATCACTTTGGAGAATAAGAGAATCCTAATGTTAGAAGGCCATGATTTACAGAGAGGGTGGCATGCGTATTTATGGGACAAAGACAAGAAAAAGAAAACCTACTTCCACAGGCATAAAATCAGGGACTCCCTAATACAAACGTGGGTGGGGATTAGACAGAGATACTATACAAAAGTCCCAAATTGGCTCTCTACGGTAGAGGCATTGATTTATCCCAACAGGTGGGGAATGGAGAAACTGTGCAGATACAAAGACATCGTCGACGGAGGGGGAAACCTTAAATCAAATGATGCCCTGAGAGACCAAGGCATAATCTTAGATTGGTGGACTTACATGCAAATAAAATCAAGATACCAGAAAGATAAGGATGAATTTGGCTTAGAATTAGGATACAACGGATTAGACAAAATTTTGATGGGACCAGGAAAAAAAGCGTTGGCCAAGCTGTATAATTACTTATTAGATGAGGATAGAGATGAGGACATAATCAGAAACCAATTGAGAGCGTGGGAGAGAAATATCGGGCATAGTTTGAATTTTAACGAATGGGAAGAGGCGTGGAATAAAAATTATAAATTAACTAGAGCAGCCACGTACAAGGAAAATCATTATAAAATGCTTCATAGGTGGCATTTAGCACCTGCAAGATTAGCACAGATGTTCCCCAATGTACACCCAAATTGTTGGAAATGCGGTCATGGTCAGGGCACCTTCTTTCATATGTGGTGGACATGTCCCGAAGCAAAAAGATACTGGAGCAAAATTCAGAGATGGTTGAAAGACATACTCAAAGAAGAAATTGATTTGAATCCAGAAATATTTCTCCTGGGAATGGTAAAGAAAGGGCATGGAAAGGAAAAGGTCCACCTCCTAATACACATAACTACAGCTGCCAGACTGGCGTACGCTCAATACTGGAAAAAGAAAGACCTACCACCAGACGACCTTATAATTAGCAAAATATTAGAGTGTGCAGAGATAAGTAAATTAACCCACGAGATAAGTGATGATGAAAATTCAGATTATGATACGGTGTGGGGAAGATGGTACGAATGGATAAATGATAGAATCAAGGAAGGAGTTAAAGGTGCAGAAATTAATTAGAAATGTATAGTATAAATGACACCAGATATTTTTTCATGTATATATGTACAAACACTGCGAATCCGATGTCAAACAAAATTGTTATTTTATTTTATCTGTCTTAAAAAAAAAATCAATAAAGTGTATATAAAAAAAAAAACAAATAAGGCACATCTTCTTACGCAGATACTCGTGTTGAGCTGCTGAGAGTGGTTTGTTGAGCATATCAGCAATTTGATCATGTGTAGATACATATTGCATTTTGACAAAACCTTTTTTCACTAAATGCTTTATGTTTTGATAACGGATGTCAATGTGTCTGGACCGAGAACCTGTAAAATGAGATTCAGAAATATAAACCACCGATTCATTGTCTTCCATCACGGTGATCGGTCGGATCGGGTGTGTCCAGATATCTGTGACTAAAGCATCAAACCAAGTTAGAGAATTACATGCATCTGAAACACAAGCATATTCAGCTTCAGTAGATGAACAAGAAACAAAATTCTATTTACGTACTTGCCAATAAACAGGACATCCATTTAAGAACATCATATAACTGAAATACTTTTGCGTGATTTCTTATCACTTGCCCAATCAGAATCTGCATAACAACATAATTCTGCATAATCAGTATGTGTTGGTTTTAACAATAACTTCAAATGTTTGGTGTATTTTAGGTATCTCAATAATTTCTTAATACATGTCCAATGAAACTGTTTTGCCTTACCTATGTGTCGAGACAAGAGATTAACACTAAGTGCAATGTCGGGTCTGGTCCAACTACTAATATATAACAGTGACCCAATGACTGAACGATAAAGTGTTTGATCCTCGAACTCAGGACTTGCTTCTTGTGTCAACTTGTGAAAATCTGTTTGCATGGGTGTCTTTGTTGTGTTAGCATCTTTCATGTTGCAATGATGCAAAACTTGTTCAATTTTATCTTCTTGTGAAAGACTAAACCCCTTCTGTGTTTTTTCAATCTGAACACCTAAATAAGTGCTAATGTGACCCAATGATTTCAATGTGAAGTATGTCTGCAAAGCTTTGGCAAAAATTTCACTCATTTGCTTATTTGGACCAATATAAACAATATCATCAACATAAACAAGAACTGGACTTCCGGTTTCCTCGTCTTCGGCGGCGGCGGTGCCTTTTGAAGCTCCGCCAGCCCCGCCGCTTGTAGAGCCGCTTCGTGACTAAGAAGCGGCTCAAAAACTTCAAAAATCTTTAGGATTTTTGAAGAGAGATCGCAGGGCACAGGTTGAGCCCCTGCAACCCCCCCAGGGAATAGTTTCTGGGGAGGGAACAGGAGCGGCTCCCATTCAACCTGCTGGAACTCCGGGCGGCGTGGGACAAGTCTGCCTTTGCAGAACAAGCCGGCTACAGGAAACCTCAAACTGAAAGAAAAGGAACCAGCTTTAATAAGCAGCATACTGTTACTTGAACCCTGAAACTCGGAATTGCAAGTATTAGAGTTTTCTTGGCTTTCTAACCTGAGTGAAAAAATGCGGATGAGTGAAAGTGAACTGTAAAAACATGGCGCTTAGCCTTAGAGTTAACGAGCGGGTGAGTGTGGATTGCTGAACTCATCTTGCTTTGTTACAAAGTTTCTAAACTGCTACAAAGTTGCTTCGCTTGTAACAAGAGAAATAAGAGAGAAATTTCTCCTTTTTCAATACTGGACTTTGCTTTACTTTGGTTCTTATTTGATTAAATCTGGGGGACTTTTTCAGAAGTCTTTGTGGAGGTGGGAGAGGAAGAAGAACTTCCCTTTTTAGTAAAACCAGCCTACATGGCAGGATGGCTTCAAAGAAGCAGGAAGCGAAGGCAACAGGAGGTGGATCTCCCACACATAAAGCACAGCCTCCCCCTGCACAACAGATACAGACTCAGAAAAAAGATTTTGATGTGGGAGATTTAAAAGAATTTATTTCTAAAACTTTGGATGATAAATTTCAAAAATCTCAACAGGAGATAGATGATAAACTCCAAAAATCACATCAGGAATTTATGCAGGAAATTAATGAAGTTAAAGATATGGTGAAACAAAATCAAAACAAGGTGACCAAAAAAATATCAGAAGTGGCGTCTGGCCTGGCAGAATTTATTATGAAAGTTGATTCTAAAGTTGAAGAACTTAAATCAGAAGTTAATGTTAAGATGAAAGATAATGATTATAAAATTGCTGATGTTGACAATAAAATGCAAAGAGTTGAAAATGAGATTGTGATGGTACAATTCAGGGCAATGGAGTTTGCCATACGGCTTCGAGGAATTCGAGAAGAGGAAAGACAGGATTTGAGACAGGTTTGTTCTGAGGCCCTGGCCAAGATTCTACAAGTTAATCCTGATGTGGTTTTTCACAAAATAGATAAAATTTACAGAGTCAATTCTTGGGTGGCCAGACAAAGACAATTGCCCAGAGATGTGGTCATATATTTTACAGATAGAGAAATAAGAAATGACATCCTGCAAAAATCCTTTTACACCTCTGTGCAAGTGGGGGGCTCACGAATTGGAATTTATAAAGAATTACCTCCTAAAATGCTGAAAACCAGAAAAGAATTTGGCTTTCTTGTTAAGGAATTGCAAAATTTACAGATACCATTTCGGTGGGACGCCCCAGTTGGTATAATTTTCAGATACAAGGGAGAAAGATATCATTTGAATACCGTGGAGAAGGCAGAGCACTTTTACACTACTATTCTTAAGGAAAGAACACCATCCCCACGTACATCTACAGTTTTGGAGATTAAGGAGAGTGATGAGAAGCAACCTCAACGAGAACTGCAAGAACAGTCTAAGCAGGAACCAGAGGAAATGCAAGGCGCAGAAGGAGGTTTTCTGGATGAGCCTTTGCTGGAATCTTCTCCAATCTTGGACTCGGTTCGGATGATCGAAGTTAAGGATCAACGTATAACTCGAGCTCAATCTAAGTTACTTAAACAAAAGCAACAACAACAACAGGAAAGACAAGACAAGAAGGCAGTTAAGAGTACTGCACAAGAGACTGGAGCCATGGGGGGAGCAAGATCGAAGCTTTCGGATGACATTCGATTATTCTGCTCTTTGCTCCAGAAAGAGGAAGATGATGCTTAAATGTTTATCTTGGAATGTGAATGGGTTGAATTCAGCACAGAAAAGGAAGAAATTATTTACGTATTTGAAACAATTTAATAATGATATAATTTGTTTACAAGAAACGCATATCACAACTCAAGATCAAAAATACTTGATAAACTCCAAACTAGGAACACATTTTATATCTTCAACTTTGCAAAAAAAGAATGGTGTGGTTATTTATGTAAATAAAAAGTTAACAGCTAAAGTTATAGAAGCAGATGAAGATGGTAGGTTTGTAGCAATTGAATTGCTCACAGCAAATGGCCAAATTCTTCTGATTGGAATTTATGCTCCCAATCAACAACAGGACCATTTCTATAAGATGTTACATACTAAAATATTGCAATGGGACTATAGATCTATTTTAATTATGGGAGACTGGAATGGAGTAATTGATTCTAAATTAGATAAAAAGAGTTTGGCAAAGTCTAGGATCAGATTACCACAGACTTTTTTTGACATGAAAGAAGATATGGAACTAAAAGATGTTTGGAGAATACATAATCCAAAAGAATTGGACTACACTTTTTTTTCTGACAGACACAGATCCTTCTCTAGGATTGACTTCATTTTGTTGTCAGATGATTTACTTGTTAAGACAAAAAGAACAAAGATTTTTCCAAGAACTTTGACTGACCATAGCCCAGTATGGATAGAAATTGAGATGGATAAGGTTGAGAGATGTTCTTGGAGATTAAATGAGAACTTGTTTAGATATGAAAAAAATATAACAGAACTTAAAAAGCATTTGAAAGAATTTTTTGAAATAAATTTGAATAAAGGTACCCCAATTGAAATTGTATGGGACGCAAGTAAAGCTTATATGAGAGGGGTACTTATCTACATGAACTCTAAACATAGACTGTTTCGACAAAAGAAAAGATCTGAATTGGAAATAGAAATAAAGAATAAAGAACAGTTACTTATTAAAAATCCAACAGATGAAAGAATATGCGGTGCTATAAAACTTTTGAAAGACCAATTTCAAATACTTATGGCGGAACAAGTTGCAACAAACTTACAATATGCGAAGCACAATACATTTTGTAATGCTAATAAACCGGGCAGATGGTTGGCTTATACATTGAGGAAAAAACAAAGTATACGGACTATTGATAGTATTGATATTGGAGGGAAGGAAATTTTTCAACAAAAATTAATTAAAGAAGCTTTTGTGGATTATTATACCAAACTATATGCCAAAGAGGAGGTGCAGAATGGACTTACAGAAAAATATTTAAACGATAAAAGAGTTACAAAAATTACTGATCAACAAAAGGAAAGAATGAATTATCCTATAACAGAGGAGGAGATAATAGTAGCAATTAAACAGCTAAAAACAGCCAAAGCTCCTGGCACAGATAGTTTGACCGCAGTGTATTACAAAACTTTGCAAGCTGAAATGGTGGAACAACTCAGAGATTTATTTTGCAATATTCAACAAGGGGGTAAAATACCCCCATCATGGACAACAGCTTACATATCTTTGATACCAAAAGAACAAGTCGGTCCTAAAAAACCAGAGAACTATAGACCAATATCTCTTTTGAATACAGATTATAAAATTTATGCGAAAGTATTAGCCAACAGGTTGATGCCAGTAATCCAAAAGGTGATTCATGATGATCAAGTGGGATTTATCGAGGGCAGACACATGAAGGATAATGTAAGGCAAGTAATAGATTTATTGGAATATCTTGAGAAGAATAAACAGATTCCTGCAGTGCTGGTCTTTTTGGATGCAGAGAAGGCCTTTGATAGAGTGGATTGGAATTTTCTACTAAAGACTTTAAAAAAGATGGATTTTGGGGATCAATTTATACAGGCGATTTCAGCAATTTACCAAGAGCAAAAGGCACAGATTATTATTAATGGAAGTTTGACAACAGAGTTTAAAATTGAAAAAGGAACAAGACAGGGATGTCCGTTGTCCCCACTTTTATTTATCCTAACACTAGAAGTCTTGCTAAATACAATACGGGACTCTAATATCTTGAAAGGTATAATGATTAGGCAAGAGGATTACAGAATAAAGGCATTTGCAGATGATCTGGTTGTTACCCTATCACAACCAATGGAATCAATAATCCTGATGAAGGACATTATACAAGACTATGGTAAAGTTTCAGGTTTTAGACTGAATCCAAAAAAGACTAAAATGATAGTTAAAAACATGACACAAGATCGTAAACATGAGCTTGAAAGGAGGGCAGGTTTTGAGACTGTACCTAAGGTAAAATATCTAGGAGTTCAGGTTGCAGAATCAAACATGAAATTGTTTCAAAATAACTATGAGGTGTTGTGGCGAGAGGTGCAGAAAGACATGGAGACTTGGAAAAAACTGCAGCTGTCTCTACTTGGAAGAATAGCAGCAGTTAAGATGAACATTTTGCCAAGATTTCTTTTTTTGTTTCAAATGATTCCGGTGCTTAAAAGTGATAAACAATTGAAAGTCTGGCAAACTGGACTCAATAAGTTTGTCTGGAACGAGAAAAAGCCGAGAGTGAAACTGAAAATTATGCAAGATGTTCCAGAAAGAGGAGGTCTTAAACTTCCAAACCTACAGTTATATTACGATGCAGCAGCTTTAACTTTAACAAGTGATTGGTTTGGAAGTAAAAAGGCTGGAATATTGAATGCAGAAAGTTTTGATCTTGAATTTGGATGGCATGCTTACTTATTTTATGATGACAAAGTTGATAAAGTATTTAAAAGTCATATACTTAGAGACTCTTTGATGAGAGTTTGGAAGAAGCACCGACTCAAATGGGATTATAAAATGGCTGGATCTTGGTCATACTTTGTGGAATACAAATATAATGTCACTCGGGGGGGGGGTTATACAAAGAGGTTCTTTTTACAGATGCGGGCAGATGGCAGCTGAAGACATTGCAGACACTGTTGGACGAAGGGATTAATTTAACCTGGTTACAATATAATCAATTACAATTGAGATGGAAAGAGGACCAAAAAACTGGTATTATGTTGCACGAGGAAGAATTGGTTAGACATATAAAAGAGAAAGGTCCAATGCATATCAAAAGGCTTTATAATGTTTTGCTAGAAAGGGATTCAGAAACTGAATTAGTTAAAGATTGTATGATTAAGTGGGCACAAAATTTTGAAGAACCAGTGATGTTGGAAACATGGGAAAAAATTTGGGTTCAGAATGTTAAATTTACACAGTCGCAGAACCTGAGGGAAAATTTCTATAAAATGTTTTATAGATGGCATTTAGATCCCAAAAAGTTGTCATGTATGTACCCTAATGTTCAGCCAAAATGTTGGAGATGTGAATGTTTGGATACTACGTATTATCATGTTTGGTGGACCTGTAGGAAAGTTAAGGCCTTTTGGATAAAAATTTGGTGGGTCATGCAGAATGTTTTGAAGAAAAAAATTCAATTCTCTCCACAACTGTTTTTATTGGGTATAGTTAAGGGGTTTACATCGGGTGAAACAAAACTGATATTGTATATGATAACAGCAGCAAGATTGTTGATAGGTAAATATTGGAAAAATGAAGCTTTGCCCACTATTGAGGAATGGACTTTGAAGATGGCCAGTTTTGCAGAGATGGCGAAGATTTCAGCATATCTAAAAGATCACTCACAAGAGACTTATGAATGGGAATGGAAAAGGTGGATAGAATATGTTCAGAACAAATATCAAACTAGAAAGTATCAAATAGCTTTTATTTGAAAATAATGTATTAGAAATATTTTAAGGTAATGAGGGTAAAAAGAAAAACTATACAGGGGAGGGAGGGGTTCAAGTTTTTACATAAGTGTCATATTAAGGGTTTTTTTGTGTGTTTTTTTTTATCTTTCTTTACCAGTTATGAGTATATTATAGGGAAGTCTGGGGGGAGGGGAGGGTTAGGGAGGGTTAGGGAGGTTGGGAAGTTTGGGGGGGTGGTGGGGGGGGAAAAAGGGGTGAAAATGTAATTGTAAAACTTTTGCAATAAAAAAAAACATAAACAAGAACTATATCATATGCATCGTTAGATCTTTTTGTGAACACGCACTCATCAGTTTCGGACTTAATAAAGCCCATTGAATTTAGTTTGTCAGTAAGACATAAATACCACATTAAACCAGATTGTTTCAGACCATAAGACTTTTGTTTAGGAACCAGGTATCCCCTTCTTGTTGTCGGAATCCTGGAGGACTTTTCACGTAGATCTCTTCATCTAGGTCTGCATGTAGATAAGCCGTGTCAACATCAAACTGGAAAACTTCTAAACCAAGGATAGTTGCAGTTGCTAAAGCAATTTTTACACTCTCAGTTCTGACTGTCGGTGAGTAAGTATTTGTGTAGTCCTCAGGATAACGTTGAGCGAAACCCTGAGCTACAAGTCTGGCCTTGTACGGTGACTCACCATTTTGGTTTCTTTTGATTCTGTAGACCCATTGAGTGCCAATGACCTTTTTGTTTGCTGGAGGTTTTGCAGGTGTAAATACTTTACGTTTCTTTAGACTGTCCATTTCAACCTGCATTGCATCATACCATTTGTCTTGCTCTGAATCAGGGAGCTGCTTGATTTGTGTGAAATTATCAGGTGGAAGTGTAACATTGCAAATCAAAGGTAAGGGTGCTTTTGTCAGTTGCCAAGAATATCGTTGTGGAGGAATTCCTTTTGTGGCCGTCTTGGAACGTCTCGGAACAACTGTCTGGTCTTCTTCTGCTTCGTCTTTGTCCTCACTTTCATCGCTAGCGTCAGCATCCACGGCTTGCGAAGACAGAACATCGGGTTGAGAAGAACCAGTGGAATCTTGATCATCAACCTGCGTGGCATCAGCAGTATCATCTCTGGGAAAATAAACTCCAGGATCATTGGAATGAATCCTGGACCAGTCAATATCTTCTTCAAAATTAGCAGATTGGGAAATCACAATTGCATGTTTAGAGTCAATAAATCTGCTCCATTTTGAGTTATCATCAATACCCATAAATCTCAGTCTCTTTGCTGCTGGACTTCCTTTTCTTCTTTGAGCTAAAGGAATGTTCACCATAGCATATGAACCAAAAATATGGATGTTTTTAAGATCGGGCTTGTAGCCATACAACATGAAGAAAGGAGTCTGATTTGTTATACTGCTCCAAGTACGGTTGACAATGTAATTTGCATACTTGATAGCTTCACCCCAGTATATCTTACTAAGGTTGGCGTCTTCTAGGAGACAACGCATCATGGTTTGCAGGACTCCTTGTCTTCGTTCTACGACTCCATTGTGAGCCGGTGTGTAAGGGGCCAAAGTCTGATGAATAATTCCATTCTTACGCATCCAGTCCTGGAAACGCTGAGACATGAATTTGGCACCACGATCACTCTGGATTCTGGCGATGCGAACTTGGTGTTGGGTAGAAACAAGGATTGCAAAGTCTTTAAAGATCTGAAAGGCCTCTGATTTTTCTTTCATAGGATACACATATCCATATCTAGAGTAATTATCAACAATTGTTAGAAAATATTTTCTACCACCAAATGATGGCAGGAATGGACCAACTATGTCAATGTGAACCAAATCAAAAATGCATGTTGACAGGCGTGTAGCGTGTTTGGGAATGGCTGCTGCTTTGGATTTGGCCTTCTTGCATACAGCACAATCCAAAAACACCTTACACCCCTTTAGATCCAAACCTTTTGCGAACTCCGGCATCTTCCTAAGAACACGGAAACTGGCATGCCCCAATCTTCTATGCCATTTGTGGATACACCTAGAATGCAAAGGTTTACCAGTTAGTGAATTCTCAACATTAACATTTTTATGCGGAACCTCAGGCTTGCTCTGAGCAACCTGTTTACCAATTCTCTTTTTGTTGGCTTTAGGACCCTTTGGAATAGCAACAGGATCTCTCTCTGGAGCATCTCTCTCTGGGCCTGTGCTTTCCCTTTTTGGAGTTTGTATACTTGCCTGTGTTTGTGTTTTAGTTTTTGTGATCAGTCCACACCTCAAAAGGGTGCTTTGCCCTTTCCAGGAAGTGCCTCCATATTAGCAGCGCCCAGTGAACAGCAAAAGCGTCCTTTTCCCAGATAGCCTATCTCTTCTTGGTTACAGATAATTTCTGAGAGGTATAGGCACAGGGTTGTAAATTTCCCTCGGCATTGGCTTGAAGTAACACTTCCCCGATGGCCATATCACTGGTGTCAGCCTGGATGACAAACAGAGCCTCCATGTCAGGGTGTTTAAGGACCAGTTCGGCGGCAAACAGTCATTTCAGTTTTTCAAAAGCCGCCTGGCATTCCATAGTCCACTCAAGAGGCCGGGAAGGTTTTGGCTTCGCCTCTCCCTTTGTTTTCAGGAGGTTTGTAATCGGTAAGGCAATCTTCATGAATGAGGGGATGAACTGTCGATAGAAGTTAGCAAAGCCCAGGAAGCTTTGTAGTTGCTTGAGGGTACATGGAGGCGCCCATTCCAGGACTGCCCGGACTTTCTCCGGGTCCATTTCTATCCCCTCAGGCGAGATGCAGTATCCCAAATAGTCAATTTTAGTCTGGTGGAATTCACATTTTGACAACTTAACGTACAGCTCAGCAGTTCTAAGTTTTTTCAGGACAGCCCTCACCAGTTTTACGTGGTCGTCCATGGTCTCGGTGTAAATAAGAATATCATCCAGGTAGACCAGAATCCCCTTGTTGAGGTGCTTATGCAGTACCTCATTGATCAATTGTATGAATACTGCTGGGGCCTCTTGTAATCCGAAAGGGAGCACCCTAAACTGGAAACAACCCAGCAGGCAATTGAAAGCAGTTTTTCATTTGTCACCTTCCTTAATCCAAACTCGGTAATAAGCCTCCCGTAAATCCAGTTTAGTAAAAATCTTCTCCTTGGCCAGGTGGGCTAGCATGTCTTTCATGAGGGGCAGTGGGTAAACATTTTCCACACAAATGGCATTGAGGTTCTTATAGTCAACACAAAGGCAAAGAGACCCATCCTTCTTCTCCTGGAATAGCACTGGGGCGGCTACTCGCGGCCTAGCTGGTTGGATGAAGCCGTGTTTTAGGTTTTTATCGATAAAGTCTCATAGCTCCCCCAGCTCCCCCAGCTCCTGTGGGGGTCATGAGGTAGATTTTTGGTTTAGGGAGTTTCACCCTGGGAGGATTTCTATACTACAGTCTGTAGGCCGTTGTGGGGGCAGCACATCTGACGCCTTCTCACTAAATGCCTCCCGGAGGTCCCAGTACTTTTTGGGGATCTTTTTCTCCCCCACAAGGTGTTCTGTTGCGGCTACCACCAACTCCAGGGCCATGGTAACGTACCCCAGGCATGCGACATCTGAGATGAAGTCCTCCCCCCATTCTTGCATGTGGTTCCACACTTGGGTTAGAAAAAATCCCAATCCCTTCGGATCTACCCCATATTTTACTGATAGCAAGGGGATTTGGGCCTTTTTGTGTCTCCGTGGCAATACCTGCCCAGCAGGGGGGGCCTGGATCACAGCCGCTGCTTGAGTTCCAGATGCCTGAGCTGCCTCTTCCCAGGCTTTGGGTCTCTCTTCTAAGCAAGCCGAAGCCTCAATTTCACCCCCAGGGTGATCAGTCTCCCCTCCCAGCAGGCAATTCATGGGCAGGCAATCCATACCTGTCACGGGCTTTTTGACTCTCACAAGCCTCTCTCAGTAGTTGTAAAGCCTGGGTCAGCAGGAGGTCTTCTTTCTGCTCTTCCTGCCAGGCAGCCTCTCCATGTTGGCGTCTGGTAGTTGTTACTCCAGGGGGAATCTCTTCCGGCTCTGGCATCTTCCCCACACCCAGCGACCATTTGGCTCTCACCGGCTTTTCCTCAAGCTGTAAATCAGCCATCCACTCCGAAGCTTCCCAGCTGTGGCATGACTGGGAGGTAGTGGATCCGGCAGCTCCCATGTCCTCCTGGTTGCTGCCTTGGTCAGACATTCTTTGCTCAGCCCCTGGTAGTTTTATCCGGGATGGCTGTTAAGGGAGACCTTGCTTAATGTCAGGTATGCCTCCTTTCACAACTCAAGAAAGAAAAACCCCGACTCCATTTTCATAGAGAAAGGTACTTTTACTGAGTATGAACTGAATGCAACCAAAGAAAAGCAAGGTCTGAGGCAATAGGCACGAAAATCACATATAGAAAGCATCCCCAAAACCCTCCCCCCAAGGGTCCAGTCAGGATTATCCAATCCACATTCCCCCAAGGTTCATGTGAGGTACAGCTTCAGATGGCTCAATCCTTCTGGTATGCCAGGATGGTTGACCTTGACATGTTATCAGCACACCTTCCAGCTGCAGAGAAAGCACTGAGAAAAACTTTCTCCAATTCACTCCCTGTTACAAGACATCTCCACCAGCTCGCTTCCCCCCTCCCAAATACCCAGACAGCTCCCCCCTCCCCCCGTTACAATGGCAGCCAAAGCAAGCAAGCAATATAGAGGCAGAGGCTGACAGCTGGTGCGCAAGTGCTGAAAAAACTCCTAGCTCCAAAGCTCTATGCAAAACTGTCAAAATGTGAATTCCATAAAACCTCCCTAGAGTACCTGGGCTATCGAGTGTCAAGCGAAGGAGTGAAGATGGACCCAGGGAAAGTAAAAGCAGTGCTAGACTGGCAGCCCCCTTGCACATGCAAACAACTCCAGAGCTTCCTGGGGTTTTCAAACTTCTACAGGCAATTCATCCCCAGGTTTGCAGAGGTGGCCCTATTCCTAACTGAGTTACTGAAAACAGGACCCCCTCAAGCAAAACCGCACCCCACAGAACTGCTGGCCTGGACACTGGACTGCCAAAAAGCCTTCGAGAAATTGAAGCGGCTCATCGCATAGGAGCCGATTCTTCAGCACCCAAACCCCGAGAGGCAATTTATTGTCCAAGCAGATGCCAGCGACATGGCCATCACAGCCATGATCCTCCAGAAAGACTCTCAGAGCCAGCTACTGCCCTGCACATGCGTGTCCAAGAAATTGACTGACACAGAGTGGCGATGGGGGATATGGGCCAAGGAAGCCTATGCGTACCACTGGATGCTCCTCTCATGGAGGCACTTCTTAGAAGGGGCCCAGGGGCCCTTCAAGGTCTAGACTGATCACAAAAACCTTGAAGTCTTAAAGTCACCCCGAAAGCTCTCCCCCAAGCAAGTTCGCTGGGCTCAATACTTCTGGCGATTTAATTTTGAACTAAAATACATCCAGGGAAGAAAAAACCTGCTGGCCAATGCTTTATCGAAGAAATCTCAATTTGACAGCCTGCAGGAAGAAGTCATCCACACCATCACCCCCCCCCCCAACATGCAGCACAAGTCACTACCAGGGGACAGACCAGGTGACGAGCCAACCCTTTGGATGGAAAATTGACAGCAGAGCTAAAAGCACCACTGCCAATCGATCAATGGCTCAATGAAAACTGAGAAGTCCTAACCATGAGAGAAGGTTTAGCTTGGAAAGGGTCCAAACTCTATGTCCCCGCCAGCCTCAAAGTACAAATCTTACAGTGCAGCCACGATTCACAGCTAGGCAGTCACTTCGGTTTCCTAAAAATCCTTCACTTGACTTGGAGTCAATTCTAGTGGCCGAAAATGAAAGCCGATGTGGAAGACTATGTAAAGAGCTGTGCTACTTGTGCCACTATGAAGATGAGATCAGGAAAACCTCCTGGGCTGCTCCAACTAGTGGCTGAACCCAGCCGACCCTGGGAAGAGATCGCTATGGACTTTATACCCTTTCCCCCCCAAAAATAAGACATCCCCTGTTAATAAGCCCAATTGGGCTTTTGAGCTCATGGCAATAAGGCCAAGCGCTTATTTCAGGGTTCAAAAAAATATAAGACAGAGTTTTATTTTCTGGAAAACATGGTAGTAGAACGCTCAGACAGCAGCGGGAACACAGTAATCTGAACTGTGATTAACTTGTTTTCTAAACAAGCCCACATCACTGCCTGCTCGGGACTACCCTCAGCCAAGAAACTGGCAAAGATGTTTGTCAAACAGATCTATCGGCTACATGGAATACCATGCTGGGTGATCTCAGACAGAGAAGTCCAATTCACTGCTAAATTTTGGAGAGAGTTCCTGAGGTCTGTTGGATTGACTCAAGGACTTAGTTCAGTTTTTCATCCAAGTACAAATGGAGCTGTGGAATGTACAAATGCCATGGTGGAAAAATACATAAGATGTTATGTGAATTACAAGCAGGAGAATTAGGTAGCTCTGCTGCCATTCACGGAAGTGGCTTACAACAACGCAGTGCATAGTAGCACTAGACTGACCCTGTTCCAAGTTACCAGTGGCATAGACTTCATCCACATGCCTGAACTGCCAAGAGAACAGCCTTCTTCCATGACTTTAACCGAATGGATGGGATCATTAATGAAAGGCTGGGAGAACATCAGAAAGGCGCTAACAGATGCTGTGGTGGCTTACAAAAAACAAGCTGAGAAACACAAATCTCTCCAGTCCCCTTCAGAGTGGGAGTCTACCTGTCAACCAAATACATTAGATTAAAATTGCCTAGTAAAAAGCTAGGTCCAAAATTTCTAGGACCTTTTCCAATAGTGAAATTAACCCTTTCTTTTTCTCCAGCCAATTATACCATTTCTGCCATACTAAATAGTAATCCGTTTCTTCCTTTTCCTTTATTTCTTTTGTAATTTTGTCCATTTCTGCACATGCTTCCAGCTCTGAGCAAAAACTATCCGTGCTGCCGTTAGTATATGAATAATTAAGTATTTTATTTCTTTTTCATAATGTCCTGTGGTTATTCCTAACAGGAAGGTTTCTGGTTCTGGTGTGTGATTTCCTCTATTTGTATCCTGATTGCCTGCCAAAACTGTTCTGCTTTCTGACAAGACCACCACATGTGGTAGTAGGTTCCTTTCTGCAATTTGCATTTCCAGCACGTTGGGGAGGTATTCAGAAACATTCTTGCTAAACGAGCAGGGGGAGGTGCCACCTATAGAACATTTTGTATATGTTCTCTTTGTAGGGTACAGACATTGTTAACTTATAATTTACGTTCCATAGTTTTTCCCATTTTTCCAGTTCAATATTATATCCGAAATTTTTCACCCAAATTATCATATGTTCTTTGACCACTTCTTCCTCTAATTTGTATCTTAGTAAATAATTATAAATTTTGGTTATTAATTTATCCTCTGTCCCTTGTAAAATTTTATCTAATTCATATGGCTCTCTTTGGAATCCAAATTTTACCAGGTCTGTTTTCCGCTGTGCTGCTTACTCAATTCATGTCTGGGATTTTCCTCTCCTGCTTGTCAGGGACTGAGCGAAATGTCTCTTTAAAATTTGCATAGGTCACGCCTCCTTTGTCTCCTAGATCCTCAGTTGTTTTTGCTCAGTCTTCTTGTGGGGACCTATTTCAAACTGCTCTGGCAGTTAGTTAGCTAGGTGTAGAGAGGTTTTAGGTTTTATTGTTTTCTTGTGTGCTTTCTTAATTAATTAATAGTGGGAGCGGAAGAGTGCAGGTTCCAGCTGCGGTTGCAGCCACAGCTGCTTTATGCTGCTTGTGGAGGGGTGAGTGACTTTGGAGCTCCAGGCCACCCCCTCCACCTTTCCTATCAGCAGCTGAAGGAGTTTTTTTTTTTAATTAAATTTTATTGAATAAAGAATATATTACATTTCAAACTCTACAGTTCGGCAACGTGTAGTCATCTTGTATATTTACATAAATGGAATCTAATCAATTATCTAGGTATTATACAATTTATACGTACATTTTGTAAAACTGAACACATAATACAACAATAATATATAGATTAATTAATAATTGTACATTGTCCTAATGAGAGTTAACTTTTGCATTTATTTTTCAACCACCTATACCACAGATCCCAGATCATATAGAATTCTGAGTCTTCCTTTCCATTTAAGACATACGTTAAAATGTTTTTAGGTTTGAATGTTTAATATTTGTTAATGGTTTTAAAACTCTTAGAGTTATTGGATTACATGCTACTTTGAGTCTATAAAAAGGGAGGTTGATGAAATTGTAAAAGGGGAGTTAAGGGGTCTTGGGAGTTATTAAATCTTGCAGTTAGCTAGTTTATTTTAGCGAATGTTTGGTGAAATCTATGCCCTGTTTTTGTTCTGGGAAGTCGGGGGTGGGGGGTGGTGAGGAGGGGTTGAAGATTGAGTTTACCAAGGATTGATTTTTTTCTCTCTCTTTTTCTTGATGATAGTTTGAATGATTGTTTATATTGTATACTTGTTTGATTAGAAAATAAAAACTTTTTATTAAAAAAAAAAAGACATACGTTAATCTGCACATTTCTGCACAGTCCAATACTTTATTGACTATCTGTTCCTCAGTCGGACATCCTTTCATTTTCCAGCAACTGGCATAGGAGAGTCTAGCAGCTGTAACAATATGGATAATCAGATATTTCTTTTCCTTAACAAATTTCTGTTTTAGCACTCCCAGGAGATAGATTTCAGGTAGAAAGTTAATATCCTCATTTAATATTTCTTGGACCCATTTTTGTATTTTTTTCCAGAATTTCCTCGCTTCCGGACACGTCCACCACATATGGTAGAAGGTACCTTGGTGGTGGCCACATTTCCAGCACTTGGGACTTGCATTCAGATAGATCTTTGCAATTCTAGATGGTGCTAAATGCCATCTATACAGCATTTTGTACTGATTTTCCTTATAGCTTATTGCTCTTGTCAATTTAAGATTGCTGTTCCATATTTCTTCCCAATCATCCAAATTTATCTTTGAGTCAATATTTTTTCCCCAAGCGATCATTTGGTCTTTAAGTATTTCTCCTTCTCTATCATAATCGAGCAGGTAGGAGTATAATTTAGCTAATAATTTATTATCATTGCCAAGCCATATCTTATCAAAGTTGTTTGTTCCCGCTTCTATTCCCTCTTCCTGTTTATCTTTCCTATATCGGGATTTTATCTGTAAATAGGGCCACCAATCTATATAGATCCCTTGCTCTTTCAATGTCTCATTAGATTTGAGGTTGCCGCTGTTGTCTAAAATGTCTTGGTATGTAAACATTTTCTCTCTGCTTATTGTGTTTGGGTAGATCATAGCCTCCATTGTAGAGATCCATTTTGGGATTTTAAAGTAATGTTTATGCCTAATTTCTTTCCATGTCTTCATTAATGTATCTCTAATTTTGTGTCGGTGGAAACATATCCCTGCCCCCTTTCCTTTATCCCAAAGATAGGCATGCCAACCTCTTAGCAGATCATGCCCTTCCAATTGTAGGATTCTTTTGTTTCTTAATGTGGCCCACTCTCGTAGCCATACTAAATTGGCAGCTCTATGGTATATCTCCCAGACTGGGAGCCCAAATCCACCTTTACTTCTTTTTTCCTGCAAAGAACATAACGCAATTCTCGGTTTTTTCCCTCCCCAAATGAATTTCCTTACTATCATGTTTAGATCCGAAAAGAATTTTTTGTCAATGCTAACTGGAGTGGTTTGAAACAAATATATTAATTTGGGGAGAATACTCATCTTAATGGTGGCTATCCTACCTAGAAAAGATATTTGTAGCTTCCCCCAACGATCCAAATCATGCTTGATTTTTGTCAGTAATGGCGTATAATTATCCTCCTTCAAAGTCGAACATCTAGCGGTAATCCATATCCCTAAATATTTTATCCTTTTAACTATTTGGATGCCCAAATTTCCTGTTAATATTTCCTGTTCTCTTTTCGGGATATTTTTTGTTAACATTTTAGTTTTTGTCATATTTAATTTGAATCCAGATAACTTCCCGTACTCGTCTATCTCTTTCAAAACCTTTGGCCCAGTCGTTAATGGGTACTCCATGATCAACGCTACATCGTCAGCGAACGCTTGAATTTTGAAGGTTTCATTCCTAATTACCAGTCCGCGTATTTCGTTATTTTGCCTAATATTCCTTAACAGTATCTCCAGAGCTAATATAAATAAGAGTGGAGAGAGTGGACAGCCTTGCCTTACCCCTTTACAATCCGGAAAGTTTTGGTCATGTCTCCATTCAGTATAATATTTGCACTCTGCTTATCATAAATTGCTTTTATCGCATTCTCGAAGCATTCCCCAAAATTCATTCTTTTAATCTGCTGGATCATAAATCCCCAATTTATTATTATTATTATTTAAATTTGATTTATATGCCGCCTTTCTCCGGAGACTCAGGGCGGCTTACAATGTGCTCAGCAATAGCCTTCATCCTTTTGTATATTTTATACAAAGTCAGCTTATTGCCCCCACAACTGGGTCCTCAATTTACCTACCTTAGAAAGGATGGAAGGCTGAGTCAACCTTGAGCCTTGGCGAGATTCAAACCTGCAGTAATTGCAGGCAGCTGGTCTTAATAACCAGCTTAATAACAGGGTGCCTTAGACCACTGTACTACCAAGGCTCTTAATTTAGATTGTCGAACGCCTTCTGGGCGTCGAGAAAGACCAAGGCCAACTGTTTCTCGGAGTGTATTTCATAATACTCCAACACATCCATAACCACTCTCATATTAGTTCTGATCTATCTACCAGGAAGGAACCCGTTTTGGTCGGGGTGAATCCAATTATTTAGTATTATCTTCATTCTACCTGCTAATATTCCCATAAATATTTTATAGTCAGTGTTGAGTAAGGAAATCAGCCTGTAATTCTTTGTTTGGGGTCAGTACCTTCTTTTTCTACCAATGTGATGGATGCCTCCTTCCACGATTCTGGAATCCTGGAGCCTCTCAGGGCCTCGTTGCATATTGCCAGAAGTTTCGGTACAAGTATTTCTTCCAGTTCCTGATTTTTATACAATTCTCCTGGGAGGTCGTCAGGATCAGGGGTTTTATTGCTTTTTAATTTAGATATTGCCCCCTTCAATTCCTCTATTGTAATTTCTCTATTTAACATTTCCCTTTCCTCCTCCTTTATCTGTGGCAGTTCCCCTTTGGCGAGATATTGATTAATCGTATCAATTGAGGTTTCCTCCTCTCTGTATAATGTCTCGTAATATTGTCTGACAAACTCGAGTTTCTCGTCCTCTTCCTCTAATATTTTGCCTTCCCGATTCTCCAAGCAATCTATAATCCCCTTCTCCTTCTCTTTCTTTAATTTATACGATAACCATCTCCCTGGCTTGTTTGCATTATCAAAATAATATTGTTTAGATTGTTTGATTTTTTTTGCCAATTCTTCCTGTTCTAATAAGTTTAATTTAAGTCTTATTGTCATCCATTGTTCTTTCTTTTCAGTATCACTGGGATCTCGTTGTAGTCTCTTCTCTGCTGCCTCCAGCTGGATTAACAGATCCTTCTGAGCCTTTCTTTTTTCTTTGTTGTTATATATATTATATGATATTACTAATCCCCTCAAATAAGCCTTCATTGTATCCTAGACGCATGTTGAGGGCGTTTCCTGATTCTCATTCTCCTCAAAAAACAATTGTAAGTCTCTCTGGAGCTTTTTAGTAAACCCTACATCTCTAAGAATATGGGTGTTTAATCTCCATCTCCTTCGTTTAACCCTGTTTGGGCTCTTCCACTTTATCTCTAATGGGTTGTGATCAGCCCACACATTTGGAGCGATTTCAACCGAATTGATTTCTAATCCCAAACTTCTACTGACCCATACCATGTCAATCCTTGAACAGGACTTCTGAGGGCTTGAATAGTAGGTAAATTGCTTATCATTCGGATGTAATACTCGCCAGAGATCTACTAAGTTGTGCTCATCGACTAAATCAAAGAAAGTTTTGGGGAGTCTTTCCCTTTTGTTCTTTTTCGCTATCCCACTCTTATAATCCATTTCTGGGTTTACTACCCCGTTGAAATCACCAATAATGCAAATGTTTCTATGACCCAATTCACCTATTTTGTGGCATAATTTCCTATAAAATTCTCCTAAATTCCTATTTGGAGCGTAAATAGCTACTACTAAAATTGGAATACTGCCCCTCTTGATTTCAATTGCCAATATCCTCCCTTTATCATCCGAATATTTAAGTTCAGCAATAATTCCTTTCTTTACATATAATGCTACTCCCCTTTTTTTTCTCTCTGCTAGAGAGGTAAAGGTTTGGAGTCCCAAACTCCAAATATTTCCTCTCCTCTCTCCTTATATGGACTTCTTGGAGACATATTATTTCCGAATTAGATTTAATTAGTTTTGAGAATATTTGCTTCCGCTTCCCTCCATTGTTTAAACCATTGACATTGACAGACAGCAATTTCCAACCCTCCATTTATCCGACTAACTACCTAATTCTTATTTGCCCTTACTGCTCTTTGTGGTCTTTGTCTCTTTCCTTTGATTTCTTTGGTTTCCTTCTCCTCTAGCTCCTTTTCCTCTAGTGTTCCTTCTTTAAATTTTCTTAACTGTACGTTGATTTCTTCCTGGGAGGCTATATCTAATTCCTCCTTACTACTTTGGTCTTCCTCCGCACCCCTCAGGTGGTCCAAAAGTTCTTGTGCGGAGACAAGGCTATCAATCTTAATTCTTTTCCCTTGCCAGGTGATGAGCATCCCCTCCGGTAAGATCCATCTGAAGGAGATACTTCTCTTATTTAGCTGAATCGCCAGGAACCTATAATCTCTTCTCAGATCTCGGACCCTCTTTGGAACTTGTTTCAATACTATTACCTCTTTACCTTTGAAGCTTACAGGTTCTTCTCTTACTATGTTATATCACATATCCTTCACTTTCTTCCGGGCGAAACTGACATGGACTTCTCGAGGGAGCTTATTCCTCCTGGCGTAGTTGGTTTGGACTCTGTAAATTTCATCCAACTCTTTTACAAATATCATCTTTGTCCTGTTGTAATATGCCAGCTATTAAGTCCACCATAACATTCCCCAAATCTTCGTCCTTATCCTCTACCACGTTCTGAAAATGAAAGAAAGTGTATCTCACCCCTTTTCTGTTCAGGAACTCGAACCATGTGATCCTGTCCACCATTAAACCATCTTTCCAAGCAGTCTCCATATTTCCAGTGTCTTTTTCCCCACTTGGAGCAGAACCCAGAAGGATATTTCTTCTAACAGGGCTTTTGAGGAAACAATTCATTCATTCGTTCTTTTCAAGAGTGGAAAGTTCTGTTCATTACTCTAAGAGACTCTGTGCCAAATTTTGCCTTACTCTGCGTTTGGAAAAAAGTTACGTGGCAGCTTGCCAAACGAGATAAGGTGTGTTGATAAATATTCCTTTGAAAAACTGTTTGGACAAACCTTGGTGACTGTGAATGAAAGTAATTCACAGTCGTGTAAATAAAAGAGGTTTTTTTAAAGTTTTTTATTTTTATTTCTCATAAACACATTTACATGTACAGTCATTTCTTTCATTTTTCATTTTTACTTTTTCAGGACTGCTCTTTTACCCTTTACCTTTACTCCAACCTTTCTTCTTCTCCTCCTCTTCTCTTCCTTCCTCTTTCACCTCCTACTTCCTTCGTTCTTCGTCTCCTTTTTCTTCCCCACACCTCTCTTTTTTCCTCCTTCTAACCTTCTCCTCTGCTCCTCTTTCCCCTCCCTTTTCTTCCTCACCTTTTCCCTTTCTTCTTTCTCCTCTCCTCTCTTCTCCCTTCCTCTCTCTCTACTCCTTCCCCTCTCTCCTGTTGTTTCCCTTTTCAGTTCAATCTAAAGTGGTATTCGAGCAACCCCGATTTCCTAGTTGTCTTTATTCTCATTTCAATTTCTTATTCAATTATTATTTATTTTTATTTCATCATTTACGTACATTTTTATAATATCTCACTTTTTTCCCTTTTACCCCCACTTCCCCTTTCTCCTTTTACTTGACATCATCTGGGTATCTATTTTTCTAATTGTTTTCTCCCATCTAGTCTCTATCTATCTTATCTCTATATCCTTATTCATATTTCCTTTCAATCAGAATAATACCCACACACTCTTACACACACTATATCAGAGGTGGTATTCAGCCAGTTCTGACCGGTTCTGGAGAACCGGTAGCGGAAATTTTGAGTAATTCAGAGAACTGGCAAATACCACCTCTGACTGGCCCCGTCCCCATCTATTCGCTGCCTCCTGAGTCCCAGCTGATTGAATTCCAGCTGATCAGCTGGGTCTTCTTTCGTTGCCCTGCACACGGAGCTGGAAAGCAAGTTAGTGGGGTGGGGAGGGAATGGAAATTATATAGTATCCTTTCCCTGGAGTGGGGTGGAAATGGAGATTTTACAGTACCCTTCCCTTCCCCTGGAGTGGGATGGAAATAGAGATTTTACAGTATCCTTCCCCTGGAGTAGGATGGAAATGGAGATTTTACAATATCCTTCTCCTGGAGTGGGATGGAAGTGGAGATTTTACAGTATCCTTTCCCTGACATGCCCACCAAGCCATGCCCATAGAACCAGTAGTAAAAAAATTTGAATTCCACCACTGCACTGTGGTGCGCTGTGGAGCTTGCACAGGCCCACTACACCAGTGCTATCACTGAGGCAAAGCAGCCAGCTAGAAAGGCTGAATAGAGGTGGTAAAAGCATGCCTATTGCCAGCAGGCAAAATGCAGCCACCGTGAGCAGGGAAAGCTCGATCCCCATCAGTGCTATGGCCACCCAAGCCCATCTGGGATTGCATGCCTTCCCCATCTCTTCTGGGCCTGGGAAGCCAGGACTCCAATGAAGATCTGGCTTTCCCACTTGTGGTAGCCATTTTTTGCTTGCCAGGCCTGGGTGTGATTTGCCATCTCTACTCGGCCTTTCTAGTTGGCCACTTTGTCTCCTTCGAGCTGCACGGGTCTGCTGAACGGCAGTAGAGTTGCCATTCAGAAGCTTCCAGGGGTAGAGACCACTGATGATGTGCCTCCTTCACCGGGGCTGTTCAGCAGGGAGAGCAGAGCCCCACATTGTCATATGGCGAGACAGTCGGGGAAATAGCGGGCTCTGATGAGTGCCGTGAAAACCCCAGCTGCCAAACCGCCGCCGATGGGTCTTCGGACCGGAACTGTCCTGCAGTTCGGTTCTGAAAAGGAAGAGTATCTCGGATGACCAAGAGGAACAGGAAAGTTCCTCAGAGGTCAGAGGAAACCTTCTGTGAGTCGGCGGCGGGGGGCAGCAGCCATGGCAGCTGCCACGAAGCTGGGACAACTGGGCTAAGAGATGTGCAGGAGGAGAGTGGATTGAAACGGAGCATTCTGAAGCCAGGTGAGTGACAACCAACCCAGGCTTGCAACAATGCTTAGAGCAATATTATGAACTATAAGACCCCTAGCCTTAAAACAGTGGCTGAACAACAAAGGGGCTATGGAAAGTTTAAAATGTAATCTTAAAGAGACAAAGACCCGACAAACAACTAACTCTAGAACAGAACTAATCGAATTAAATATCGAGACATGGTGAAAAGACTGGATATTTTAAAACTGAAATTGGATTTTTTTAAAAAAGAGAAGATGATTTGATACCTTTAAAATCAAAAGAAGAAGTGTTATTAAACTGGACTGTTATATAATTGCAATAAAATGGATTCTTGCATGACTAATGGAAAAGGTGGATTGTAGAGGGACACCTTCTGGTCTAAAAAGGAACATTGTAACTCGTTTTTGTTATGGAAAATTTTGAACTCTACAGATAACAGTCAGATTTTGTGTAGGAGGGTTTTTGTTTTCCTCGTCTGCAGGCAGCTTGACTTTGATGAAAAGAAAAGGAAACTACAATGGAACTCCTATAATTGGAATAATAACAATTTAAAAAACTGGCGCAGGAACAAAAGAAGGATTTAGCACAGGCTCAAGTGAAGGGAACTTGATGCATTTCATCTGGATTAAAAATAAGAAAAAGACTTAATATGACATATGGAGGACAAAATTTGAAGACTTTGAAAAAGGGAGGAAATATATGCTAACAGGCGAGAAAGTGAAGAAATGAAGTAGACATGGCTGGAAAAAGAAAAAAGAATTAAAACAATGTGATTAAAATGAAATAATGTATAGGTGGTAGTAATAATAAAAAGGAGGTTCTTATAAGATAATTATGGACGGATAAGAATATGAGAAGAATATGACATAGATATATAAAATTGAAATATTGATGGAAATTAGAATATAAGAGAAATTGAGCATGTTAAAAGAGATTTTTAAATATATACAAAGTTATGTTTTAAGCAAGAACCATGTCTCAATGTTAAATTGTTATAAAAAAGGATAATGATGAATATAATTAACTGAAATAAGCAATGTATAGATGGATGGAAACAACAAAAAAGAGGAGGATGCTGGGATTAATAGCAAAGCTAACTATGATTATGCTGTGATTAACAGCCAATAAACAAAAAAAGAATATGCTGTGTTTAACAGCCAAAAAAATAAAAATGCTATGCTGTGTTTAACAGCTAAAAAACCAAAAATGATTATGCTGTATTTAACAGCCAAAAACCAAAAATGATTATGCTGTGTTTAACAGCCAAAAAACAAAAATGATTATGTTGGGTAGGACAACAAAACAAAGAGGATTTTGCTGGGAGTAACAGCAAAAATGAAATGTTTATGTTGGGTTTAACAACAAAGACAAAGATAAAGATGCTAGGTTTAATAGTCAAAATAAAATGACTATGCTGGGATTAACAGCCAAAAATAAAAATTATTATGCTTGGCAGGACAGTAAAAATAGGGAGGAGTATGTTGAGATTAACAGTAAAAATGAAATGTATAAATTGGATTTAACAACAGAAATAAAGATGATAATGATGAGTTCAATAGTAAAATAAAATGATTATGTTGGAATTAACAGCCAAAAAATAAAAATGATTATGTTGGGAACAGTAAAAATGAAATGATTGTGTTGAGATTAATAGTAAAGTAATGAAGATGATTATTATGGGAGTAATAGTTAAAATACTTTTTAAATGTTTACAATAACTGTAATGATTTATATTGTTAAAATATATCCATCCAAGCCAGGGGTGAAATGCTCCCGGTTTGGACCGGCTCGGGTGAGTAGGTAGCGATGGCAGCGGGCAGTTTGGAGAACCGGTAGCAAAAATTCCTGGCCCCGCCCCCCCATACCCAGCTGAGCCGCGCGATCATCATCCGGAGGCTCCAGCTGGTCCAGAATGTGGCCATGCGGGTGGTTATGGGAGCGACGGGGCACTCCCATATGACCCCCCTCCTGCACGAGATGCACTGGCTCCCGGTGGTCTTCTGGGTGCGCTTCAAGGTTTTGGTTACCACCTTTAGAGCGCTCCATGGCTTAGGACCGGGGTATTTACGAGACTGCCTTCTGCCACCAGTAGCATCTCACCGACCAGTACGCTCCCATAGAGAGGGGCTCCTCAGGGTGCCGTTGGCCAAGCAATGTCGACTGGCGGCCCCCAGGGGGAGAGTCTTCTCTGTGGGGGCACCCGCCATCTGGAATGAGCTCCCCCCGGAGATACAGAGGATCCCGGACCTGCGTGCTTTTCGCCATGCCATCAGGACATTTCTTTTTCAGCAGGCCGGCCTGGCCTAACCTCTCTTTTAAACTTTTAAACTTTTAAAAAATTTTGAATTTTAAATTTGTCTTAAGAATTTGGGGTGTTTTAAATTTCGTTTTCCGGGCCAAATTATTTAATTGTATTTTAATGCTTTTTAACATTTGTATTATATGTATTTTATCTGGCTGTTCACCGCCCTGAGTCCTTCGGGAGTAGGGCGGTATACAAATTCAATAAATAATAGTAATAATAATAATAATAATAATAATAATAATAATAATAATAATACCCTCCGAGGAGCTCTACCTTGTCATGGTGGAGGGGCTTGCGTGCTCTAGTGATCCTAAGGGCTATGCTGAACAGGTGCAACCATATCAGACAGACCTTAGGTGAAGGGCCAGACAAAATCTGCTCCACAACCCATTCAAACATGGTGAATACAGAAAAAATGAAATTTATGCCAGCTGAACCGTCGCCCAGATTAACAAGGGTTCCATTGGATGCTATGGCTCCTGGGCATTCTACGCAAAATGAGTTACAGGGCTCAACTCCCTCTGCTAGGCAACCAGGGCATGGAGCTGACAAGCTACTGGAAGAAAAACCCAAAAAGCAAAAAATTTGGACCAGGGAAGAAAACACCTCTATTATGAAAGCTTACTATCAGTCTGAGCCAGCAAAACATGGATTTCAAAAAAGAATGTATCAGATTTGGAAGATGAACCATACGGACTGTAACACCAGTGAACAAAGGTTAATGGACCAACACGTGTAATCCTAAACCACAAATTTTTCACTACAGAAGAATTAATAGCAATAGAAGAGAAAGCAATTAATGGTCTGAGTACAACAACAAAAAAGAGTAACATCAAGAATGATTTCCAGACTCAAAAGCAAATTGAGGAAGAAAGGGAAGAAGAGGATACTGAAATGGATGAAGATAAAGAACAAGGAAGCACTAAAGAACAAACACCAACAGATAGTGCTCAATTAGCTGGAAAAATAAAGCACCAAATGGAAGATGCTGAAAGAACACGTTTGCCAAAGCTGAACCAAGTGAACTGGAAAGAATTGAGAAATGTACTAAAAAAGATCAATGAGGCTGTGCAAACTATTCGAACCACTACATTAGCCGAAACTAACCAACTGATGTATGCAGCAAGATACGATCTAAGGAATAAGGAGGTTGCAGTAGTAATTGAAGAGCTGAACAGAGGATTGTTGCCATCGCTGAAAAGATTAAAAGGTATGAAAACCGAGTAACTCAGTTCAAGGAAAACTCACAGTTCAGAGCAAATCAGCACCAGTTTTATAAGAATTTAGAAAATGGAAACGGAGTAACAACAAATGAAAAGCCTGATAAAGAGAAAGCTCTGAAATTCTGGAAGAATTTGTGGGAAAACAACAAGAAGCACAACAGAAATGCAAAATGGATCAAACAGGTTGAGGACTCTATTAAAGTGCATAAAATGGAAGACGTGAAAATAACAAAAGCAATGGTGCAAAGACAGTCAAGAAAAGTGAAGAACTGGAGTGCACCTGGACCGGATGAGCTGCATGGCTTCTGGTTAAAGGCACTTACAAGTCTGCACAAAAGATTGGCAACCCAGATGAACCAGATCCTAAAAACACCTGAAAATGATGGATGGATGACAACTGGAAGGACATTTTTGATCCAAAAAGATAAAGAAAAAGGAAAGGACCCTGGAAACTATAGGCCAATCACCTGCTTGCCAACAACATACAAGCTTCTTACTGGTATCATTGCAAACCAAATCTATGGATACCTGGAAAGAAATAACTTGCTTCCTGTAGAACAGAAAGGATGCTGCAAAAACTCAAGAAGAACAAAAGATCAATTACTGATCGACAAGCTAATCCTAAAGAACTCAAAGAAAAGACGAACCAACCTGTTCATGGCTTGGATAGACTATAAGAAAGCATTTGATTCAGTTCCCCATAGCTGGATCAAGAAATGCCTGGAAATATTAGGCATCAGCAGCAACATACAAAAATTCATGGAATCTTCAATGAACCTCTGGAAAACAAAACTTATGGCTAATGAAGAAGAACTGGGTGAAGTTGAAATTAAACGAGGCATTTTCCAGGGCGATTCCCTTTCACCCCTACTTTTTATACTCTCAATGCTACCACTGACAATCATTTTGAAGAAGATGAACTGTGGATACGAACTTGCAAAGAAAGGACTGAAAATCTCGCACTTGATGTACATGGATGATTTGAAGCTGTTTGGTAAAACAAAAGCTGAACTGAATTTATTAATTGAAAACACAAAAGAATTCAGCCAAGACATTGGTATGCAGTTTGGAATTGACAAATGTGCAACAATAGCAACCAAAGCAGGCAAGATCATAAAAGAGGATGGAATAGAACTAGAGAATGAAGAAATGATAAAGGCAGTAAAATCAGAAGAAGGCTACAAGTACTTGGGGATTTTAGAAGCCTCTGACTTAATGCATAATAAAGTCAAGGAATTAACTTCAGCCAAGTACATTCGGCGAATTCGTAAGATATTAATGTCCAAATTGAGTGGAGGAAACATCATAAAAGCCATAAATACCTGGGCTATATCTGTGATTAGATACTCTGCAGGAATAATTGACTGGACCCAGATGGAGTTAGACAATTTGGACAGAAAAACAAGGAAGCTTATGATAATGAATCATGCCTTGCACCCTAAAAGTGATGTTGACCGATTATATTTACCAAGAGCAGAGGGTGGTCGAGGACTCCTACAAGTAAAGCAGACTGTGGAAGAAGAAAAATGCAGCTTGAATGATTACATCCAGAAAAGTGAAGAACCAATTATTAAGGAAGTAAATAAAGGAGGCCTTTTAAGGACAACTAAAACAAAAGCAGAATATAAGAAAGAAGTAATTGAACAGCGAGCTGAAAATTGGAAACACAAAGCTCTGCATGGCCAATACTTGAAAAGTATTGAAGGCAAAGCTGACCAGAAACTAACTTGGAACTGGTTAAGATCAGGAGTACTGAAAAAAGAAACTGAAAGCTTTATTTTGGCAGCTCAAGAACAAGCCCTATCACAAACTGTATGAAGGCAAAAATTCAACATGTTACCACCAACAGCAAATGCCGCCTCTGCAATGAGAAAGATGAGACAGTCGACCACCTGATCAGTGGGTGCAGCAAAATTTCACAAACTGACTACCTACAATGCCATGACCGTGTTGCTAAGATCATTCACTGGAAATTGTGCCAGAAGTTTGGATTTGAGTACAGCAAAAACCACTGGGAACATCAGATTGAGAAAGTTTTAGAGAATGAGAAACTCAAGATCTTGTGGGACTTTAGGATTCAGACTGACAGGCACTTGGTCCACAACACACCTGACATAACAATAGTTGAAAAGAAAAAAGTATGGTTCATTGACATTGCAATACCTGGTGATGCACGAATTGAAGATAAGCAGCAAGAAAAAATCACAAAGTACCAGGACTTACAAACTGAAGTTGAGCGGCTGTGGAAAAAGAAATTGTGTGTTGTCCCGATTGTAATTGGAGCCCTTGGAGCAATACCCAAAGGGCTACCCCGCTATTTAGAAATTCTAAAATTGCCAGACTTGAACATTTTGACTCTACAAAAAACCACCTTACTCGGAACAGCTTACATCCTCCGACGATACATTAACAGTTCCTAGGTCCTTGGTTAGGACTCGAGCTGCTGAGCTATTAACCAGCCTCAAAGGCTGTGAATCTCACTAAAGATTAACTAATAATAATAATAATAATAATAATAATAATAATAATAATAATCAGAGCCCTTTTTTCCTTTTAAATGGCTCTGACGAGCCAAGCTCTGACGATCCCAGCTGAGTTGCCTGCTAATCAGGCAACTCAGCTTGGATTGTCAGACCCATTTAAAAGAAAAAAGTTTCTTTTTTTCTCTCCCCCCCCCCCCCAGCCTCCAGCTTGCTTACCTTAGCTTCTGGTCGCAACACGCTTGCTGTAATACCTGCAATCAATTGCATCAGCAAGCAACTGAATCTCCCTGCCTGCAATCAAGCTCATCGGTGAGCAGCTCTATCTGCAACTTTAAGACTTGTGGGCTTCAACTCCCAGCAAAGCTGGCTGTGGAATTCTGGGAGTTGAAGACTTGGCAACAAATCTTAAAGTTGCCAAGGTTGGAGACCCCTGTTCTATTGGGTAAGTTTTTTTCTCCTTTGGGAGCTTTAAAAAAAATAGTTAATTGGGGGTTTTTTTAGTTGTTCTTTTTTTAGACCTAGCCATTTAAAGTTTAGGAAGTTTTAAATTTAGCTGCTTTTATATAAAAATAAAAATAAATTAAAATAAAATAATATTTGTGCAGTTTTCTGAGATTTAGTGTATTTCTATAGTGTTTCACTCTAACTACACAAACACACAAAATCTCACAAAGCTGTATGTGGAATTTTGGGTGTGTAAAGTGTGAAATCTGTTAAAGCACATGTCCAAGATGGCGGCGTCTGCCTGAGCCGTGGCGTGAGGACGGGGGCTTTTTGCCCCATGGGTCCGTTTCGGGGGGTCCTCTGAACAATTCTGACCCCTGGCCCTGTCGTGGGAGCTTCCCACCAGTCGGTTGAGGGGTTTGCCTCCCCGGGAGATCGAGGCTGGGGGGGATGGCGGCGTCGGCGAGATCCGGTGCTTGGGTGCATCAGCTGGGCGGCGGCGGCATTTTCCTGGGCCGGAGCCTGCTCGGAAGTTGGAGCAGTGGCGGCGACGGGTCCGTTGAGGTCGTCGGTAGTCCTGGGGATGTTCCCCAGTTGCCTTGGGGCCGTCGGACTCCCTGGTGAGCTCAGGGACGCTGCCAGAGTTCTTTTCCTTGGCAGCAGCAGTGAAAGCAGCGTCAGCGGCGGCTGCGGCTGCAATGGCGGCCATCTGGCGACGGCGGGAAGGAGAGCGTCGGCCATCAATCCTGCTGTGGTGCTCGATGGACTTAACGGCAAATTATAACATCGGCCATCCGGGACAGGCTATGACCAGCGGGAAGGCTGCCCAGTTGATGGGTCAGTCCCTCACGTCGTTGGGAGGCCTCCGCTGAATTTTGGGGGCTGGGAGATTTCTCCCCCTATTTTCCATCGTTCCCCTTGGCATTATGCCTGTCTCGGATTGGTTGCCGTTTATGGACTCGCTGGCACTGAAATCTGGCTCATATTCATTGGAGCCCTTCCCCCTGCCGTGGAGGGGGACTGTAAATTGTGTTGGGGGACTATGGGAGCCGGTATACTTCTTCCATCCCACTAGCAGAGGGGACTGTCCATCATACCAGCCACCGTGAGACGGTGGTCTTGGTTTTTTGTGCCCCTCGGATGGAGTCGGTATGGTATTATCTGCACTTCACCAGCAGAGGGGACTGACCATCAGACCACCACCGTGAGAGGGTGGTTGTGGACTATTAGACCAGCCACTGTGAGAGGGTGGCTATGGACTTTAACCCCTTCTGCTGTACTGATATTGCAAAGGTTCACTTCTTCCATCTCACCAGTAGAGGGGACTGACCATCAGACCAATCACTGTGAGAGGGTGGTTGGATTGTATCCCCCTTGAACTGTGTCGACTTGGCAAGAGATCCTACCCACTGTGGTGAGGGGACAGTGGACTTTGGACCTCGGATTTTGGATGCCCCCATCTTATTTGCTCCCCCTTGGACCTCTTATTTTCCATCTGGACCCTTGGGACATGGTCACTTATCCTCTGTGGCAAGATGTATTCGGCAGCTGAGCTTCTTGTTCTGCGAGACTCCCCTCTCTCGCAGGATTGGCCCTCCACTTTATCGAGGGCCTACCTCGATGATGGATTTTGGAATCCCGAGAGGTGGCATGCAGCGAAGAGGGGGTTGAGGGTTTTTTTAAAATTGTCATTTGCCAATCTTTTAAGGGGTTTTGGGAGGGGGGAGGGTTGTTTGGCAAAGGATAGGGAAGGTGATTCGCTGGGGAGGGGACCAGGCCCGGCACAGGGTCGCGTTAGGGGAGGTGTGGAGCGGGGATCGGAGGGGGTTGGTGTTGGTAGGGAAGAGGGCGATGTCATCAGGACCGTGGGTGGGAGGGGCAGGTATGGTGGGAGCAGGGGGCCATATCATGTTGTGGGGGCACGCACCCGCTGTCTCCAAGCGGTGACGTGCTCCGGCTCCCGATGCTCTTCTCGTTCCCTGGGTTGTCCAGAGTCTCAGAGCCTGGGTCTTAGGCTGATGTTGTGCAACGCCAGGTCCGTGATTAATAAAGCCCCCCTCATTTGTGAGCTGATTCAGGAGGGGGGAGCGGACCTGGCGGGTATTATAGAGATCTGGTTGGGCCAGGAGGGGGGTTCCCCCTCGTAGAAATGTGCCCACCGGGTTTCCGTGCATTTCATCAGCCGAGGGCCCAGGGTAGGGGTGGGGGGGGTGGCGGTTATTGTAAAGGAAGGTCTTGATCCTAGGGAGGTCACTGTACCTCAGATAGCTGGTTGTGAGTCTCTCCTTGTGAAGTGGGGCCATGGGAGGCAGATGGGCCTGCTGGTTGCGTACCTGGCTCCTTGCTACATGACAGCGACCCTACCCGAGCTCCTCAATGTTATAGACGGGGTGACGGTTGATACCCCCAGGCTTTTAGTCATGGGGGATTTCAACCTGCCGTCCATCAGTGAAGCATCTGAGGTGGTGCGGGAGTTCATGGCTTCCATGACAGCCATGGACCTGACCCAGTTAATTCAGGGCCCCACTCACACAGGAGGAAACATGCTGGACTTGGTTTTCGTCTCTGGTCAGTGGTTGAATGGCTTAGATACAGGGGATATAGTTATTGAACCCTTGTCATGGTCAGACCATTCTCTCCTCAGACTTGACTTCCTGACTGCTACACCCCACCGCAGGGAGGCGGAACCGATCAGGTGGTTCCGCCCCAGGCGCCTGATGGATCCTGATAGGTTCCGAATGAAGCTTGGTCCATTTCCTGAGACTCTGGCGCGCGACTCGACGGAAGACCTGGTGGCTGCCTGGGATAGGGTGGCCGCTGGTGCTTTAGATCGGGTCGTGCCTTTGCGGCCTCTGACCCGGCACCGAATCTGCCCAGCTCCTTGGTTCTCCGAGGAGCTGAGGGGGATGAAACGCCGGAAAAGACGCCTAGAGAGTAGTTGGAGGGCCAGTCGCTCCGAATCTGACCGTACACTAGTGAGGTCTTATATCAAGACCTACTTAGTGGCTATAAAGGTGGCGAAGGGTAATTACTTTTCCGCTCTTATCGCGTCAGCAGAAAATCGCCCAGCTGCCTTGTTTAGGGTGACCCGCTCCCTTCTCCATCTGGGAGCGCGGGAAGACCCCTTGCAAGGTCATGCTGAGGATTTTGCGCATTATCTGCACGATAAAGTCGCTCAAATTCGGGAAGGCTTGGACTCTGACTGGGTAGGTACAGGCGGGTTGTCCGAGGTGTGTCTTGAGACAGTTATCTGGGATGAGTTTGACCCTGTGACTCCCGAGGACGTGGACAGGATGCTGGGGAGGTTGAATGCAACCACATGTTTATTGGACCCGTGTCCCTCCTGGTTGGTGCTGGCTACCCGGGAGGTTACACGAGGCTGGCTCCAGAGGATTATAAATGCTTCCTTTTTAATCTGTTTGCCATTATTGAAGCAAGGATCTTGTAATCCACATTTAATAATTAAATAGGTCTATAGTTTTTTATTAGTTATAAATCTGTATCTTCTTTGGGAATAAATGTCACATAGGCCTCCCTCCATGAGTCTGGCATTCTAGCCTTCATTAGAAGTTCATTGAATACTTCCAGCATTACATTGCTCATCACTTCTTTTAACGTTTTGTATAATTCTGCTGGTAAACCATCCGGTCCAGGTGCTTTCCCATTTTTTTGTCTTTTTATCACTTCTGTTAATTCCATCATTGTTATTCTTTCTTCTAACATTCTCTTATATTGATCTGTTATTTTAGGTAGATCTGACTTTTCCAAATATTTTGATATCTCTTCCTCTGAAATTTTCTCTTGAGAGTAGAGTTTTTTATAATATTTTTGAATTATCCTCTTCTTTTCCTAATTTCTGTAACATAGTTTCCCCTCTTCATCTTGTAGATATTTTATCATCTTCTTCTCCTTCTCTTTTTTCAATTTATATGCTAACCACCTTCCTGGTTTATTTGCATTTTTGGAAAAGTTCTGTTTAGTTGCTCTTAATTTGTTTGCTAATTGTTCCTGTTCATTTAAATTTATGTTTTTTCACTTCCATCAACTTCTTAATTTTTTTATTTTGAACATCTTTTTGGAATTCTTTTTCTAGTTTCTTATACTCCTCTTCCAATCTTATCTGTTTTTGTCTTTTCTTTTTATTTTTTTCCCAAACAGGTTATTGCCAGACCTCTAATATAAGCTTTCATAGTATCCCATACAATCTGAAATGATTTGTCCTCTTTTTTATTTACTTTAAAGAAAAACTCTAATTCTTTTTCCATAAACTGTTGAAAGTCTTTTTCATTTAGTATTGTTGCATTTAAAGTCCATCTTGTCTTTTTCTTTTGACCTTTCCATGTTATTATCATTGGGTTATGGTCCGCCCAAATGTTTGAGTCAATATTTGCTTCTTGTATATTATCCATAAACTCTGTTGACATCCATATCATATCTAACCTTGACCATGATGAGTGTCTATTTGAATAAAAAGTATATTGCTTTTCTTTCAAATGCTTTTGTCTCCAAATGTCCTGAATGCTCAATTCTTCCATCATTGTAAAAAAAGATCTTGGCAGAATTCTTCTAGACTTTTTATTAGTCTTTGTTGTTTTATAATCCAAGTCCACTTCTACTATGGCATTAAATTCACCCATATACATACATATTCATAATCCAATTATAATATTTTTTTGTGTAATCTTTGATAAAATTCTTCTTGCTTTTCATTTGGTACATATACTGCAATGAGTAATATTTGTTTTGATTTCATTTTTATTTCTACGATCAAAATCCTACCTTCATCATTTTCGGAAGTTGTGGGAGCTTCATCACTTGAGACTTTCAAGAGAAGATTGGACTGCCATTTGTCAGAAATGGTGTAGGGTCTCCTGCTTGAGCAGGGGGTAGACTAGATGTCCTATAAGGTCCCTTCCCACTCTGTTAATCTGTTAAGGATACTAATATTTATTCAGTATTACTCAGAAATCTTTAAAAGAAATATTTGAAGTAACTACAAAGGGGTGTGTGTGTGTGTGTGTGTGTGTGTGTGTGTGTGTGTGTGAAGCCTGCCATCATCAGCATCTTTTGCTTTGCTGGCATCCTGCCATAATATGTAAGGGAGTGGGGGAGCCAATTGGGGAAATAAGGAATGTGTCAGATTTCGATGTCATCTCAAATAAATTGCACTCCCAAAAAATTAATCTTTGCTGAAATATTCCATTTATTGAGTACAACAGATCTGGCCCTGACTTCGTCGTAGCCAATACTAACCCTCTGACCCCCAAACCCTTCCCTTTCCATTCCCCAATTCTCATCTTCTCATTGGCCATCTTCCAAGCCAGTCTCCCCAACTTCTGACCTCACCCCACAGGAATGTTCCCCCCACCATTCCATCTCCTAGGGGATATTATCTACAGAGAAATAAGTAGGTGAAAAGTCAAGCATCAGAATGCTGACATCTGGCCCCTCTCCCTTCATTTTTCCAGGGAGGCCTGTTTCAGGAAAAAAAAAAACAAATTAAGTACCGTTACCCCGTCTGAGGGTGTGTCCCACCCCCTCCCGCCTTGCCCGGGTGAACTGCATGGAATTTGGCTATAAGGTGATCAGCTTGGATATTTGTGCTCTTTACCCAGGAAGCCTCTGACAAGGGGTAACCCTTCCACTTAATTAAGTATTGGAGGCGCCCCCTATGCCACCTCGAATCAAGAATTCGCTGTACCTCATAGTGAGTATGGCCCCCAACAACCAAGGGCTCAGGGGGGTCACGTGGCACCGGCCTTAAAGTTGACCTCACCACAGGCTTCAGGAGGCTGCTGTGGAAAACGGAGTGTATCTTCCCTAGTAGCCAGGGCAACCACAGCTGTACTGTAACCGGGTTGATTATTTTTTCTATAGGGAAAGGTCCTATAAATTTCGGGCCCAATTTCTTGCTTGGGAGTCTAAGTCTCAAATACTTGGTGGAGAGATAAACCTCTCCCCCACTCGAAATGGTCTTTGGGGAGTTCGGTGCTTGTCTGCTTGTTTCTTATAGGATTGTGCTGCCTTGGCCAACGCCCTCCTAATGTTCTCCCAGGTTTCCCTCAACATATCCATCCAATCGGTCAAGCTGACTGAGGAAGGGGGCTCCCTTGGGTACTCTGGCATGGGGACGAAATCCATACCACTCACTATTTTAAACGGGGTTAATCCCGTGCTACTGTGGATAGCGTTATTATACGCGACCTCCACAAACGATAGGAGGTCTGCCCAATTGGACTGTTGGTAGTTGACGTAGCATCTTAAATACTGCTCTATCATGGCATTCAGTCTCTCCGCCCCCCCATTGGTGCTCGGGTGAAACACTGAGCTGAGGCCTTGGGATGAACCGATGGATCGTAGGAACTCCCTCCAAAATTTTGCTGTGAACTGGACCCCTCAGTTGGAGATGATTCTTCTGGGTACTCCATGCAGGCGGTAGATGTGTTTCAGGAATAGTTTGGATAATTGGTCGGCTGAGGGTAGCCCGCTGCAGGGTATAAAGTGTGCCTGTTTGGAGAATAAGTCTATTACAGTCCAGATCACTGTGTTGCCACCACTTCTCGGCAGTTCTACTATGAAATCCATCGCAATCTCCTCCCATGGTCTCGTTGGTTCAGCTACTGGTTGCAGCAGCCTGGGAGAGCATCCTGGTTGTCCCTTCATCGTGGCGCAGACAGTACAACTTTTTACGTAACTGTCTACGTCCTTTCTCATGTGGGGCCACCAGAACTGTCTCCATGCTAAGTGCAGAGTCTTTAGGAAGCCAAAATGTCCCGCTGGTTTGACATCATGGCTCCTCTTGAGGATCAGGGTGCGTAGAGTCTGTGGGACATAGAGTTTTGTCCCCTTCCATGCTAGGTCAACCCTTTTTGTCAAGAGGTGTTGATTGTCTCGAAACCAGGGGTCCGCTGCTGTTTCAGTTTTTAGTCTTGTAGTTAAGTCATTTGCAGGTTGGCCCTGCTGGTCGCATCATTGCCGTCTGGTGACCACCTGACCCACTGCTTGGATGGAGGGGATGATGGCATTCACTACCTGCTCCTGCTCACTGTTGTATTGGGGCATCCGGGAGAGGGCATCAGCCAGAAAGTTCTTCCTCCAGGGATGTGCTTGAGCTCGAAGTTGAAGCGATTGAAGTATTGAGCCCACAGGACCTGCCTGGGCGACAATTTCCATGGGGTTCTGAGGGCCTCCAGATTCTTATGATCAGTCCAAACTTCGAACGGTTTCTGGCCTCCCTCTAGTAGGTGCCGCCAGGTCAACAATGCCCATCTCGCCTCTCCGTGTCGGTGAGCTTGCGGGAGGTGTAGGCACAAGGTTGTAGATTACCTTGGCTGTTCTTTTGGAGCAGCACGGCCCCCACTGCCATATCACTTGCATCTGCTTGGATAACGAAGGGCTGTTCAGGGTCAGGATGCTTTAAGACAGGTTCTTTTGCAAACATCTCTTTTAGTGTCTCAAATGCCCATTGGCAGGTCAGGTCCCACTGTAGGGGTTGTCCCGGGCGGGGTTTCGTCGCCGGACTCCCTGTCTTTAGGAGGTCCATCAGAGGTTTGGCAATTCTTGCGAACAAGGGGATGAATTGTCTGTAGAAGTTCGCGAACCCTAGGAAGCTTTGCAGTTGTCTGTAGGTGCGAGGGGGCTGCCACTGTAGAACTGATTGGACTTTGGCTGGGTCCATCTCTATTCCTTCGGTTGATATTCGGTAGCCTAGGTAGTCTAGTCGTGATTGGTGGAACTCACATTTTGACAGTTTGACATACAGGCTTGCCCTCAGCAGTTTTTCCAGCACTTAGCAGACGAGGCGTACGTGTTCGTCTATGGTCTCCGTGTAAATGAGGATATCATCCAGGGAAACAAGGACCCCTTTGTAAAGGTGCTCATGTAGGACTTCATTTATCAGTTACATAAACACTGCCGGGGCTCCTTGCAGTCCAAAGGGCATTACCTTGAACTGGAAACTCCCCAGGGGGCAGTTGAATGCCGTTTTCCACTCATCTCCTTCCCTGATGCGTATTCGGTAGTAAGCTTCCCGGAGGTCTAGTTTGGTGAAAACTTTCCCTTTGGCCAGGTGGGCTAGCATGTCTTTCATGAGGGGAAGGGGATAAGTTGATTATGCAGAGAGCATTAAAATCTCTAAAATCAACCACCAGACGCATAGAGCCATCTTTCTTCTCTTTGAAAAGGACCGGTGCCGTGACCCATGGTTTACCTGGCTCAATGAAACCCCTTTGTAAGTTCTTGTCTATGTAGTTCCACATTTCCTGCATTTCACGGGGCATCATGGCATACAGTTTAGGTTTAGGCAGTTTCACTCCAGGGATGATTTTGATAGCACAATCGGCCTCGTGGTGGTGGTGGTGGGGTAGAACGTCACACTCGGCCTTGCTGAATACCTCTGCAAGGTCTTGGTACTCCCCTGGGATCTGATCTGTGTCATAAGAGCTGCCAGATGCGGCCGACAGTTGCTCCAGTGTACCCTCAGGGGGGGCCCTTGTGTTGGCGGTGTCTTCTTTTGCTGAGGTGGGAGGGATTGGGGTCCCAGCGTGGGGGGCATCTCCCCTGGTTGGGGCGGCAGGGGTTGGGGGCCCTTTGATATCCTCAACCTGCAGGTCCCCTCTTGCCACCAGATGATTGGGCCCCATTTGTCCAGCCACGAGAGTCCCAGTATGACTGGGTCTGTCATCTTGGGAGCTATTATGAACCAAATCATTTCCCAGTGATCTGCTAGCTCCAGCCTCACTGGCTCGGTCAAGTGTGTGGTGTAAGTTCCCCCCCACTAAGGATCCATCAACTTGCTCAAATTGAATTGGGTGTTTGAGCTTTTTAGCTCGATCCCCAATTTTAGGACTGTGGGTAGGTTGATCAGGCACCTCATGCTGCCAGAGTCTATTAGGGCTTGGAAAGTCCCTTGGGTCCCTGTTTTCAGGGCTGTTAGGCATATGGGGAAAAGAAAAGAATGGACGGGTCCACTCACCATCGGGTCATTTTCACCCTCGTCCTCGCTGTCATAAGATTCGGGGAATTGATCTCCCTCATCTGGGATTCCTCTTGTTTCGGTCAGGTGAGCGAAGACCTCCGGGCCCTGGGGAGCTTTCCGTGGCACGTGGGTGGCGCGTTTGGGCCCTTGTTCCGGTCGTGCCTTGGGCGGTGGATCTGGTCTCGGTCTAGGGGTTCCACATATTGCTGCCAGGTCACCAATCCCCCCACATCTGTAGCACTTCAGCGGGCTCCGTGGGACAACTGGCCAATGGGTGGGCTGTGGTGCTGCAGTTCCTCGTCTACTGGGTTGTCCCTGGTCTGGTTGGCCTCTCTCCTTGCTATCTGGTTGCTTCGACATGTCGTTGGCCCGCAACCTTCTGTCGACTTTTATCGCTACCCGGAACCATTCGGAGAATCGGTTCAGGATGTCTCGATAAGCGGTCACTTGGGCAATTCTCTTATCTAGGTTTGTCCTAAAGAAGTACACCAGCAGTCGCTCTGGTAGGGGAGGCAGGGTCCCAATGACTCTCCTGAATTCACGGATATGCTCTCTGATGGGCTTCCCCTTCTTCATTAGGTTTCTGAGCTCGTCCTCCACATAGGGGTCCTCCTCTACCTCCTCGAACCGGGCTCGTAGTAGTTGTAAGAACCCATCTGCATCTTGCAGTTGGGGGGCCCTGTTCTTGTAGAGGGCTGCTGCTCCTTGCTTCTCCCTCCAACCCTTCTGAAATGGCACTCATTAGGGCTCTGGGGAATGGGTAGAGGTGCCCATAACGCTCTATGTAGATCTCAGCGGTATCGAGGAATTGGGCTAGGTGGTCTGGGTCGCCATCGAACTTCCCTCTGAACCAGGGTGGCTCCTCCCTTGCTGCCCTCTCCTCACAGTGCGGGGCTCTGTAAGTCTGGCCTCGGTGCTGATGGTCCTCTTCCTCAACTCTCATTCTAGGGTAGGGAGGTGCTGTCCCATCTAGGCTGCTCTGCTTGCTGGGCCGGGGGGAACCCATGGATGCATTTTTGGGCTCCTTCTCCTTCTGCTAGGGAGGGGGGAAGGGCTGCGCTTCAGCCTATGGCCTCTCGGTTCAGCAGCCCAAACTGGTTCTCTCTTTTCCTTTGGTCTGCATGATGGCCCCTCCTCCCAAAGGATGGCACAGTCAAATTTCTCCTTCAATTCATCCATGGGGCTATCCTTGAAATTTCTTGGTGCCTGGTCTGCTGCCAGTCCCATAGCCAGTCTGCTCTCCCCAATTCACTTTGGGGTTTCCCCTTCTCCTGCACGTTCGGGAAAGGAAACTCAACCTCTGCAGCTTTTGGCAAAACCCCCGAGTACTTATCTGCCTTCTTCTTGGCTTGCAGCATGATTGTCTGACCTTGTCTATTTTGCAACTTTGCCGGGGGAGACGGGCAGGGTTGAGATTTCGTGACTTCCAAGCTGGCTGGAATCAAGGCTGGCTCTTTTCCAGTTGCCTGAATAAAACTTTCTTCAGCCATGGCGTCAGTTGAATATCTCCATTCACTCCGTATGTCTGGGAGGGAACTGGAGGATTGGAGGTCAGCCAGCTTGGCTTTGAAAGGAGTATCAGCTATCTGTCAGGTTTCGATGTCATCTCAAATAAATTGCATCCCAAACAATTAATTTTTGCTGAAATATTCCATTTATTGAGTACAACAGATCTGGCCCCGACTTCGTCGTAGCCGATACTAACCCTCTGACCCCCAAACCCTTCCCTTTCCATTCCCCAATTCTCATCTTCTCATTGGCCATCTTCCAAGTCAGTCTCCCCAGCTTCTGACCTCACCCCACAGGAATGTTCCCCCCACCATCCCATCTCCTAGGGGATATTATCTACAGAGAAATAAGTAGGTGAAAAGTCAAGCCTCGTCTTTTTATGGCAGCATCAGAATGCTGACAGAATGGGTATGGGAATGAGCAGGAAAAGGGGAGGGGTATGACAGGAACTAGAGGTGTTGATCAGGCTAAACCGTCTAATCAAGGAACTACATGAAACTACACCAGAGAAGTGCCAACCTTCAAACCATTCCCAAAACATCAGAAAGAAATATTATTGGACACTGATGGACTGGCCAAGGGGGGGGAAGACTAGGGAAAAGGAAAATAGCATGGGCATACTCAGATCCAGCTTTGCTTTCACTGTAATTGCTTGATTTTAGTAAAAGAATCTTTTACTTCAAGAAATGAAATTGAGTCTTTCTTTCCTAAACATCTGAGTCAGGACCAGCCTATATATACTGTATATATAGGCTGATATATTGATATATATATATGCAAAGAACTTCAGCATATGTTCTAACATAGCAAACATATCTGATTTGATTTCAACATGAATATTTCATGTTTTGCTCTGCCACTTGAGATTCGAAGTGGTATAATCTGAGGTGCTAAAACAGATCCAGCAGTCATTATTTCAGCAAAAGTTAGGTTTCTAAGAATGAAAAGCAACATATTTTAAATATATAAATACAGTCATAACTAAATATATAAATCTATCCATTAAAGTCAGATGCCGTTCTATGATTCTCTTCGTATACACCAGGAAAGTACTTAATTACATAGTCATTGTTACTTACTTGCATTCATATAAAGCACTGCTGGGTTGAAAGGATTAGCCAGAGACATCTGGAATGGGACCTTCAGGCTCCCACCATTGGCTGCGCCTCCTTCACCTCCAGCCACTCACCTCAGCCCATTCATAGCCAGCTTTCCTCCTCCACTGGCCCTCCCCTGGCCGTTCTCCACGGCCAATTGGCCCCCGCCCTTCGGCCTGGCCAATTTGCCCAGATACTGTTTGACTTTGGCTGCATGGGACAAATAACCCCCCACCAATCGGGTGGCAGGCAGAAGCATTAGTGCGGCAGAGACCGGTGGCTTGTCAGTTATGGAGCAGAAAGAGGGATGGTCTAAGGGAGAAGCAAACGGGAGGTGGGTTTGCACGCACAAGTGCACTGCATAACAGGTGGAGGGGAGGGAAGAGTCTCTGTATTCTACTCACACACATGCTGGAAATGCTCTGTGAACATTACTTTGGTTTAACACACTTAAGCACGCACATACCCCTCCCACAACTTCCATTCTTCACCTGAAATGGACGTTGTCCTACCTGAACGTCCTTTCTATGCTCAATGTGCCGCCAATCCTACTTCTGGGATCTTGATTGATGATTGGATGTACTGAGTGCCTATAAATGTTTCTGCAGCCTTGGTACCGCCCCTTGTGACGTTAACCCTTCAGTCTTTTTCACGAAGCAGATAACGAGGACGACACCAACTCATCTTCAGGAAAATACAAACGCAGGATCACATAGCCAACGCTGCAGATGAGGAGACAAAAGAAACAGACACACCACCCACAGCAGCAATGGTCGACTAGCGGGAGGGCCGGATTGGCGGCGCATCGAGGATAAAAGGGACGTTCAGGTAGAACAACGTCCATTTTCCTGACTCGCTGCACTGCCAATCCTACTTCTGGGACATACCCAAGTTCACTCATCGTCTGGGAGGGGTCGATCCATTGGCTGTCCCTGGGTGGATATTACAGATTGTAATACACGTCTGCCGAAGGCAGCCTCAGCAGAAGCAAAAGTGTCCAAACGATAGTGGCAGACAAAAGAAGACAATGATGACCAAGTCGCCGCCTTACAAATGTCATCAATAGACGCTTGGGTAGCCAAAGCCGCTGAAGTAGCGGCACTTCAAGTGGAATGGGGAACAATGCCACCGGGCACAGCCCTTTCTTGTAAATGGTAAGCAGCTCATATACATGCTTTAAGCCACCTACCCACCATATGAGAAGAGACTTTCTGTCCCATGGAAGCTGGTAAGAAGGACACCAGCAAGGCTCAGTTCGTCTAAAGGAAGCGGTACGTTTACTATAACGTCGTAAGGCTCTACGGACATCTAAAGTATGCCACTTTCTCTCTAGAGGGTGGTGGGGGTCAGGGCAGAAATTAGGGAACGTAATCTCCTGACTTCTATGAAATTTAGAGTTCACTTTGGGTATGAAGGCCAGATCTAGTCGGAGAACGACTCTATCAGGAAAAAATACACAGAGATCTGGGCGAATAGACAGTGCAGCAATCTCCGAAACTCTCCTAGCCGAAGTTACTGCCAGAAGAAAGGCCATTTTCAGAGTCAAATTACGTAACGAGGCTGAAGCCAAAGGTTCAAATGGGTCAGATGTAAGGGCTTGTAAAACTAACGTCAAATTCCAAGTCGGAAAACGGTATATCACCGGAGGTGACAAATTGACTGCTCCTTGTAAAAAAGCCTTAATCTTTAAATTTTGAGAAAGGGGTTGATGACCTTCACCAGTTAAGACAGTGGCCAAAGCTGCCACTTGCCGTCGAAGTGTAGAAGGAGCCAATCCTTTGTCCAGACCAGATTGAAGGAACTGTAAAATTTCAGAAATTGTTGGTGAAGTAGGATCCACAAGCTTGGTAGCACACCATCGGGCAAAGGAGGACCAGGATGCATTATAAATCCAAATAGTTGAGGGACGCCAAGCTGCCTGAATAGTTGAAATGATATCTGATGGTATATTATCCTTCCTTAGGATGATGCGTTCAAGTGCCAAACGGTCAACTTTAACAAGTCTGGATCTGGATGTTGAACGATCCCTTGCATAAGGACTGACTGGTCCCGGGGAATTCACCAAGGTGGTCTCACTGACAGACCCTTTAGATCAGCGAACCACGTCCTTCTCGGCCAATAAGGCACTACCAGCAGAATCTCGGCCTTTTCCAATAGTATCTTCTGGATAACTCTTGGTAGAATTGGAATTGGGGGAAAGGCATACATTAAGCCTTTCGGCCATGGGCACCAAAGAGCATTGTGACCTTCTGCGGCTGGAGATGCCGGCAGCTTTGCAAGTTTGTGAGCCTGCGGACGGGGGTGGCAAGCAAGGCCTCAGCCAAGCGCTGGTGACTTCACAAACTACACGATCCCGGGGACAGTAGATGGGGGCATCAGGCCAAATTTTCCCTACTAGTTCGAGGCTGGAGGCTGGGGATGTGGGCAGCAAACTGGCTGAATACCACCTCTGATTAATGTATTATATTATATACATATATTATAAGCAAACTGCAAAGGTGATGGTAAATGGAGATATGACTGAGAAGGTTAGCATTAAGAAAGGTGCCCCTTTCTCCTCTATTATTTGTATTGACATTGGAAGTATTAAATAGAAATATTAGATGATACAGAGATAAAAGGCATGGAAATAAAAAAGGGAAAGTATAAACTGCAGGCATTTGCAGACTATTTAGTTTTTATCTTGGAAGATCCACAGGAAACAAAGCCTAAACTAATTAAAAAAATAGAAGAATATGGCAAAGTGGTAGGTCTGAAAATAAATAAAGAGCAAACAAAGATTTTAGAGAAAAATCTTACAGATAAACAGAAGAAAGAGTTAATGAAGAGAATAGATATTCAGATTACTAAGAAAGTAAAATACTTAGGGATTCATCTGACAGCAAGATGTGTAACGATTAAGGAAGATATATTGCCGAGATTATTGTACTTATTTCAAACAATTCCAATAAAATTGGGAAAAAATTCTTTGAGGAATTTTTAATAAATTAATAAAACATATTAAAATATATCTGGCAAGGGAAAAAAGCAAAAATTAGCTTTAAAATGTTGCAGGATTCAAGAAGTAGAGGAGGTTTTGGATTACCAAATTGGGAATTGTATTACCAGGCTGCAGTATTAACATGGATGAAAGAATGGATTGTAAAGAGCAGTGGTTCTCAACCTGGGGGTCGCGACCCCTTTGGGGGTCGAATGGCCATTTTGCAGGGGTCGCCAAAGCCCTCTCTCCCCCCTCACGCCTTCACTCACCCTCATCCTCTGCCTCTGTTGGAGAGCTGTGTATCCCAGCGTGCAACGCAGTGCCCCACACTTTAGCAAAGAGAGTGGAGAGAGGGTGTGTGCGTGCATGCGTGTGGGTGTGCGCGGACGTGACTAGAAAACATTCTAGTGCAGGAAAAGTCCTGGGGAGTTCAGGGACTCCCTGCTGCTGCTGCCACCGCCACCACCAATACCTGTAGCTGCAAGAGCCCAACAGAAAAAGTTTGGGTAAGTAAGTTCAGGGATTCCCTGCCACCACCGTGCCGCCTATACCTCAGTGGTGGGTTGCTCCCGGTTCGCACCGGTTCCAGTAGTAAAAAAAATTAATAGTTCAGAGAACCGGTAATAAGATTGGCTGGCCACACCCCCGAACCGGTTCCCGGCCCGGTCGCCATTCGCTTACCCTGCCCACTCCCAATCTATTGCTGCCTCCTGAGTCCCAGCTGATGGCTAGAGGGAAAAAAACTGTTTAAATTCTTGCCGCAGGGCTTCAAAAGGCCGCCCTACAGCTGATCAGTGTTAAAAGAAAACAAATGAGTAGACCGGTGCCTGCAAAAATAGAAAAAACAGCCCCTTTCAGCCTCAGCATAGGTTAATTACCATAAGTTGATTTGATCAGCCTCCCGACTCTCAGCTGATTTGCTCTCAGCTGTTTTGTGCAGGGCTCTGTTCTGTTGCTAGCTGCAAAGAGGTAAATTGCTGGAGCAGATTTTTTTCCCCCTAGCTATGCTGAAAAAGCGAAACTGAAAGTAAAGCAGGTTCTGCTGCAACGTGACAAAATGAGGCAGAGAGAGATTTCTTTTTCTTTTTCTTCACCAAAAAAGGTAGGTGCAAAACTACAAACAATGGGAAATTTAGGGCAAAAGAGGTTCAAGATTTTAAAACACAAAAGAAAAAAAGCTCTATTTAACTAGGGAATTGTAATAATTGAGATACTATTAATTGTATATTGTGTTGAAAGCAGAAATGGTTAAGTTGTGGTTTGGAGGAATATATGGGGGAAATTATTTGGTTTATTATTATTGGTAAATATAATTAATTGATTTGTAAGAAATTGGATTGCATGGAAATAATTGGAATATTCATGTACAAAAATGGTAGTTATATAACTAATTGATTTATATTAAAATGTTGAATTTGTATTAGACAACTGTATTACATAATTACATAATTAATCAATGTGAGGATGGATATAAAAATAGATGACAATGCGAAGGGAAAATTGGATTTGATTAAGATTAGAGATGAGGATGAAGGGTAATATTGGTTTTTTTAAAAAATAGATGAGGAATAAATATGATAAGAGCGAAAAAGTAGTCAGACCTGGCCGCTCTTTTTTTTTTATTATTATTAAAGAGTTTTACAAAAAAAAAAAAAATTACAAATATTTACCCATCCCCCCCTCCCTTCCTTACCCCCCCCCCCCGAACTTCCCAGAACAAAATACAGGGTATAACAATTAACAATCATATGCTAAACTAAGCTAATTAACTAAGGATTCCTATCCCCCCTTCACACTTTAACTCCCCTTTTACTTAACTAAATATAAATACTCTTAATTTTTCTATTCATTCATAAGCTATTTGATACTTTTTAGTCCGATATTTGTTTTGAATATAATCAATCCATCTTCTCCATTCCGATATATATCTTTCTTGTGAATGATGTTTCAAATATGCTGAAATTTTCGCTATTTCTGCCAGATTCGCTACTTTTAATTCCATTCTTCAATAGTAGGCAAATCTTCCTTCTTCCAATATTGCGCCACCAAAAGTCTAGCTGCAGTTATTAAATTTAAAATCAATTTAGTCTCTATGACAGTACAGTCTGTAATTATACCCAGCAAAAACAATTGTGGAGTAAACTTTATCTTCTTTTTAAGAATATTTTGGATAATCCACCATATTTTAATCCAAAATGCTTTAACTTTTTTACAAGTCCACCATATATGATAATAAGTGGCATCATCACAATCACATCTCCAACACTTAGATTGCAAATTCGGATACATACAAGCCAATTTTTTAGGGTCTAAATGCCATCTATAGAACATTTTATAAAAATTTTCTCTTAAATTTTGTGCTTACGTAAATTTTACATTTCTAACCCATATTTTTTCCCAAGTTTCCATCCTTATTGGTTCCTGAATGTTTTGTGCCCATTTTATCATACAATCCTTAACTAATTCCGTTTCTGAATCTATTTCTATCAATACATTATATAATCTTTTTATATGCATTTGACCTTGGTCTCTAATTTGTTTTACCAAATTTTCCTCGTTCTGCATGATACCAATTCTCTGATCTTCTTTCCATCTAGCTTGCAACTGACCATACTGAAACCAAGTTTGAATTATTCTTTCTTCTTTTAATGCATTTAAAGATTTTAACTGCAATACCCCCCCTTCCATTTTAAGAAGCTCTTTATAAGTAATCACCTCTTGCTTTTGTTCTACACTTATATTCTCTATCACATGACTGGGTATTGCCCATATAGGTATCTTATAATTTAACTTATATTGATACTTTTTCCAAACTCGTAGCAAAGCATTCCTTAATATATGGCTTTTAAAAGTCTTATCCACCTTTTTGTCATATAATAAGTAAGCATGCCAGCCATATAACAAATCATATCCTTCAATGTTCAATATTCTTTCTTCTGTTGAGTTAATCCAATCACTAATTATTGTTAGGACAGCTGCTTCATAGTATAATCTTAGATTAGGCATTTTAAGACCTCCTCTTTCACGTATATCTTGCATTATTTTTAACTTTATTCTCGGTCTTTTCCCTGCCCAAACAAAATTATTAATACCCTTCTGCCATTCCCTCAAATTTTCATCTTTCTTGAGTATTGGTATCATTTGGAACAAAAATAGAAACCTAGGTAGAACATTCTTTTTTTTTTTAATTGAAAAAGTTTTACAAATACAAATTTTCCCCCTTCCCCCCCCCTTTCCCTCCCTAACCCTCCCTTCCCCTCCCCTCCCCACATGGCTTCCCCAGAATGAAATCCAATTATACATTTCTTCCTGACATTCTAGTATAATATCCCCTGTAAACTATATTTCTAGACAACATTCATCTAAAAATTATCTAATACTTCTTAGTTTAGTATTTATTCTACACATAATCTAGCCCTATCCTCCACTCCCTTACATAAATCTCTTGTGTCCGGTCTTTTATATATGCTGATAACTTCACCATTTCTACAAGACTAGCCAGCTTCAGAGTCCATTCTTCAATAACATCCCTTTTCCAGTATAACCTAATCTATCACCATATACCCTATCAGTTTTGTTTTACCCACTTTCCCGCAGGTCTGCCATATATAATTATTTATAAAATCTAAACAATCACATCAAATCCTTCTTCCAACAGAGTATTTAGTGTCTTTAGTTGCCATCTGCCCACATAGTTAAGAAATACTTTTATATATAAACCCCCCCCCCAAGTGACTTTATATTTATATTCCATATAATATCTTCTGCAAAGTCTTCCATCTAGATTATTAATTCCATCAATCGTGTTAGGGTAACAACCAGATCAACTGCAAATGCCCTTGTTCTGTAGTCCTCTTGCCTCATAATTATTCCCTTCGACGTACACATAATCCATCTTTCTTAAAATCTATAATAGAAAGTTCCAATTCACTCAATTACAGGCCTTCTCCACATGCTTAAACATCAGCACTACAGGGATCTGTTTATTCTTCTGAAGATAGTCCAATAAGCCTATAATTTGCCTCACATTATCTTTCATATATCTGCCTTCTATAAGTCCTACATAAACATAAATCGGTTCTTAGATAACTGGCATTGATATGTTGGATAATAGTTTTACAAAAAAATTTATAATCCATATTCAAAAGAAATATTGATCTAAAACTTTCTAGTTTTGTGGAACCTGCTTTTTTTCTTGCCTTGTGGTGGCTTGAAGCTCTGCTGTTGTTGCTTTTCTGGAATTTGTTTATATGTTGTTCGAGTTGTATGCTGATCTTTAACTGTGCAGGACATTAGATCAAGATCAACAGCCGCTTCTCTTGTGTTTTTAAGTGGTCCAGCTAAAACCTTTAAAGGATAATCCAAGCGCGAGTCATCCAAAGAGCCCCCTGTAGTTCCTTGTATTTCCATTGGCTCCACCTCCATCTGCTTCCACTGGACTTTAGTCTTTTGTTCAATTTGCTTTTCTTTATCTCCCTCCTGTATTCCTGACGCTGACAATATACGTGGAGATGTTGGGCCAATTTTAAAAACATTGCGATAAAATTCTTCCGCTTTTTCAACAGTATTTAATCGATATCTTTCTCCTTGATACGTCAATCTTATGCCAACTGGGACATCCCATCTATATGGAATCTGTTGTTTCTTTAGTTCAATCACCAAAAATCCAAAATCTTTTCTGTCTTTTAACATCTTAGGCGGCAACTCTTTGTAAATCCCAATCTGCCTTCCATCCACTTGTAGGGTAGAAACAAAAGACTTTTGCAAGATGTCATTTCTTATTCTTTTATCTGTAAAATATATCACTACATCTCTGGGCAATTGCCTTTGTCTTGCTACCCAAGAATTCACTCTGTAAATCTTATCAATTTTGGACAAAACCTCTTCAGGGCTAACCTTTAACATCACAACCAAAGCATCAGCACAGATCCTTCTCAAATCTCTGTTATTTTCCTTTATCTCCCTCAGTCTTAAGCAAATTCCATAAATTTAAATTGCATCATTATCACTTCATTTTCAATCCTTTGCATTTTATTATCCACATTGTAGATCTTATAATCAACTTCCTACATTTTAGACTCTACTTCTAAGTTGGTTTCTTTGATTTTTTTTATCAATCTGAAGAATTATTTCTGAGAAGCCAGTCAGAACTGTCAAAAAATCTCGCTTCATCTTATCATACCTTTCTTGCACCAGTTTCTTAGTTTCCTGTTGAAATTTCTCAAACTTCTGGTCCATAAGCACAATAATAAATTCCTTCAAGTCTTTAAAATCAGTGCTTAAAAACTGCTCTTGTAATTTATGAGTAGGGGAACCCCCCCATACAGCTTTGTTATCTGGCTTTAAAGCCATTCTGTCACGCAGACAGACTCTTTTTTAAGAAGGAAATCTTCTCTCCCTTCTCACCAGCACAAAATCCTCTCAGAATTAATCAAGTCTCTAAGGGAGATAGAACATAAAGACAGTTAGGAAAAAAAAAACTTTTTCCTTCTCTTCTAACCAGCGCTGTTATTTTAGATACTTTGTAGCATACTGAAACAATCAGGCAAGTCCACTTTCGCTTTCAGCTTTTTTTTTTCCCTTTCAAGCAGCTAAAGCCAGGCGCCATTTTAAACCTTCATTCTTTGTTCAATCTTAAATCCAATCACAGGGGTAATATATGTACTTGCAGCTTTAGATTCCAGATCCGGATTTCACTCTGTTTATTTTAATCCTTTAACTTTCACTAATTACGTTGGTTGCGCCGTCTGGCTCTGCAATAAGCAGAGTTCCCCCGTTGTCCGGAGCCTCAGCAAGCTGGATAGGGAGCCTCATCCTGCTTCCTCCCCAGAGGCAAAAAGGACACTCTCGGGACTTCGCAGGGGCTCTACCTGCTCTCGCTGGCTCTCCTCACGCTTCTTCAAAGAAGTGGAGTTTTTTCGAGCCGCCTCTCAGCTGTGGAGGCGGCTCTTTACGGGCGGCGGGGCTGGCGGTCATAAAAGACCATATGGCGATGACAGCGACCGGAACCGGAAGCCTAGAACATTCATTTTTATTGCTGCTATTCTTCCCAACAGAGATAATTGTAGTTTTCCCCAATTCTCCCTCTCTTTCTGTATTTTTTGCCATAACAATTGATAATTATTTTTATATAATTTTACATTTGAGGCTGTGATATATACTCCTAAATATTTAACCTTTTTTACTATTTCAAATCCTGTTAGTCTTTCTAGTTCTTCTTTTTGCTTTACCATCATGTTTTTAGTTATCTTTGTTTTTTGTTTATTTATTTTAAATCCAGACATTTGTCCATATTGGCTAATTATATCCATTAAACGTATATCTGATTGTACTGGTTGAGTTAAGGTAACAACCAAGTCATCTGCAAATGCTCTTAATCGATAATCATGATGTCTAATTTTAATTCCCTTTATTTTATTTGTCCCTCGTATTTTATTCAATAAAGGTTCCAAAGTTAAAATAAACAATAACGGTGACAAAGGGCATCCCTGTCTTGTTCCTTTTTCAATTTTAAAAGTTTCTATTAAACCACCATTAATTATTATTTGTGCTGTTTGTCTCTGAAATATTGCTCTAATAGATTGTGTAAAGTATTCTCCAAACTGCATCTTTTCTATTATTTTCAATAAAAAATTGCCAATTCAATCGATCAAATGCCTTCTCCGCATCCAAAAAGATAAGCGCTGCAGGGACTTGGTTGTTCCTTTCCAAATATTCCAATAAATTTACAATTTGTCTTACATTACATTTCATTTGTCTCCCACTTATAAATCCAGATTGGTCATTATGAATCATTTGTTGCATGATTACCATTAACCTATTTGCTAATATTTTAGCAAAAATCTTATAATCAGTATTTAAAAGCGATATTGGCCTATAATTCTTGGGTTGATTATGGTCTTGATCCTCCTTTGGAATCAATGAAATAAAAGCTGTTCTCCAGGAAGGGGGTACATCTCCTCCGGCTTGAATCTTGCAAAATAGTTCCTTAAGTGGATGGATGATATGGAGTTGAGAGATATCTGGTGGGAATGAAATGTTGAAGAAAAGGATTTTACTTTTTTTTCTGATAGACATCAATCCTTTTCTAGGATTGATTTCATATTAATTACTAATGATTTCTTTTCTAGGGTAAAGAAGATGAAGATATGTTCAAGAATTTTATCTGATCATAGTCCGGTGTGGATGGAATTAGAGCAGAAAAAGGGAGCTAGAAGGTCTTGGAGGCTAAATAAAAATTTGTTTAGATATGAGGAAAATGTGAAAGAATGTAAAAAACAAATAAAAGAATTTTTTGCTATGAATATGCATAAGGGTACGCCTATGGAAATGGTTTGGGATGCAAGTAAAGCATATATGAGAGGAACCTTAATATATTTGAAAAATAAATATAGACGTAGAAAAGAAAAGAAACAGAGGGACTTAGAAGAGGAAATAAAAAAGAAAGAGCAGGCACTTATATTAAATCCAACAGATAAGAAAATAAAGGAAACAATACATTTGTTGTGAGGGCAGTTTAATATGTTGATGGCAGACCAAGTGGCAACTAACTTACAATATGCCAAACATAACACTTTTTGTAATGCAAATAAACCAGGTAGATGGTTAGCCTACTTGTTAAGGAAAAAACAAAAGCTACGTACTATAGAAAAAATAGAATACAAAGGTAAAGAGGTATATCAACAAAATATGATTAAAAAAGCTTTTTTAGAATTCTATACAAAGTTATATGCTAGTGATATAATTCAAGGCAAAGATATAGACAGATATTTACAGGAGGAGAATATCCTGGTAATTACACCAGAGCAAAGGGAAGGACTGAACCAACCAATAACTTCGGAAGAAATTATTTTAGCAATTAAAAAGTTAAAGAGGGGTAAAGCTCCAGGCACAGATGGACTGACAGCTGTTTATTATAAAAATTTGCAGTTAGAAATGGTAGACTTTGCTGCTCTTATCACCACTAGGTAGGTCCTAATATGAGACCTCACCAGTGTTCGGTCAGATTCAGACCGGCTGGCCCTCCAACCGCTCTCTAGGCATCTTTTCCGGTGCTTCATTTCCTTCAGCTCCTCGGAAAACCAGGGAGCCACCTGGGATCAGCACTGGGTCAGAGGCCGCAAAGGCACGACGCAGTCCAAAGCTCCAGTGGCTGCCCTATCCCAGGCAGCCACCAGGTCTTCAGCTGCGTCATGAGCCAGAACCTCAGGGAATGGCCCAAGCTCCGTCTGGAACCTATCTGGGTCCATCAGGCACCTGGGGCAGAACCACCTAGTTGGTTCCGCCTCCCTGCAGCGAGGTGTAGCGGTTTGAAGGTCAAGTCGAAGGAGAGAACGATCTGACCATGACAAAGGCTTGATCACAATATCCCTGGACTGATTTAACTGGCAAAGACTTGGATTGATTTAAAGACTATGAGATTGTTTTTTCACTATAAAGTAAACTTTTGATAAACCAGTTTGCACATCTCTTATTCATTGCTCTCAGCAACGTTTCTCTGTGCTCTACACTCTGCTGGTTGGTAACACAACAACAATATCCTTAACAGCCACTTCTCGGGGTTCCAAAACCCATCATTGAGGTAGGCCCTCGATAGAGTGGAGGGCCAGACCTGCGAGAGGGGGGAATCTCGCAGTTTGAGGAGTTCCGCCGGCGAGTACATCCAGTAACTGGGTATAGCCCATGGCTGGGGGTCCATCACAGCGATCTAAGGTCCTGTGGAGAAAATGCCACTCTCAGGTGCAAGTCATTAAACTCTTTGAGCTCCACTGCCCTCTCACAGCAGTGGGAGGAGTCTTAAGCCATTTCGGGCCCAGATATAAACACCAACCACCTTCTCACGGTGGCTGAGTAGGGGGAAAGGAACAGCAGCCTTGGTCTGGCTCCTTCAATATTTGCGCCTCAAGATGCATCTCTCCATACTACAAGGAGGCACAGATGGAATAAACCAGTCATTAGGTTCAGGAACAAGGGCAGACTATGGCGACCACACAGGCGAATCCGGAGAGACCCAGATGAAACAGAAATAGGAAGACTATTTTCTGGCAGACAGGAAACAAACCTGGATGGCAAGTGATCACAATAAGGCCTAACACCAGGCCAAAAAAGGGGGCAGAAAAGATGAAATGAGGAGGGGGGGGCAGAGCAGTGAAGTTCCAGGGGCAAAACGTCCCAAGGTAAACACCACAGCCATCTTCCAGTCCCCCTGAGCCACCCTCAGCTCTTCTGTGGTCAACAATGCCTCCGGCTCAGCCCCCCAATCCCCGTAGGGGACGGCCTAGGGCTGACCCCTCATAAAGTGGGTCAACGCCCTACGGTCACCCAGGGAGTTCCAGCTGGAGTAGCTGCCAAGAAAGTCCCCTACTCTCTCGCTTGCGGCCTTCTGGCTTCCGCCGCTCCCTCTGCTGCTGTCTAACAGCCATCATTTCGGATGATGCCGTCGCCGCCGCCATCAACCTCCTCAGCACCGACTCCATCCACCACTGGCCTCCGCAGGCAACTCCTGCCGCCACCAGGGCCCAGCGAAGTCCCGCTGAGAGTGCCACATGACCGCCACCACTGCATTGCCACCACCACCACTCCGGCAGCCACCAACGGACGCAGAGTCGGGTGCCACGAAGCTTTGGGCCGATCCCGCCATCCTGCATCACCGCCGACGCCACCCCTTCCTGGCTGAGACGTTCCGGAGAGCCAAAATGCTCTCAAAAGACTGGCAAGACACTCCTATCATTGGGCACGGGCCATAGGTAGTCAGTCTGGCCCCGGGGCCCCCCTAAAAGTCAGGACATTACCCCAGTAAAACTGCAGCTCCGCCGAGAGCCGCCATCTTGGACATGTACCCCAACCATCATTGGAGAGGCCAGCTGGGTGTCAGCCCTGGAGCCATCTTTAACTTGGAATTTTCAGGGCTGCTACAGCAGTGGATGGACAAACTGTGGGAACGGAAGGGGGGGTGGAGACAGTGTGGGGTGTATAGCAATAACAACATATTTTCCCTTGGGAGTCAAGAACTTCCAGCCTGCACCTGGAGAGGCATGGCTGGGAGTCAACTACAGTTGGGACAGTGACCTGATTGGACCATGTGATGCCCATGTGGATGCAGGGGAAGGAACTTTGACTTTCTTTGGGTGGAGAGAACGCGGGGGATTCAGATTCGGGTTTCCCAGATGTGCCAATATGACATCTCTAATAAATTCAAACTTTGAGGAAAATGCCTGTCTGGGAGTTTTGATTTCATTGGGGGTGTTACTTGGAACCCGGTGTTCTGCCCCAGCTACGGACCCCAAAGAACGCAGCACACATAAACTCTATACAAAGCTTATTTTACTCAAATAACTTAGTCTTTATCAACCAAAGGCTGTTAATAAACTGTTTTAACAGCCTACCAGAATTCTAAGATAAGGTAATCACAGTCTTACTAGAGTTGGCAGAAAGCCCAGAAACAATTTTACAGAGAATCCAGATGCGAAGGAGATGGAACTAAAGTTTTTCCCTACAGCTTGCTGCAAGTGGCGTTCCTCCTTAAATAGGCTAAGGGAGTGGCCAATTAGCCCCAAGCCTTACTCTCAAGGAGACCTCATCCTGAGGAGCCACTCCTGCCTTATGGCAGCTCTGCGCACCCATGCATTGAGAAGAGGCTCCTCCTCTTTGTCCTCTTCACTTAATGGAGCTTCTGGAGGTTCTGAAGGCCCTGGCTGAATCCCTGCCTCCGGCAACACATCTTCTTCAGCCTCCTCATTGTCCAACTCGAGCGCCAGCTGCACAGGCTGCTGGCGCAGCACCACACCATCCTCCTTGTTGTTGGAATCAGCTACAATCCGCACAGGCCGCTGACGGGCCACAACACCCTGACACTGGGGATCACACTTAGCTGCTGGTGTTCTTGTATAGCATTTTGACCTAGTCAATGATTGGTTCAGGTACTCCATGATCCCAGAGGGCATACCAGATCAGTTGGTGTGGGACACAATCAAATGCCTTTTCCAGGTCTAGGAATGCCATATGTAGTGGTTGTCTCTTCTCACGGTGTTTCTCTAAGAGCTGATGGGCTGCAAAGATGGCATCAGTTGTTCCACATCCTTTAACGAAGCCACATTTGTTGATGGTGAGTTAGGCGATGCTGCGAATGCGTTGATCAAGGATTCTCTCAAAGATCTTCATAGTGTGAGACAGAAGGCAGATTGGGCAATAATTAGCACAGTCAGCTGGGTCACCCTTGTTCTTGAAGATGGGAACTAACATGCTTGTTGACCAATCAGTTGGTACATGGCCAGTGTTCATTACAGCATTGAAGAACTCAAAGTATCCCTGTGTCTCACACTTCCTTTAGTTTCCAGAAGTTTGTGGGCAGATTGTTGGGTCCAGGAGCCTTCAAGTTCTTGATTCTGTCCACAGCATTGTTGACTTCTTCCTCAGTTATGAGTGGAATGGGTCCATGGATTGGTGTGCCTTCTGGAATTGGTGGATGTGGGAATTCAAAGTTGGAGATCTCATTGAAATGATCTTGCCATCGTTGCAGGATCTTCTTTTTGTCTTGGAGTCGTCTTGTGCAGCCTTCTTCCATGCTTTGGCCAATCGGTAAATATCTTTCTCCCCTTTCTTCATTTCCAGGTGTTAATATAGGTCTTGATTGATTATAGGTCGATTCTCTTCGGTCTTCTCTACCTGCCATTTCTTGAATGTTTGCTTCTTTTCCTGCACTTTCTCCTGTACTTTTTTTTTTTTTTTAATTTGATTTATATGCCGCCCTTCTCCGGAGACTCAGGGCGGCTTACAGTGCGTTAAGCAATAGCCTTCATACTTTTGTATATTTATACAAAGTCAGCTTATTGCCCCCACAACTGGGTCCTCATTTAACCTACCTTAGAAAGGATGGAAGGCTGAGTCAACCTTGAGCCTTGGAGAGATTCGAACCAGCAGTAAATTGCAGGCAGCTGTGTTAATAACAGGGTGCTTTAAACCACTGTAGTACCAAGGCTCTTGGTCAGTCCACAGCCATGTTTGTTTGTCAATATAACAGTGAACTGATTTTGTGATGCCAAGGGTTTCTCTGGCAGTGATGATGACAGAATCACAGAGTGTTGACCAGGTGTTGTTACTTGTAGCAGCACTGATAGGTAGAAATATGATTTTTCTGGTCATTGCTTCTTTGTGGTCCTGCAACTTCATTTGATCGTCTTGGAGCCTGTGGTGCTGTTCATTCTATTATGGCCTTTTATTTTTAGATCTGTAACAAGTAATTTGTGTTGTATAAATAAAATCGATCTGATTGCTATTTCTGCCACTGGTGAAAGTAATGGTCTGGACCATCTCTCCAATATCTTAATCAATGACTTAGATGAGGAAATAGAAGGGGAACTCATCAAATTTGCAGATGACACTAAAATGGCAGGAAGACCCAATACCCCAGAAAACAAGCTAGGAATCCAAAAAGATCTTGATAGACTTGAACAATAGGACCTATCCAACAAAATGAAATTCAATGTGGAGAAAAGCAAGGTCTGACACCAGGACAGGAAAAACTAAGGGTACAAGTACAGATTAGACAAAACCTTGCTCAGAAACAGTAACTGATTAACAGATTAATAGACTTGGAAGGGACCTTGTAAATCATCTAGTCCAGGCATCCTCAAACCATGGCCCGCGGGATGGATACGGCCTGCCGAAGCCATTAATCCGGCCTGCACGGGACCATGAGGGTACCCCACCTATATCACCCTACCCACTCATCGGCCCCCACCCATCGGCAGAGTGCTAGACTTACCTTTGTGAGGCTAGAACTGGAAGGTACGGCCAATGTTTTTGACTGGCAGAATGCTTCTGGGGGGAGGGGGAGGCCAAAAAAGGGACGGGCTGTTGTGCCCCGTACGTGGCCTGTGCAGCTAGTAGCTGATTCAGACAGCGAGGAGGCTGATGTGGTGCTGTGCCAGCAGCCTGTGCAGCTGACACTGGAGTTGGACAAGGAGGAGGCTGGAGAAGATTGGGTGCCAGAGGCGGGTATTCAGCCAGGGCCTTCAGAACTCCAGAAGCTCCCTTAAGTGAAAAGGATGAAGAGGAGGAGCCTCTTCTCGATGCACGGGCGTGCAGAGCTGCCAAAAGGCAGGAGTGGCTCCTCAGGAGGAGGTCTCCTCAAGAGTAAGGCTTGGGGCTAATTGGCCACACCCTTAGCCTATTTAAGGAGGAACGCCGACTGAAGCAATTTGCAGGGAACAACTTAGTTCACATACCTAAGTGTTGTGTCTTGCTTATCTTACCAGCTTTCTGCAAATTGCTTCTGGGCATTCTGCCAACCACAGTAAGTTTTCAGTTATTATTCTTTGAATTTTTGGCAGCTGTTAATGCAATTAATTAACAGCCATTGTTGTTTACTGTTTATTCAGTAAACTAAGGTTTGAATGGACTTCAAACTGTGTGCTGCATGCTTTGGGGTCCATAGCTGGGGCAGAACATGGGTGGAGGCCCTGGGAAGCATCCGTGCAGCCTGTTTTTGGTCAACAGAGTGTTTCTGGGGGGAGGGGGAGGCCAAAGATGGGCTGTGCCTTTTGCCAGCTGAGGAAAGAACTCAAAGATTTGCCAGGGACTTCAGTCCACTGTCGCTCTGCTAAGGGGGAAAACCCGAAGGGTCCCAACGGTAAAGGCTGCACCTGCCACGTAATTATGCATTGCTTCCAAAAGTCACACTTAGTGCCAGGTACCTGCACATTTTCCATTCATCCTTGTTCTGCCCCAGCTATGGGTCCCAAGAAGTGTAGCACACACACACAGCTCCAAAAACTCAATTTAATACAAATAGACCCCTTTCAAAATGCAGGCTTTAAACACCAATGTCCTTATCAGCCTGCTATGAATTACAGAGATTAAACAAAGTCCAACAAGAGTTGGCAATCAGCCCAGAAACCAAGTTGTAACAAAAAACTCATTCTCAAAATGCGTAGGACCAAACGTTTTTTCCAGCAACATTTGCTATCTGTGTGCGAACTTAAATAGGCTAAGGGAGTGGCCAAGTAACCCCAAGCCTTACTCTCAAGGAGACCTTCTCCTGAGTATCCACTCCTGCCTTTTGGCAGCCCTGCGTGCTCGAGCATTGAGAAGAGGCTCCTCCACTTCACTCTCTCTTCACTTGAAGGAGCCTCTGGAGGTTCTGAAGGCCCTGGCTGAGTCTCTGCCTCTGGCACCACATCCTCTTCAGCCTCCTTGCTGTCCGACTCGAGCGCCGGCTGCACAGGCTGCTGGCGCAACACCACCCCAGCCTCCTTGTCGTCAGGATCAGCCACAATCCATGCAGGCCGCTGGCGGGCCACAACACTATCCCTCACTGCAGGGCCCTTCCCCCGAGTCTGTCAATCTGGATGCGGTCAGGACGGGAACTGCTCGTGAAAGGCGCGAACTAGGTCTGGAGCATGAACAGAGGCCTCATCCTCCCATGTGAAGTCCTCTGGACCATACCCCTTCCACTTGATGAGGTATTGAAGCCGACCCTTCAACCATCGGGAGTCTCGAATACTTGCCACCTCGTACTCCAGCGATCCATTCCTGTCACAGGGCGCTGGTTGAGGATGGTTCAGTTGATGGAGTGGACTAGTAGGCCATTTGGGAACCAGGAGAGATTGGTGAAACATTGGGTGGATTCTCAAAGACCAAGGCAGGGTCAGGCGGTAGGCCACTGGATTGATGACCGCCTCTACAGGGAAAGGTCCAATGAACCAATGGTCCAGTTTTGTCACTGGCCGGTCTGAGGGAAGATGCTTCATTGACAACCACACATGATCCCCAACAGCCAATGGGGGTGTTGCTCGCCGACAGCAGTCTGTAACCCTTTTGTAATCGTCCTTGGCCTTGTTGAGGTACCGTTTCACCAGCTGATGAACGGCTTGTAGCTCAGCCAAGAAGTCATCCGCTGCTGGAAGCGGGTAGTCCAGGGGCATGATTGGGAAGAAGTGTGGGTGATAGCTCAGATTGGCTAACAAAGGGGTGGTCTGGGTGGAGGTGTGCTGGGAATTATTGAAAGCAAACTCCACGACTGCTAGGTACTCTGTCCAATAGTCCTGTTGTTGAGTGACAAAGCAGCGCAGGTATTGCTCCAATATCCCAATGACCTTTTCAGTCCCGCCGTCAGTTTCGGGGAGATGAGCCGACGATAAACAGATCTTAACATCCAAGGCTGACATTACCCTTTTCCAGTACTGGGCGGTAAATTGGGTCCCTCTGTCCAACATGACCCTATCTGGTAGTCCATGAAGCCGAAAGACATGCTGGATGAACATGTGGGCGGTGGCGCAAGCTGTCGGCAGTCCCCAACAGGGTACGAAATGTGCCATCTTTGTCAACATGTCCACCACCACGAACACTATCGTGAAACCTGAGAACGGGGGCAAGTCCACGAGAAAGTCCATCAAGATGACACCCCAAGGTCTCTCTGGTGTCGGCAAGGGCTGAAGTAGTCCTGGAGGAGTGCCCATGGCCGACTTGGCTTGTCGACAACGAATGCAAGAGGTCACATAGGTCTGCACATCATGATGGAGACGAGGCCACCAGAAAGTCCGTGACACGAGATTCAGGGTTTTAAACAAACCAAAATGCCCTGCCACAGGGTTGTTGTGGCACTGGGACAAAATAAGACCCCTAAGCGGCCCCGATGGAACATAAAGTCTCTCCCGGTACCTCAAGAAGTCGTCGGTAAACGTCCAGGGAGAGTCGGGCCCTACTTCCTGCTTTCAAAGGTTGACGAAGGCGTCCTGCCGCTGTGCCTCCCAGACCTGACCCCGTAGGTCGACAGGTTCCTGGACGGCAGCGAACAACTTGACGGGAAGAATCATCTGAGGTGGAAGCGGGTCCTTGGCTTGGGCATAGTCGGGTTTCCTGGAGAGCGCATCTGCCCGTTGATTGCACCCGCTCGGGATGTAGTTGACTTTAAAATTAAAACGGGTAAAGAAGAAGGACCACGGATCTGACATTGATAGAGCTTCCGCGCGGTCTGCAGAAACTCCAGATTCTTGTGGTCCATCCGGACTTCCACCTGATGTTGGCCCCCCTCGAGGTGATGTCTCCAGGTCTCGAACGTGGTCTTAATGGCCAGGAGTTCTTTTTCCCAGATGGTATAGTTGCGCTCGGAAGGATTCAATTTCCGGGAGTAGTAAGCGCAAGGGAAAGAGTACCACCATCCACGTGAGCCTGGAGTAACACTGCTCCGACCACGATATCCGACACGTCTGTTTCTACCACAAACGGATGCTGTGGGTCAGGATGCTTGAGGATAGGCTCAGACATGAAGGCCTGCTTTAAGGCCAAGAACGCCTGCTGCTTGGGGTTGCCCCACAGGAACGGAACTTTCTTCTGCAGAAGTTGGGTGAGGGGCGCGGTCAGAGTGGCGAAGCCAGGGATGAAAGTCTGGTAATAGTTGGCAAACCTGAGGAGTCACTGAAGGAGTCACTGAACATCTTTCACCTGACGGGGAGGTTGCCAACTTCTCAACGCCTTGACCTTGATCCATCGTGATGCCCTTGGGAGAAATGTGATGGCCAGGGCCGGATTTAGATTGAAAGAGGCCCTAGGCTATTCCACTTATGAGGCCCTTTCACCAGTGGTGGGATTCAATTTTTTAACAACAGGTTCTGTTGGCGTGGCTTAGTTGGAGGTGTGGCTTGGCAATCATGTGACTGGGTGGGCATGGCTAGCTGGTCACGTGACTGTGTAGGAGTGGGTAGCTCGTCATGTGACTGGGTGGGCGTGGCTATGTGCATAGACTTTTTTCAGAGGGCTGAAAAAAGTCATTTCTGACTGGGCCTCGCACTTTTGACCGGTCCTCACACTTATGACCATCCTCACATTTATGCCCGTGCAGCTTTCTTAACAACCATGTCACTCATTTCACAACTGCTTTTCTCCACCATGGTGACAAGATAGGGCAAAAACGTAAAATGTGAGGACAGTCGTAAGTTCGAGGACTGGTCAAAAGTGCGAGGACCAGTCAAAAATAACTTTTTCAGCCCTCTGAGTAGTCCATATGCACAAAAGGACTACCCAGAGGGCTGAAAAAAGTCATTTCTGACTGGGCCTCACACTTTTGACCGGTCCTCACACTTATGACCATCCTCACATTTATGCCCGTGCAGCTTTCTTAACAACCATGTCACTCATTTCACAACTGCTTCTCTTCACCATGGTGACAAGATAGGGCAAAAATGTAAAATGTGAGGACAGTCGTAAGTTCGAGGACTGATCAAAACTGCGAGGACCAGTCAGAAATAACTTTTTCAGCCCTCTGAGTAGTCCATATGCATAAAAGGATACAGCAATAGAGAGGGATGAAGGAAGGGAAGGGAAATTAGAGTAGGAGAGAGAGGGAGGAAGAGAGGAGGAGAAGGAGAAAGGAAGAGGAAGTAGGGAGGAGAAGAAGAGGGGGAGGAAGAGAAAGTAAGAAGGAAAGAAAAGAGAGGTGGTAGGTTTGAGGAGAAAGATTGCTGTACAATAAAAAAGATGAAAGGGAAGAAAGCCAACCCCAAACAAATATAAAGATATTAAGATAAAGAATGAATTGTTAAACTTTAAAGAATAAAAGAGAACAAATATGAATAAATAACAATAATTAGAAACACACATACAAACATACAATGTATTTTCTTTGAACAGAGTATTTGGCCGGTTCACAAATTTAAACAGTGTTTAGTCATTTCAATTAAATTTACAATTTCTATATTTCCTTTTTGCCATATTTATTCCTCATCTATTTTTGTAAAAAACCAATATTACCCTCATCCTCAGCTCTAATCTTAATCAAATTCAATTTTTCCCTTCTATTCTATATTATACCCCTTCCCATTGTCATCTATTTTTATATCCATCCTCACATTGGTTAATTATGTAATATTACAGTTGTTTAATATGAATTCAACATTTTAATATAAATCAATTAGTTATATAACTACCTTTTTTGTATATTAATCAATATGAACATGAATATTCCAATTATTTCCATGCAATCCAATTTCTTACAAACCAATTAATTATATTTACCAATAATAATAAACCAAATAATTTCCCCCATATATTCCTCCAAACCACAACTTAACCATTTCTGCTTTCAACACAATATACAATTAATAGTATCTCAATTATTACAATTCCCTAGTTAAATAGAGCTTTTTTTCTTTTGTGTTTTAAAATCTCCTCTTTTTCCCTAAATTTCCTGTTGTTTGCACCTACCTTTTTTGGTGAGGAAAAAGAAATCTGCCTGCCTAATTTTCCAACGTGCAAAGCCAACAGCCTGCTTTACTTTCTCTTTCGTTTTTCAGTATAGCTAAGGGGGAAAAAATCAGCACTCTTTGCAAGCAAGGAGCAGATCCGTGAGCAAAACAGCTGAGAGCAAATCAGCTGGGGGTCGGGAGCCGATCTAATCAAGGGCTAATTTAAGGTGACCAGATTTTAACATTGGTAAAGAGGGACATTGTGGGCGTGGCTTATTTTGTGGGCGTGGCTAGCTGGTCATGTGACTGGGTGGGCGTGGCTAGCTGGTCATGTGACCGGGTGGCCATGGCTATGTGTATAGGGTAAGGTGAACAGATTTTAACATTGGTAAGAGGGACACCATTGTGGGCGTGGCTTATTGTGTGGGCGTGGCTTGGAGGCCATGTGACTGGGTGGGCATGGCTAGCTGGTCATGTGACCGGGTGGCCATGGCTATGTGTATAGGGACTACTCAGAGGGCTGGAAAGTCATTTCTGACAGGTCCTCACACTTTTGACTGGTCCTCACACTTATGACCATCCTCACATTTATGCCCGTGCAGCATTCTTAACAACCATGTCACTCATTTCACAACCGCTTCTCTTCACCATGGTGACAAGATAGGGCAAAAAACGTAAAATGTGAGGACAGTCGTAAGTTCGAGGACTGGTCAAAAGTGTGAGGACCAGTCAAAAATAACTTTTTCAGCCCTCTGAGTAGTCCATATGCACAAAAGGACTAACCAGAGGGCTGAAAAAAGTCATTTCTGACAGGTCCTCGCACTTTTGACTGGTCCTCACACTTATGACCATCCTCATATTTATGCCCATGCAGCATTCTTAACAACCATGTCACTCATTTCACAACTGCTTCTCTTCACCATGATGACAAGATAGGGCAAAAATGTAAAATGTGAGGACAGTCGTAAGTTCGAGGACTGATCAAAAGTGCAAGGACCAGTCAAAAATAACTTTTTCAGCCGTCTGAGTAGTCCATATGCGCAAAAGGACTAACCAGAGGGCTGAAAAAAGTCATTTCTGACAGGTCCTCACACTTTTGACTGGTCCTCACACTTATGACCATCCTCACATTTATGCCCGTGCAGTATTCTTAACAACCATGTCACTCATTTCACAACTGCTTCTCTTCACCATGATGACAAGATAGGGCAAAAATGTAAAATGTGAGGACAGTCGTAAGTTCGAGGACTGGTCAAAAGTGCGAGGACCAGTCAAAAATAACTTTTTCAGCCCTCTGAGTAGTCCATATGCATAAAAGGATACAGTAATTGAGAGGGATGAAGGAAGGGAAGGGAAATTAGAGTAGGAGTGAGGGTAAGAGAGGGAGGAAGAGAGGAGGAGAAGGAGAAAGGAAGAGGAAGTAGGGAGGAGAAGAAGAGGGGGGGAAGAGAAAGTAAGAAGGAAAGAAAAGAGAGGTGGTAGGTTTGAGGAGAAAGATTGCTGTACAATAAAAAAGATGAAAGGGAAGAAAGCCAACCCCAAACAAATATAAAGATATTAAGATAAAGAATGAATTGTTAAACTTTAAAGAATAAAAGAGAACAAATATGAATAAATAGCAATAATTAGAAACACACATACATACAATGTATTTTCTTTGAACAGAATATTTGGCTGGTTCACAAATTTAAACAGTGTTTAGTCATTTCAATTAAATTTACAATTTCTATATTTCCTTTTTGCCATATTTATTCCTCATCTATTTTTTTAAAAAAACAATATTACCCTTCATCCTCATCTCTAATCTTAATCAAATTCAAATTTTCCCTTCTATTCTATTTTATACCCCTTCCCATTGTCATCTATTTTTATATCCATCCTCACATTGGTTAATTATGTAATTATGTAATACAGTTGTTTAATACAAATTCAACATTTTAATATAAATCAATTAGTTATATAACTATCTTTTTTGTATATTAATCAATATGAACATGAATATTCCAATTATTTCCATACAATCCAATTTCTTACAAATCAATTAATTATACTTACCAATAATAATAAACCAAATAATTTCCCCCATATATTCCTCCAAACCACAACTTAACCATTTTTGCTTTCAACACAGTATACAATTAATAATATCTCAATTATTACAATTCCCTAGTTAAAAAGAGCTTTTTTTTCTTTTGTGTTTTAAAATCTTGAACTCTCCTCTTTTGCCCTAAATAATTTTCCATTGTTTGCACTTACCTTTTTTGATGAGGAAAAGGAAAATAAATCTGCTGCCTAATTTTCCAACGTTGCAAGCAAACCGCAAAGCCAACAGCCTGTTTTACTTTCACTTTCGTTTTGAGCTTGGTTTGCACAAAGAGGAAAAAAAACTGAGCAATTTAGCAAGAGCAGAGCCCTGTGCAAATCAGCTGAGAGGGGGAAGCCGAGCTAATTAACGTAGGGCGGCCCTTTGAAGCCCCGCGGCAAGAGTTTAAACAGGTTTTTTCCCTCTAGCCATCAGCGGGGATTCAGGAGGCAGCCGGGAACCAGGAGGCAGAATGAAAAATCGGGACTTTTTTAAAACGCCACGGGACGCGGGACAAATTGCTCAAAAGCGGGACTGTCCCGCCAAATGCGGGACGTCTGGTCACCTTAGGCTAATTAGCCTATGCTGAAGCTCCGGGGGCCAATAAAATTACAAAAAAAACACCGAACCCTTTGTTAAATTGCTGGCTTCCCCGCCCACCACTATTTATTGGCAATAAATAGTGGTGCAGAGGGGCGAGGCAAGCCAACAATTTAACAAAGGGTTCGGCTGCAGCACTGGCTCTAGGGCGGCCCTTTGAAGCCCCGCGGCAAGAATTTGAAGGTTTTTTTCCCTCTAGCCATCGGAGGCAGCAATAGATGGGGAGTGGGCGGGCTAAGCGAACGGCCGCTGATCCAACAGAGCAGAGAGCGAGGGTGAGTGAAGGCGTGGAAGCGGCTTTCTCCATCCTGCTCTCTTGCGTCCGGAGCCGGTGGGGAACCACGTGGCAGCCCACGTGGATCCCAGGCAGCAGAACTCAGGCTAGGGAAGGGGTGGGCAATTGTGACTCTTTTACAACCTGTGGCCTTCAACTCCCAGAATTCCTCAGACAGCCAAGCTGTCTCAGGAATTCTGGAAGTTGAAGTCCACAGGTTGTAAAAGAGCCACAATTGCCTACCCCTGGCTATGGTAGGCTGGCACCGCGCAGGTGGGAGGCGAGGGGCGGGCGAGCCAGCAATTTAACAAAGGGCTCAGCCGAACCCCCTAGAACCCCCAGAATCCCACCACTGTGTAGGCCCCTCTTGATCTTGAGGCCCTAGGCTGAAGCCTAGTTAGCCTATAGGAAAATCCAGCCCTGGTGATGGCCCAAGAAGTCGATGGTCGACTGGAAGAACTGGCACTTCTCCAGCTTGGCGTATAACTGATGTTCTCGAAGCTGTTGCAAGACCAGACGGAGATATTGGAGATGACTTTTCCGGGATGTGGAGTAAATCAGGATGTCGTCGAGGTACACCACCACAAACTGATTCAAAAGATCCCGGAAAATATCGTTCATAAAATACTGGAAGACAGCAGGAGTGTTGGTTAGTCCAAACGGCATGATTGTATATTCAAAATGACCATACCTGGGACTTCCGGTAGGCACTGCAGGCTTCGTGGACGGTCTCTTTAGACCGCCAGCCCCGTGACTTCGTAAAAGCCGCTTTGACAGCGCAAATAGGCTGTCTGGCAGCTGAAAAACCTCCCCTTCGGGAGAAGAAGGAGAGGAGAGCCGGTGGGTGAGAGTAGAGCTCCCCGAAAGTCCTCTGGAATAAATCCAGAGGCTTGGAGGGTAAGAGCTCCCCAGTCAGCCCGCCAAGAAGCTCCGAATCCGGGATAACTCTGTGCAAACAGAGCTAGAAGCCGCGACCAATCCTGCTGTCAAAAGTGAGTTTGATTGATTACAAGCGCAGGCAGAGCGGAAACAGGAGAACAAGCCATAAAGTAACAAAGCTTAACTCCGGACTTACATTGTTTCAAATTGAATTTCTTTGAGCTGGAGGCTGAAGATGGCGCCTTTGTTATGGGTGTGAGACTGAAAGTCAGAAGCGAAAGTGCTTATTGAGAACTTTCTGTGAGAGGGGATTAAAGCTGCTGGAATTGAGAGCTTGTGGAGAAAAGACTATTTTGCCTGATAAATTAGAGACTATAAATTACAAACTTTTCAAAATTGTTCAAGGGACTCTGTGGCTTTGAAAGGAAAAAAGATCTTTTTTTAAAAAAATGGCTTCTAAACAAGTTAAGCCAGGAGTTGTTAAAGGAGGGGGAAGTTCTCCAGTTGTGTCAGTGGTGACACAGAAAGCACAACTTCCAGCTGATTCACAGAGTCAGGAGGCTGCTCTTAATGATTTCAAAGAATTTATGAAAGAAGCCATGAATAATCAAGCTACAGCAATGAAAGAAGCCATGAATAATCAAGCTACAGCAATGAATAACTTAACAGTACTTGTGGAAGGGAAATTAAAGAAAGTTGAGGAGGATATAAAGTCAATTAAAGAAGGTGTTGCAATAAAGCATGATGAAATAAGAGATGATATTGTTTATGCAGTATCAGGATTGTCAAAACTTGTTATTCAGCTGGATGAGAAAGTGGAAGAAATTAATCAAGCCAATTTAAATTTGGAAAGCAAAATGGGAGATGTTATGACCAAAACAGAGAGAGTGGATGATGAATTGGTAATGTTACAATACAGATCCATGGAATTTGCCTTGAGATTGAGAGGCTTGAAAGAAAACAGCAAAGAAAATTTAAAGGATATTTGTGCTGATGCTATTGCGGAGATAATTAAAGAAAGACCAGAAGATGTGGCAAGCCAAATTGATAAAATCTACAGGGTTAACTCCTGGTTGGCAAGACAAAGACAGCTGCCAAGAGATGTGGTGATTTATTTTATAACCAGGAGGATCAGAAATGATCTTTTACAAGCTTCCAACAAGAATAAGGTTCAGGTGGCTGGGCAAGAAGTGGTGGTTTTGAAAGAGATCCCTCCAAAGATGTTGAGAAGTAGAAAGGACTTTGGCTTTTTGGTAAATGAGCTGAGAAATCAACAAGTGGCATACAGATGGGACATTCCAACTGGTCTAATAGTGACTTATAGTGGAGAAAGATACCGGTTAAACACAGTCTGGAAGGCAAAAGATTTCTATGTCAATGTTTTAAAGGCGGGATACCCACCCTCACCGGGGGAGGGGGGGTAGAAAGAAAATGGAGATGATACAACAAGAAAAAGATGGAAAGCAGATACAGACTTATGCTGAAGTTGCAGCTGGAGGAATCATCATGGAAACAGATTTGGATCTTGGGGGCTTACCCCCAACTCTGGAACCATTTAAGAAGGGAGAGCCGAAAGTACAACGACTGACCCGATCAACTTATAAACCTCAAGAACTACAATTAAAAATGCAACAATCTCAAGATCTATCTCAAGAAGTTCAGAAAACAGAAGCAGTGGGGGGGAGGGCGGGGGGCTAGGCCGAAGAGTAAGGTGGAAGAGTATGTTCAGCTGATGCTCATGCGGCTTCGAAAGGCTAAAGATGGCGACTAAATTTCTATCTTGGAATGTTAATGGCCTAAATTCACCACAAAAAAGAAAGTATTTCATTACTTGAAACAATTTAACAATGATGTTATTTGTCTGCAAGAAACACATATTGGCTGCGGTGGCGGTTGATACCCCCAGACTTATGGTCATGGGGGATTTCAACCTGCCGTCCGTGGGTGAGACGTCTGAGGTGGCTCGGGAGTTCATGGCTTCCATGACGGCCATGGATCTGACCCAACTAATTCATGGCCCTACGCACACTGGGGGAAACACACTGGACTTGCTTTTTGTCTCTGGACAGTGGTTGAGTGATCTTGAGATAGGGGATGTAGTCATCGAGCCCTTGTCATGGTCGGATCACTCTCTCCTTCGCCTTGACCTTCGTACCGCGGCACCCCGCTGCAGGGAGGCGGAACCGATAAGATGGTACCGCCCCAGGCGCCTGATGGAACCCGATAGGTTCCAGACGGAGCTTGGGCCAATTCCTGAGGTTCTGGCTCACGCCTCGACTGGAGACCTAGTGGCCGCCTGGGATAGGGCGGCCGCTGGGGCCCTGGATCGAGTCGTGCCTTTGCGGCCTCTGACCCGGCGCGGATCTCGCCTGGCTCCTTGGTTTACCGAGGAGCTGAGGGAGATGAAGCGCCAGAAAAGACGCCTAGAGAGTAGTTGGAGAGCTAGTCTTTCTGAATCGGACTGGACACTGGTTAGATCCCATATTAGGACTTACCTAGTGGCGATAAAAGCAGCAAAATGTATGCATTTTGCTGCTCTTATTGCGTCATCAGATAATCGCCCGGCCGCCCTGTTTAGGGTGACCCGCTCCCTGCTCCACCAGGAAGCGCGGGAGGACCCCTTGGAGGGAAGAGCCGAGGACTTTGTTCAGTATCTGTATGACAAAATCACTCAGATTCGGGAAGGTCTGGACTCTGACTGGGTAGATCCAGCGAGAGTGACGGAGGCAGGTCTTGAGACTGTTATCTGGGATGAGTTTGATCCTGTGACCCCAGATGACGTGGACAGGATTCTGGGTAGATTGAACGCGACCACATGTTTGTTGGACCCGTATCCCTCCTGGTTAGTGCTGGCTTCCCGGGAGGTGACGCGAGGCTGGCTCCAGGGGATTATAAATGCTTCATTGGGTGAGGGTGTCTTCCCCGCCGCCCTTAAGGAGGCGGTGGTGAGGCCCCTCCTCAAGAAGCCATCCCTGGACCCGGCAATATTGGCTAATTATCGTCCAGTCTCCAACCTTCGTTTTGTGGTGAAGGTTGTTGTGAGTGTGGTTGCGGGACAGCTTCCCCAGTACCTGGATGAAGCGTCGTATCTGGATCCGTTCCAGTTGGGTTTCAGGCCTGGATACAGCACGGAAACGGCATTGGTCGCATTGGTTGATGATCTCTGGAGGGCTCGGGACAGGGGTTGCTCCTCTGTCCTGGTCCTGTTAGATCTCTCAGCGGCTTTTGATACCATCGACCATGGTATCATGCTGCACCGGTTGGAAGAGTTGGGGGTGGGAGGCACCGTACTAAGGTGGTTCTCCTCCTTTCTCTCCGACCGGTCGCAGTCTGTGTTGACAGGGGGGCAGAGGTCGACCCCGAGGCCCCTCATATGTGGGGTGCCGCAGGGATCGGTCCTCTCGCCCCTTTTGTTCAACATTTATGTAAAGCCGCTGGGCGAGATCATCCGTGGTTTTGGGGTGAAGTACCATCAGTACGCGGATGACACCCAGCTGTACATCTCCACCCCGGACCACCCCAACGATGCCCTTGAAGTGATGTCCCAGTGCCTGGAGGCCGTACGGATCTGGATGGGGAGGAACAGGCTCAGGCTCAACCCATCCAAGACCGAGTGGCTGTGGTTTCCGACGTCCCGATATAGTCAGCTAGTGCCATCGCTGACTATTGGGGGCGAATCATTGGCCCCCACGGATAGGGCTCGCAACTTGGGTGTCCTCCTGGATTCACGGCTGTCGTTAGAAGAGCATGTGACGGCCGTGTCCGGGAGGATTTTTCATCAGGTTCGCCTGATCCGCCAGTTGCGTCCCTATCTAGATCGGGACTCCCTACACACAGTCACTCATGCCCTCGTTACTTCTCGTCTGGACTACTGCAATGCTCTCTACATGGGGCTCCCCTTGAGGTGCACTCGGAGGCTCCAACTGGCGCAGAGTGCGGCCGCGCGGGTGGTGATGGGAGCGACATGGAGTTCCCATGTGACACCTCTCCTGCGCGAGCTGCACTGGCTCCCGGTGGTCTTCCGAGTGCGCTTCAAGGTTCTGGTTATCACCTTTAAAGCGCTCCATGGCTTAGGACCTGGTTATTTACGGGACCGCCTGCTACCACCAATAGCCTCCCACCGGCCAGTACGCTCCCATAGAGAGGGGCTCCTCCGGGTGCCGTCGGCCAAACAATGTCGGCTGTCGGCTCCTAGGGGGAGAGCCTTCTCTGTGGGGGCACCTACGATTTGGAACGAGCTCCCCCCGGAGATATGGAGGATCCCGGATCTGCGCACCTTCCGCCGCGCGCTTAAGACTTTTCTATTTTATCAAGCTGGCCTGGCCTAAATCTTCCCCCCTTTTTAAATGTGGAAATTTTAAATTTTTAAATTTTAAATTCGTCTTATTTATAGGGGTATGGGTAAGGCGTTTTAAATTGGGGAGCCATTTTAGATTTAATTCTGTTTTAAACGTATTTTAATTGTTTATATTGTATGTTTTTAATTTTGGCTGTTCACCGCCCCGAGTCCTTCGGGAGAGGGGGCGGTATAAAAATCTAATAAATAATAAATAAATAATAATAATAAATAATAATATTAGATTATTAGACCAAAAATATTTGATAAATTCAAGATTAGGTACACACTTTGTGGCATCAGCGCCAGAGAAGAAAAATGGGTTAGTCATATATGTAAAGAAAGGATTATCAGCTAATTTAATTGAGGCAGATGATCAAGGAAGATATATTGCAATTGAATTATTAACACAGACTGGAAAAATGCTTTTAATTGGAATATATGCCCCTAATCAGCAACAAGACAAGTTTTATAAATTTTTACATACTAAAATAATACAATGGGATTATAAAACTTTTATATTAATGGGTGATTGGAATGGAGTAATAGACACACAGAAAGATAAAAAAAGTTTATCAAAGATTTCAACACGTGCAAAATTACCTAAATCTTGTTTTGATATGATGGAAGATATAGAATTGAGAGATATTTGGAGAGAACACAACATGGAGGAAAGAGACTTTACTTTTTTTTCTGATAGACATCAATCCTTCTCCAGGATTGATTTTATACTAACCACAAATGATTTTATTTCTAGGGTGAAGAAGACGAAGATATGTCCAAGAATTTTAACTGATCATAGTCCGGTTTGGGTGGAATTTGAACAGGAGAGGGGAGAAAGGAGGTCTTGGAGGCTAAATGAAAATTTATTTAGATATGAAGAAAATGTGAAAGAGCTTAAAAAACAAATGAAAGAATTTTTTTCTATTAATATGAACAAGGGTACCTCTATGGAAATGGTCTGGGATGCTAGTAAGGCTTATATGAGGGGTATGTTAATACATATGAATAATAAACATAGATTAAAACAACAAAAGAAGCGGAAAGAGATAGAGGAAGAAATAAAAAAGAAAGAACAATTACTTATAAATATAGAAGGCTATGATTTGTTATATGGATGGCATGCTTATCTGTTATATGAAAAAAAAGTGGATAAAGTGTTTAAGGGTCATATACTTAGAAATGCGTTGTTGAGGGTTTGGAAAAAGTATCAATATAAGCTAAATTATAAGATACCCATATGGGCAATCCCAGACATGCAATAGAAAATATAAGTATAGAGCAAAAAACAGAGGTGATTACTTATAAAGAGATTCTTCTTCTGGAAAGGGGTAAGTTGCAATTGAAATCTTTAGATGTATTAAAAGAAGAAGTGATAATTTATACTTGGTTTCAGTATGGTCAGCGTCAAGCTAGATGGAGGGAAGATCAAAAAATTGGTGTTATGCAAAATGAGGAAAATCTGGTGAAACAGATTAGAGATCAAAGTCAGATGCATATCAAAAGGTTGTATAATGCTTTATTGGAAATTGATTCAGAAACAGAATTGGTTAAGGATTGTATGATAAAATGGGCACAAAATTTTCAGGAACCAGTGATGATGGAAACATGGGAAAAGATTTGGGTCAGAAATGTTAAATTTACGCAAGCACAAAATTTGAGAGAGAATTTTTACAAAATGTTTTATAGATGGCACTTAGATCCTAAAAAATTATCATGTATGTATCCAAACTTACAAGCTAAATGTTGGAGATGTGAATCTGATGATGCAACTTATTACCATATATGGTGGATTTGTAAGAAAATAAAGGCATTTTGGATAAAAATTTGGTGGGTGATGCAGAATATTCTGAAAAAAAGGTTGAAATTTACTCCTCAATTGTTTTTACTGGGTATAATGACGGATTGTACAGTATTAGAGACTAAACTGATTTTGAACTTAATATCAGCAGCTCGGCTGTTGGTAGCACAATATTGGAAGAAGGACTCTTTGCCTACTATTGAAGAATGGACACTGAAAGTAGCGAATTTAGCGGAAATGGCGAAAATTTCAGCATATTTGAAGGACTATACACAAGAAAGATACATATTGGGATGGAGAAGATGGATTGATTATATTCAAAATAAGTATCAGACAAGAAAATATCAAATAGTTTATGAATGAATGTTAAACTTCAGAAGTATTATCTTATCAATAGTGGAGTTAAGGTTTTGGGGGGGATTTGGCAGTTTAAGAATAGTTAGGTTAATTTAGCATATGATTGTTAAACAGAATTACCCTGTATTTTGTTCTGGGAAGTCTGGGGGGGGTGGGTGGGATGGGAGGGGGGGAATTTTTCTTTGTAAAACTTTTCAACAAAATGACCATACCTGGTGCCGAACGCTATCTTCCACTCATCCTTTTCTCGGACCCGAACCAGATTGTGGGCGCCGCACAAGTCCAGCTTGATAAACACGGTTCCGCACCTTAATGGCGTTCAGTTTCCGGTAGTCACAGCACAGATGCAGGTCTCCGGTTTCCTTCTTGACGAAGAGGACCAGAGCGGACAAGGGCGATGACGAGGGCCGGATAAAACTCCGGGCCAGGTTTTTGTCCACGAATTCCCTTAATGCCACCAATTCAGGGTCCAACATAGAGTACAACTTCCCTACAGGGAGCGGTGCATCCGGGATTCAGTCAATGGGATCGTATGGCCAGTGTGGGGGCAATTGGTCTGCCTCTTTCTCACTAAAGACGTCAGCGGAGTCCAAGAGGTCAGCCGGCAAAGATACCGCAGGTGGACCCTGCACCTGGCCTGCACACACTTGGTGAGTATGGTCCACACACTGCAGGCTCGGGAACAACATGAAATTCTGGGACCAAAGAATGTGTGGATCATGGGTCCGAAGCCAAGCCAGGCCCAAAACTAAGGGTAAATGCAGTCCGGATGTGACGTAAAATTGGATAGCCTTCTTATGCTTACCGATGGTCAGGCACAAGGGCTGAGTCGTGGCCTTAATCGGCCCGGACAGAAGCATCTGACCATCAATGGTCTCCACGACCATAGGAGGATCCAAGGGACACAGGGGAATGGCAAAGTGAGTGGCGAACGCCTCATCCATGAAGGTGGTCGTTGCACCGGAGTCCACCAAAGCATGAGCTGGGATCCTTTGGGGGTTGTTGGCAAGGAAGATTTTGGTGTTTAAAACCAAATGGCGAGGGGGTCCGGAATCCACCTCCGCAGGGCATGAGTCAATGTTGGTACGTGCCCGACCCAGGGTCTCCTCTAGATCAGGCTCCACCCGTTTCCCGACAGGTTAAGCATTGGCTGTGGTACGGGACCAGGAGCCGGTGGGCCACGTCTCTTCTTGGCGCAAGAGGCAGCGAAATGTCCAGGCTCCCCAGAATATAAACACAACCCCCCTGCCTGGTGTCTGTCCTTCTCAGCTCTGGACAGGTGGGGTCTGGCTGCACCGATATCCATGGGCTCCTCCCTTGCATCCGGAGCCTCAGGTACAAGTGGGGCCACACGGGGTTCCTGAGGGGCACGACGAGAGGGCCGACACTGTAACCTCACATCGATCCTGAGGCACAGACGACACAGCTCGTTAAGAGTCGGAGGAATGTCCACTCTGGCCAATTCGTCCTGTAACACATCTGACAAACCCTTCTGGAATGCATCCATAAGTGCTGCCTTATTCCACGCTGAGTCCTGGCTTATCAAATGGAACTCACTGATGTATTCCTGAAGGGGTAGCCGGCTTTGCTTCAAGGACTTCAGATGTCTGGTGGAGGTTTGGGCTTTAATAGGATCCTCATAATCAGCCACAAGTGCTCACAAAACTCCCGAAAGTCATTAAGCAACAGGCTGTTCTGGACCAAGAGGGGCATGGCCCAACGAGCTGCAGAGCCGGAGAGCAAGCTGATAATAAATCCGACTTTATCTTGGTCCTGGGGGAAATCTTCAGCTCGCAAACTCATAAACAGCTGGCATTGTCCAAAGAAAGCCAGAAACATTTCCACATTACTGGCAAATTTATCAGGCACAGCTACCGGGCAGTTTCTCCGAGGAGGAGGAGGAGGCAGAGGAGGCGGAGGAGGAGATGAAGCCATTTGGTGTTGAAGCTGAGCTCTGAGCAGCCATCAAAGTTAACTGCTGCCAAAGCTGCACATTCTCTTCCCTCAGCTGCTCCATCGTATTCAAAGCTGTTGTGTGTTTTTTGGGGCTGGAAACAAACTGTTCTGCCCCAGCTACGGGTCCCAAGAAGTGTAGCACACACACACAGCTCCAAAAACTCCATTTAATACAAACAGACCCCTTTCAAAATGCAGGCTTTAACCACCAATGTCCTTATCAGCCTGCTATGAATTACAGAGATTAAACAAAGTCTGACAACGGTTGGCAATCAGCCCAGAAAACAAGTTGTAACAAAAAACTCACTCTCAAAATGCTCTGCGTAGGACCAAACGTTTTTTCCAGCAACATTTGCTATCTGTGTGCAAACTTAAATAGGCTAAGGGAGTGGCCAATTAACCCCAAGCCTTACTCTCGAGGAGACCTCTTCCCGAGTAGCCACTTCTGCCTTTTGGCCGCCTTGCATGCTCGAGCATTGAGAAGAGGCTCCTCCACTTCACTCTCTCTTCACTTGAAGGAGCCTCTGGAGGTTCTGAAGGCCCTGGCTGAGTCCCTGCCTCTGGCACCACATCCTCTTCAGCCTCCTCACTGTCCGACTCGAGCGCCGGCTGCACAGGCTGCTGGCGCAACACCACCCCAGCCTCCTCATCATCGGGATCAGCCACAATCCACACAGGCCACAACAATCCTGGGTAAAGCAGAGCAGAAGCAGAGAGGAGTGGGAGGCCTGAGTGCATGCCACGCCCTAGTGCAGCACTATCCCATGCCAGCCAGACCAGCCCAGAAGCAGCAGATCCCTTGGTCAAGGGCTAGATGTGGGGTCCGAGATGGAGGGGAGGGTGAGCAGGTGGCTCTCAGTGGAGAGAGTGGAGAGATTAGTCCTGGCACTAAGTGCAACTCTTGGAAGTGATGCTTAATTATGCACCAGGTGCAGCCTCTCCCATTGGGATCCTTCGGCTCCGCCCCCCCAGCAGAGCGACAGTGGCAAATCTTTGAGGTCTTTCCCGGGCTGGCAAAAGGTGCAGCTCTTCACTCGCGAGGAGTGCTTGATGGCCCATGGAGAAGTGGAGCTGGCAAGAAGCGAGCGAGCTAGGGAGCAGGTGCCACAACAGCTGCCCCACCACCTTCTCTCCCCCGTCCCCCGCCACTGCTTGTCTGCCCATCCTTCTCCCACTTGGCAGCTTCAGGGTGGTGGCCAGTGAGGCTGCTTGCCCCTGAAGGAAGATGGCTGTCTCTGCCCCTGAAGAGGGAGGCAGGAAGGGCATCCAAGCAGCGCGGGGGAGAGAAGGTGGCGGGATGTGGCGTCTGCTCCCTAGCTTGCTCGCGTCTCAGCAGCCACTGAGCCCCCGTCTTGGGGCTCTCTCACCAAATCTGTATTGAGCGATGCCTGCCCAGTCTGGTCCTGCCTGCTGGATGCGCGGAGCCCTTGCTCGAGCCTGTTGCACGTGTTTGGCATGTGCGGAGGAAGCTTCAGGTTGGCTAGCAAGATTCCAAAAGCGGATTGAGACTGCTGCGATGGAAATAGAATGGAATGGAATGGAAATAGGAGAGAATGGAATGGGAATAGGAATAGGAATAGGAATAGGAATAGGAATAGGAATAGGAATAGGAATAGGAATAGGAATAGGAATAGGAATAGGAATAGGAATAGGAATAGGAATAGGAATAGGATGGGATGGAATAGGAATAGGAATAGGAATAGGATGGGATGGAATAGCAATAGCAATAGGATGGAGTCAGTGTGAGAATGAGAATGGGAATGAGAATGGGAATGGGAATGGGAATAGGATGGAATGGACTGGAAATGGAAATGGAAAGGAATGGAGTGAAAGGGAATGGAATGAAATTCAACGAGATATCCTAGGGCACTGCCAGGATTCAAGGGGATCCTGTAGAAGATGTCTCAGGAGAGAGAGAGAGAGAGATGTGGAAAGAGATATGGAAAGAGAGAGAGAGAGACACACACACAGAGAGAGAGAGAGAGAGAGAGATAGCTAGAGAGATAGAGATACTGTTGTACTAATGTACTGTTACTTTAACTGCTACAAGATGACTAATTGATTAAGTGGTTAAAACAGAAATAAAAGGAAGGCAGGAAGTTCATTTACTCCTGCTCACTCCTGCTCGTGATATTACTGCTAAAGATACTGTGTCGCTGTTACGGAACTAGATCTCGGCTTGTCGTTCATTCAGAACCGCGATAGTAAATAATCACCAGTAACGCACAGAGAATCAGGGTTTACTTTGGCAATGGTAAGCTCGCAGTCAAAAGTAAAGTACAAGTCGGTGTTTTGGTTCAAAGTCAGCGCTGGGTGTAACCACACCACAGCGCTATTTAACAAAACTCAGCCCCTTAAACATACATCCGGTGATTATCAATCAAGCACCCCCCACTCCCTTAACAGTAACAGCTGCGAGCGCCAGAGCAGCAGGGACAGCAGAATCGGAGAGCCCAGCAACGTCATCAATCATCACCATGAACGCCGCTATCCAGGAACTGATTGTGTGTTCGCTGTGGCTGCTTATCTCCGCTCCTTCGTCTCCCATACCCCCCATCGATGGTGAGCTCCGGTAGGACTCGACAGGCGGCCCCCCCTACTAGGAGCTCACTTATAAATAGAAAGCATACAAATGTTAGTTACTGTTACGATCCTGCATTAGGTTTGTCTGGGTATTTCCGATGGAACCGTTGTATCAATCGGGCAGCGTGAACGTTGGGTGCTGCCACCCACGAGGCCTGTGTTACAGGGTATCCTTTCCACTGCACAAGATATTGCAACATCCCCCTACGAACCCTGGAGTCCAATATTCGGTCTATCTCATATTGGTTGGTATGCACGGGACCCGGTGGAGTAGTCGAGGTACCTGGCCTTTCTATCATCACCGGTTTCACCAAACTGCTATGGAATACGGGATGTATCCTACTGAACAGAGGGGGAAGTTTAAGAGCTACGGTTACGGGATTGATGACTTGTGTTATAGGAAATGGTCCTATATATTTAGGTCCTAATTTTCTACTGGATAGTCAGAGTTTAAGGTATTTCATAGACAAGTATACTTTGTCTCCTATCCGGAATGGTTTTGGATCAGCCCTTTTCTTGTCTGCATATTTTTTTGTACTCGTCTGCTGCCTTTTGTAATTCTGTTTTTACACTTGGCCATACAAGACTAATTTTATCGGCCCAACCGCGTGGCGTGTCACCGTCTGTCATAGGGGGATCTAACTCTGGAATGGCTGAAAACTCTCGGCCGTATATTACTTGGAAAGGGGAGAACCCAGTACTGCAGTGTGGTATGTTGTTATATGCGACTTCGGCGAAAGGCAGGAGTCCTGACCAATTCGTCTGCTGGTAGGAAACATAGCATCTGATATATCTTTCGACCATGGCATTGGCCCATTCAGCCGCTCCATTAGTGCTCGGGTGGAATGCTGAATTTAACCCTTGAGAGGACCCAATTAAACGGACAAATCATCTCCAAAACTTAGAGGTGAATTGAACACCGCGGTCGGATATAATCCTCTTAGGTGCTCCATGGAGACGATAGATATGTTGCAAAAAGAGTTCAGTTAATTGTCGCGTGGATGGTATGCTTTTACGTGGCACAAAGTGGGCCTGTTTCGAAAACAGATCTACCACCATCCAAATTACAGTGTGGCCATGGCTAGGGGGGAGATCGACTATGAAATCCATAGCGATCTCTTCCCATGGCCTGCTAGGATTCGCGACTGTTTGTAATAATCCTAACGGTCATCCAGACCAGGGTTTGGCGGTTGCACAGGTTGTGCAACCCTTTATGTATGTTTCTATGTCCTTACGCATTCATGGCCACCAGAATTGCCTCCTCACAAGGTGTAGAGTTTTTAAGTACCCAAAATGGCCTGCTGATTTGGCATCATGGCACCTGCATAACACCACGTTCCGTAAACGTTCCAGAACATATATTCTATTCTCCCTCCATGCTATCCCATCATTATAGCTAACCATAGAGGGGTTTTGGATTACCCATTGATCCTGTTGTAAAGCTGTTTTAAACTCAGTACGTAAGTGACCATCTACTTCCGTAAGTCTTAATAGGGATTGGGAAGGTGCAATTAGAGGTTCTATCACTTCCTCTCATTTGCTATTATACTGTGGCATCTGGGACAGCGCATCAGCCAGGAAGTTTTTCCCAGCAGAAACATACCGCAACCGGAAAGAGAAACGGTGGAAATATTGTGCCCACCTTATCTGTTTGGGAGATAGTCGCCTGGGCGTTTGTAAGGCTTCTAAGTTTTTATGGACCGTCCATACCTCAAAAGGATGCAACGCCCCCTCCAAGAGATGTTGCCATGTCATCAACGCCCAACGGACCGCGAATGCCTCTTTTTCCCAGATCGCCCATGCCCGCTCTGTCGTGGTTAACTTTTTAGATGTATAGGCACAAGGTTGTAACCCTCCCTGCTGTGTTCTTTGTAGGAGTACTGCTCCTACAGCCACGTCGCTAGCATCTGCCTGGACTACGAATGCCTGCGTTGGGTCTGGATGTTTGAGTACTGGTTCTTGAGCAAAGAGTGTTTTTAACTGCTCGAAAGCCGTTTGACACGCTGACGACCACGTCAACGCTTGTCCCGGCTTTGGTTTAGCCATGGCCGGTTTGGTCCGTAACAAATCTGTTAGTGGTAGGGCTATTTCAGCAAATCTGGGAATGAACTGCCGATAGAAGTTGGCAAAGCCAAGAAAGCTCTGTAATTGCTTTCTAGTTCTAGGGGCCTGCCATTCAAGCACTGCCTGGACTTTTCTGGGATCCATCTCTATCCCGCTCTCTGATATTCTATAGCCTAGATAGTCTATCCTCTTTTTGTGAAACTCACATTTGGATAGTTTCACGTACAGCCTAGCAGCTAATAACTTGTCTAAGACCTGTCGGACCAGAGATATATGTTCCTCTTCAGTTTGCGTGTAAATCAAGATGTCATCTAAATATACAAAGACACCCCTGTACAGATGTTCATGCAGCACTTCATTGATGAACTGCATGAACACCGCAGGGGCGCCCTGTAGTCCGAACGGCATGACCTGGAACTGATAGCTTCCTAAGGGACAATTGAATGTTGTTTTCCACTCATCCCCTGGTTTGATTCGTATCCTATAATATGCTTCGCGTAGGTCGAGTTTCGTAAAGATACGACCGGTGGCTAGGGCAGCTAACAGGTCCTTCATTAAGGGAAGTGGATAGAGGGGCTCCACACACACTGCATTGATACCCCTGAAGTCAACGCATAAGCGTAAACCCCCGTCTTTCTTCCCCCGAAACAGGACAGGGGCAGCCATCTTTGATCGACTAGGTGTGATAAAACTCATGGCCAAATTCTTGTCTATATATTTTCTTAATTCTTTTAGTTCGGGTTGTGTCATTGAATACATCCGGGGCTTGGGTAGCTTCGCCCCGGGTATTAACTCAATACTGCAATCCGTAGGCCGGTGAGGGGGCAGGGTCTCACATTCCTCCTCACTAAAGACCCTGGCGAGATCTCTATACACATTAGGATACATCGTGTCTGATGGTGGGCTCTCTGCTTCTATTCCCCCTGCTGGCTCCTTTTCCTCATTGGTAGGGGGAGGTCCCAATGGTAATTGGAGTTTGCGAAAAACCCCTTCCCACCATATCGTAGGAGCCCACTTGTCCAACCATGCCAATCCTAAAATCACTGGTTCTAACATTTTCTCCACTATAATAAACCGAATAGTTTTGGTGTGCTCCCCAATATCGAGGTGCACCTTTTCTGTTATATGAGTCACTGGTGCCCCTCCCAGCAATGAACCATCCATTTGTTCAAAGGTAATAGGGGTTCTCAACCGCACAACCCGCAGCCCAAGTTCGTCAACTATTGCCCTACGAATTAAACAACGAGTACACCCTGAATCAATCAATGCCTCATATCGGCGTCCAGTGGTTGCCCGTGGGTTTCGGAGTACAACTGGTACCACGAAAGGTCGGATGGGGTCGCTCAACATCGGGTCATGTGGGTCCTCATCATCATCAGTATCCCCAGCCACAATCGGGAATTTTTCCGCCACCACTTTCTTAGTATCTGTAGCTAGGGGATTCCTCTCCGTACAGGATGTTCGAGTCATTTGGGACCGTTCGGATGTTGGTTGGCCTCTGCCTCTCAACGCAGCTCTAGGAGGGGGGTTCTGGTCCGAGCTGCGGGTCATGGGATGAGGACAGTCGGCTGCTCAATGACCAAGGCAATTACATCTGAAGCAACGAAACGCAGGCCGCTGGATCCTTTCTCCCAAGCCGGAACCAGCATTGGGTTTAGTCTCCTTGGGTGTTTGTGTGCGTTCTGCTGGTCGTTTTCCTTGACTTGCAACCCCTTCACCCCGTATATGGAATTCTCGGAGACCGATGTCCAATTCGATGGCTGCCTTGTACCACACACTCAACTTGGGGGGCAAGCCCCAGTACACGCAGGCTTGCCGTAAATCACGGTCTAGTCCTTTATGGAATTGGTGCACCAGAAGACGTTCTGGCCACCCCACCAACTGAGCCGCAATCTTTCAGAACTCCTTTGCTGGTACGCCCCGTTGCTTAAGCACAAACAAATCCCCCTCTGCAACCTGGGTGCTTGTTTCGTCTTCAAATCTGGCACGAACAGCCTCCAGAAATCGTCCCATGTCCACCAGTTCTCTTGCATGTTTAGCATGGAGGCCTGCCACCCACTCAGCCGCTTCTCCCGTCAGGACCCCTGTAACAGCAACCACCATAGCCCACTGGGAGGGATACCACTGTCCATATTGGTCCATATGTCTTATCACCTAGCTTAAGAAAAGAGCCACTCGTTCAGGGCTTCCATCAAAGGAAGTCTGCAGGGCAGGCGGTCCCCAAACGGCCTGAGGGACCCACAACCCTGGTGGGGGCCCCGGAGGCCAAGGCAGGGGGCCTGGGGTCCTCGCTGCACCAGTCACTCTCCTGTCCTGCCTAGGTCGGTCCCTCACCGCCCCGCGACCCCCAACAGGTAAGCCCCCTGCCATTTGCGTTGGTTGGGGCTCAGGACCGGCTCCAAGGTCTCCCGATGAGGCACCTTGGTCTTGTTCTGGAGGGGGTTGGTCCATGGATCGTATAGAGGTCCGCTCCATCCTCAATTTAGGACTTGTGAGCCGGAATTGGGTCTCCGAAGCAGTCACCCCTGTATCCTGCCAAGAAGAACCTGGAGGCTCCAGCCCTGCAACCCAGGGCTGCCAGGATGGGGCGTCACGAAATCCAGATTCCCCAAAACGCTCACGCAGCATATCCATAGTACTGGGACCGGATGAGGCAGGATACCCCCAATCCCCTTCATCCTCATCAGTCCATCGTCTTTCCCTCCAGCCCTGGAAAGACGCTCCCAAGCGAGGGGGCATTGGCATCCGCGGCCCGAGGAGAACAGAGCTGTGCCACCAATCCCCCGTCTGACCCCGTTGTCCTGGAAGACTCTCTTCCTCCGTTCGGGGCAGGGCGCTCTTGGGTTGCTTGACTTTTGGTTTCACTGCCAACTGTTCCACACTCTCCTTCGCCTCCTCTATCAGCAGTTCCTCCCCCTCCACATCTCCACCGCACTCCTGCTCTTCCAAGGCCGTCCCTTCTGCCATATCCCCCTTTGCTGCAAAGCCACAGGGAATCCTCACCTCTTGCGAAAAGGAACCAAGCGCTGACTTTCTCTCGGCTTGTCGTTCATTCAGAACTGCGATAGTAAATAATCACCAGTAACACATAGAGAATCAGGGTTTACTTTGGCAATGGTAAGCTCGCAGTCAAAAGTAAAGTACAAGTTGGTGTTTTGGTTCAAAGTCAGCGCTGGGTGTAACCACACCACAGCGCTATTTAACAAAACTCAGCCCCTTAAACATACATCTGGTGATTATCAATCAAGCACCCCCCACTCCCTTAACAGTAACAGCTGTGGTGATTATCAATCAAGCACCCCCCACTCCCTTAACAGTAACAGCTGCGAGCGCCAGAGCAGCAGGGACAGCAGAATCGGAGAGCCCGGCAACGTCATCAATCATCGCCATGAACGCCGCTATCCAGGAACTGATTGTGTGTTCGCTGCGGCTGCTTATCTCCGCTCCTTCGTCTCCCATACCCCCCATCGATGGCAAGCTCCAGTAGGACTCGACACTAGAACTGTAAGCAAACTTTGTTTTGTATTGAAAGTGTTATCTTCGTTTATGAGAAGCCAGGTTTGTTTGTTTTACAACAAGTAAAGACTATTTATTTTTCTAACAACGTTCAGAGTCTGAGAGTATCTGTGTTGCAACGCTTTCTGGTCCGTCGCTCTACTCTGCAGAGAGCAGTTTACCCTCAACACTGGTTATGGGCCCAGAGCTACAGTGTGTGTACCAGTTACAGCAATAAGAGAGTTGCGACACACATTATTGCTCCAGATGTTCTGATACGTATTTAAATATCCTGATGAGGATGGCACAAGGTCAAGCTCCCAACTTATCGCTGGTTACCCGGCTGGATGGCACCAACTACAAATCCTGGTCCACCAAGTGCAGTCTCCTGTTATGCAAAGAAGGGTCATATAGCCAGGTTTTGCAGAAGGCTGAAACAAGAAACCATGGTTAAAGTTAAAAAACAATGTAATGTAGCTGTGTCTGATAAGAAACCGGTTAACCACGATTTGTGGGTTATTGATAGCGGGGCATTGCATTGTCAGAACACAAAACTATTTTGTGAAAATGTTGCCTAGTAATAATAAGGTTTCTTTAGCAAATGGGTGGAAGCTAAAGGCATGTGGTGAGGGAATGGCAATATGTCCATATGTAAAAGAAAAAATGCATATGTTATATGTTCCAAATCTAAACTTTAATTTGATGTCGGTTAGAGTATTGGTTAAGCTAGGATATACAGTAACGTTTAGAACCAATGATTGTTTAATTGAAAAAGGTGAAACCAAGATTATTGGAAAACTGAAAGATGGTTTATATGTATTATCTAGTAACCATGTTACAAATGTTGTGTACTCAAATGTCAAACCACATGATGAATGTGTTCACTTGCTTCACAGACCTATGGGGCATATCAGTTTTAAGATGTTACAGAAAACTGTAAAATTAGTTGATGGGTTGAAGCTGAAACCATGTAACCAGTATTTAAATTGCAATATTTGTAATCAGCAGAAAAGTAGAACAATCCCTGCTAATAGGTTTGATGGGTTTAAAACAAAGAGACCACTGGAAGTGGTATTTGCTGATTTAATAGGGCCAATGAAGACTAGTTTAGGGGGTGCTTGCTATGTTCTCAGTATAGTTGACCATTATTCCAGGTATGGTTTTTGCTACCTATTGAAGTCTAAGGTAGATACTTTTCGGTATTTTGTTCAATGGATTAAGTTTGTGGAGACAAAAACAAATCAAAAAATAGTTACTATTGTAACTGACAATGGTACTGAGTTTGTCAACACAAGGTTTAAATCAATGTTAGCTAATGCTGGTATAAAGCACAAATGTTCAGCTCCATATCGGCCACAGCATAACTCATATGTTGAAAGGAGAGGACAAACTCTACAAGCAATGATGAGATCAATGTTAGCTGATGCAGGTTTACTGGCTAATTTATGGGGAGAAGCCATTATGTGTGCAAATACACTCTTAAACAACACCATAAATACAACCACTAACAAAATTCCATATACCGTATGGCATGGAAGGAAGCCAGATTTGAGCTACATACACACTTTTGGATCACCTGCATGGGTACATACTCCAGCGCAGTTAAGGCATAAGGGCCAGAGTAGGGCACGACAATTAATATTTGTTGGTTATAACTCAAACCATAGGTCCTACAGATTTTGGGTAAAAGGAACAGCAACGGTAGTTAACAGTGCAAATGCCAGGTTTATGGAGCATGTAGGGTGAAAATGAGGTTTTCATTGAAACCCAAACTGAAGCTACTAATGAAATGCCAGAGATTCAGAGTGAAGAGGTAGAGAAAGACATAGTACAGGAAGAGGTAAAGGTGGAGAGGCAATCTGTAAGTCCTGAACTCCCAAGAAGGTCAAGTAGAGTAACAAGACCACCTGATAGGTATCAGGCAACTACAGTCTATCAAGTAAATAAAGTTCCTACTACATTTAATGAGTTGACCACGTTTCCACCTGAAGACCAGAAAGTGTGGAGAGGTGCAATGACTAAAGAACTACAATCTTTGCAGAATTTGAAAGTGTATGAATCTGTAACAATTCCAAAAGGGAAAACTATACTCGGTAGTAAGTGGATATATAAATTAAAGACTGGGATAGATGGGATACCAATATATAAAGCTAGGCTAGTAGCTCAAGGATTTAATCAGTCTCCTAATGATTACGATGAAGTATTTGCTCCAAGCTTAAAAGCCATTACATTAAGAGCAGCGTTGGTATGGGCAGCTAGAAATAAATATATAGTTACCCATTTAGATGTAGAAACCGCATATCTGCATGCACTATTACAGCATGAAATTTATTTACAGAAACCCTCAGGATTTGAGGAAAATGGGAAGGCTGACTGTTGGTTATTAAAGAAAAGTCTGTATGGGTTAAAACAGTCAGGTTATGAATGGAACCAGTGCATTGTAAAAACACTGAAGAATATTGGATTTAAAGCAGGATTAGCAGATCCATGTTTATTTAAAATGGAAAGGGATGGTATAGTATCATTATTACTTCTTTTTATGGACGATATAGCTCTGATTACAAAGAATGAGCAAGAGGCCAACAGGATTGTTGATGAATTAAAAGCTCATGTCAGGATTAAAAATCTAGGGGAGATATAACAATATCTAGGTGTAAGGATTGAAAAAACTAAGAGAGGATTTAAATTATCCCAAACTGATAAAATTAATAATCTATTAAAACAGTTCAGAATGGAATTGTGTAAACCATCAAAGACACCTATGGTTCATGATTATTGCAATACTGATGTGCAAAGTCCATTGTTTGATAAAGGGATATACCAATCATGGGTTGGCAGTTTATCATACATTAGCAATTGGTCTAGACCCAATATTTCTTATAGTGTGAACCAATTAGCTAGATTCAACACGGAACCTACAGAAAGACACTGGCAAGGAGCAAAACATATTCTTAAATATCTGAAATATACCATGCATCATGCATTGTATCTACAACCATCAGAAGAACTGCATGTAACCGCTTATGCAGATGCTAGTTTTGCAACAGATGTTAATACAAGAAAATCAACCTCAGGAATCGCTATATTTCTGGGAAAATCTTTGATATGGTGGCATTCAATAAGACAGAAGCATTTAACTTTCTACAATGGAAGCAGAGTTTTCTTGTTTATCTTTGTTATGTACGGATTTGATCAGTATTAAGCAGCTGATGATAGATTTAGGAATAGATATACAAGATCCTATAATAGTATACAAAGATAATCAGGCAGCGATAAAAATGGCAACAAATATAGCTGTAAAGACTAGAACAAAACATACAGATCTTCGGTATCTCAATGTAAGAGAATGTATAATGAACAAGATGATAGAACTTGTATATTGTGCATCAGAAAACAATGTGGCTGATCATTTCACAAAAGCACAGGGAAGTAGGAAACATATAGATACATGTGAACAGTATGGTTTAAGATTGTAAATATATTAGTCTACCCAAAGGGGAGAATGTTGGATCCTTATCCTACGGTTGGGTAGATAATATGTACTATTATTTTAACTGCTACAAGATGACTAATTGATTAAGTGGTTAAAACAGAAATAAAAGGAAGGCAGGAAGTTCATTTACTCCTGCTCACTCCTGCTCGTGATATTACTGCTAAAGATACTGTGTCGGTGTTACGGAACTAGAACTGTAAGCAAACTTTGTTTTGTATTGAAAGTGTTATCTTCGTTTATGAGAAGCCAGGTTTATTTGTTTTACAACAAGTAAAGACTATTTATTTTTCTAACAATGTTCAGAGTCTGAGAATATCTGTGTTGCAATGCTGTCTGGTCCATCGCTCTACTCTGCAGAGGGCAGTTTACCCTCAACAGCGACACAGCGCTCCCATGAAACACCACTCCTGCGCGAGCTGCACTGGCTCCCGGTGGTCTTCTGGGTGCGATTCAAGGTGTTGGTTACCATCTTTAGAGCACTCCATGGCTTAGGACCTGGGTACTTACGAGATTGCCTTCTGCTACCGATAGCCTCCCACCGGCCAGTGCGCTCCCACAGGGAGGGACTCCTCAGGATACCGTTGGTCAAACAATGTCGACTGGCGACACCTAGGGGAGAGCCTTCTCTGTGGGGGCACTCACCTTTTGGAATGAATTGCCCCCGGAGATAGGGATGATCCCTGACCTGCACACCTTTCACCATGCCCTCAATACATTATTGTTCCAACAAGCTGGGCTGGCCTAAACATTTAATTTTAATGGGTTGTTTTTGTTTTAATGATGTTGGGGCCAAATTATGTTTTAAAATTGTTTTTATATATGTGCTTGTTTTATCTTTGGCTGTGCACTGCCCTGAGTCCTTCAGGAGAAGAGCGGTATAAAAATTAGATTAAATAAATATGTATGTAATTGATGATGAGTATGTCATCAACGATCTTGAAAACTGGAAAAAAAACATCCTCCAATCCCACTATAACTATGACCTCCTCCCCAGCTATGCAGAAATCAACAGAAGGCCTACCTAAAATGGAAAAATCCACAACAACACCATCACTGCAAACCGTCCAATCATCATTGACATTAAGGTCGACTCAGCCTTCCATCCTTTCTAAGGTGGGTAAAATGAGGACCCAGTTTGTGGGGGCAATAAGCTGACTTTGTATAAAATATACAAAAGTATGAAGGCTATTGCTTAACGCATTGTAAGCCGCCCTGAGTCTCCGGAGAAGGGCGGCATATAAAAATAAATAAATAAATAAATAAATAAATAAATAAATAAATAAATAAATAAATAAATAAATAATACAAGAAACGATGATGGCTATGCAGGAGAAAATGTCAAATAACCATTCTGAATTAAAAACAGACATACATGCATTGGACAAGAAGATGAATGAAATTCAAGTTTCAATATTCAATAACGAGCAAAGGATCCAGAAGGTGGAGCAAAGAATTGAACAGAAACAGAAAAAACTAGATACGGTAGACCAGACATTGACAATGCAGAACAAACAATTAGAAGACTCATTAATCCAACTGGAAATCGACAGGGCATCGTTCTACTTACTCCAAAATGTTATAGAACTGTGATGGCGAACCTATGGCACGCGTGCCACAGGTGGCACGCGGAGCCATATTAGTGGGCACGCCAGCTCAGCTCTGGGGCGCATGCGCACACCGGCCAGCTGATTTTCGGGCCTTCTGAGCCCACCAGAAGTAGGGAAAAAGGCTGTTTCCTGCCTCTGGAGGGCCGGGGGGGTGGGGAAGGCCCCCTTTTTTCTTTCTTACCTGGCTCCAGATCCTCTCTGTGTATCTGGGAACGGCAAAAACAGCCTTTCCCACTCCCTTGGAGGCCCTACGGAGGCTGAAAGGACCCATTTCCCCACTCCCGGTGGGACAGGAAGTGACGTTTTTTCCTGTCCCCAGCCTCCAGAGACTCCTAGAGAGGCTCCTACAGACTCCTAGAGAGGCTCCTACAGACTCATGGAGAGGTTCTGGAGGCTGGGGACAGCAAAAAATGTCACTTCCTGTCCCACCGGGAGTTGGGAAATGGGCCCTTTCAGCCTCCGTAGGGCCTCCAAGGGAGTGGGAAAGGCTGTTTTCGCCGTTCCCAGATACACAGAGAGGATTTGGAACCAGGTAAGAAAGAAAAAAGGGCCTTCTAGGCCATCATGTGCCAGGAGCGGGGGGGGAGGGGGGAGGGGGGGAGGGGGTTGCACACACATGCACATGGGCACATGCGCATGCGACCCTCCCCCGCCCCCCCCTCTCCTGGTACGCGATGGCAAAAAGGTTAGCCATCACTGTTATAGAAGACAAAGAGGAAGATCTGGGAGAAAAAATGGCTGAACAGAGTAAGCAAGAAATTATTAGAGAATTGGACGATGTATATAGGGTACAAACAAATTATGCGAGGAGAAAGAGGCTCCCTAGGGAAGTCCACGTGAGGTTTGCGAGAAAGAAAGTGAAAGACATCTTGTATAACATGGCGAGAGAGGGGCAAATTACATATAGAGGAAAAGAGGTGATTATATTAAAGCAAGTGCCAAGAAGAGTGAGGGAGGTAAGAAAGGACTACAGATTCCTAGCCATGCAATTAAATAAAAGGCACATACTATTCAGATGGCTCTTGCCAGAAGGGATGCTAATCACTTGGCAGGGGAGGAAAATAAAAATAGATAGCCTGAGTTCAGCACAAGATTTCCTCGACCAGCTAAGAGGGGCGGAAGAAGAACAGAGCAGTAAAGAGGAAATCGAGGCAATTGATCTAGAAGAAGAAACCTCACATAAACGAAATAATAAAGAAAAAATCGCGGAGGAGAAGAAGACAGAAGAAGAAGAAGCCAAAGAGAAAAAAACAAGACCAGTAAGAGCTGTAAGAACAAACAGGAACTAGGAACCAGATAAGGAAATTAGGAATGAATAATCTAAAATTAATATCAATAAATGTTAACGGATTGAATGATTACAAAAAGAGGAAGTCAACACTTACAAAGTTAGCGAAACAAAACATAGATATAATCTGCTTACAGAAGGTTCATATAAAAAAGGATGAGGCCGCTTGTCTAGAATATACAAAATACGGTAAAATATTCACCTCACTAGCAGAAAAAAAAAAGAGGGGGGTAGTAATTTATGTAAAAAAGGGAATAGAAGCTGAATTAAAGTACAACGATACAAAGGGCAGAACTCTCATGATCGAGGTCACTAGAGGTAATTACAAAATGCTACTAGTGAATATTGCTTAATGCATTGTAATGCATTGTAAGCCGCCCTGAGTCTCCGGAGAAGGGCGGCATATATAAATCAAATTAAAAAAAAAATATCTATGCTCCAAATAAAAAACAGGGAGAATACTTCCAAAAACTCCATGAACAACTAGGAAAATTGGCACATAATGAAATTTGCATTATAGGCGATTTCAATGGCATTGTAGATCCGGACAAAGATTATAAAAGTAATAAATCCAACAAAAACAAAAGAACAAATTTACCAAGAGCATTCTTTGATTTAGCGGATGAATTAAATTTAATTGACATTTGGCAAACCATGCATCCAGACGTTAGACAGTATACATTCTATTCCAACCCGCAAAAGTCATGGTCTAGAATAGACATGGCATGGGTTACTAGGAAGGTGGGATTAGATATAAGGACGGCAGATATTAGCCCAAATATTTGGGCGGATCACAACCCCCTTGAAATAATTTGGAAGAGTACAAAGAGAAAGAAACAACAGAGATGGAGGTTCAATGTGAAACTATTGAACGACAAAGAATGCATAGAAAAATTGAAAGAAGAAGTAAAGTTCTTCTTTGAAGAAAATGAGAACCAAGGAACACCACGAGAAATAGTCTGGGATGCTATGAAGGCCTATCTATAAGGGGTAGTGATATCCTACAACACATTCAAAAATAAAGAAAAAAGGAAATCCTTGGAAGATATTCTTAATCACCTAGGAGAAGCAGAAAGGAAACTCCAGGATAACCCTGGAGACGAAGTAGCAAAACAAAACTGATTGATGTGGAGACACAAAATGAATATCTTTGATCAAGAGGAATTAGCCCTAAAAATAAAAAGAACAAAATAATATTATTTCGAAAATGCCAACAAGTCAGGAAGGTGGTTGGCCTACAAACTGAAAAAAGAAAATAAAAAGGGGCAAATTCATGTACTAGAAGATGCTAAGGGTAATCTTTTAAACAAAGAAGAAGAGAAATTAGAAAGAGCAAGGGAATACTATGAAGCTTTATACAAAGAAGAGGAGGCCTGAGAGGGAAAATTAGAGCAATATCTGGCAAATGCCAAGCTTTCACAAATAACGGAGGAAGAGAGGGAAATGCTTAATGGAAAAATAACACTGGATGAGCTTAAAACAGCCCTCTCCAAAATCAAAAATAACAAAGCACCAGGCCCGGATGGATTCCCAGGAGAAATATACAAAAAATTGGAAGAAAAAAATACAACCAAAATTGGTGGAAATCTTTAATGAGGCCCTGATGAGTGCAAAAATTCCAGATACATGGAGGGAAATGCATGTCACACTTCTACCAAAAGAAGGTGCCGACCTAAAACAAATCCAAAACTACAGGCCAATATCCCTACTTAACACTGACTATAAATTATTTATGAGTATAATGGCTGAGAGACTTAAAAAAATATTAAACGCTTGGATACATAAAGATCAAAATGGATTCCTTCCGGGGAGGCAAATTAAAGACAATTTGAGAATTATATTAAACACCCTGGAGTATTATGAAGAGCATCCCGGAAAGCAGATGGCCTTAATTTTTTTGGACGCCCAAAAGGCCTTCGATAATTTGAATTGGAAGTTTATGATTAACCAAATTAGAATAGTGGGATTCGGATCAAATTTTGTAAAAATGATAGAAACTATTTATGACAACCAAAGGGCGAGCATTCTAGTGAATGGTGACAGGACAAGAGGGTTTCAGATTAGGAAGGGGGTAAGGCAAGGCTGCCCCCTTTCACCGTTATTATTTATTTTGGCCCTAGAAGTCCTATTGCGAAAAATCAGAGAAAATGAAGAAATCAAAGGTCTTAAGATCAGGAAAAAAATCTACAAAACGCAAGCTTTCACGGATGATGTGGCCCTAATATTAGAAGATCCTTTAGAATCCGGACCAAAAGTATTAGAGGAATTGGGCAAGTACCGGGAGGTGGCAGGCTTTAAATTGAACAAAACTAAAACTAAAATACTAACTAAGAATGTAACTGAAGTCCAGGAAAAAGGGATAGAAGAATCGTTGGGATTACAGGTAGTCAAAAAAATAAAATACCTGGGAATTTGGATTACTAAAAGGTGCTCATCCCTAAAGGAAGATAATTATGTTCCCCTAATTAGAAAAGTGAAACAAGATTTGGCAGATGGAAGAAAATTAAACTATCATTTGTAGGCAAGATAGCTGCGATCAAGATGAACATCCTTCCCAAAATTTTATTCCTATACCAAAACATGCCTGTGATCCTAGATAAAAATTTTTTTTAGAATTAAATAAAAACATCAGGGAATTTTTATGGGTTGGGAAAAAATCGAGGATCTCACTTAAACTTCTACAGGGAAAAAGGAATATGGGAGGTTTTGGTCTCCCAGATTGGGAATCGTATTACAGGGCAGCCAAGCTAGTATGGATAAAGGAGTGGGCCATTTTGGAAAATAGGAGAATCCTAACTTTAGAAGGCCAAGACCTACAGAAGGGGTGGCATGCATACCTGTGGGACACAGATAAAAAAAAGAAAACTTATTTCCATAGGCATAAAATCAGGGAATCCCTAATTCAAACATGGACCGGAATCAGACAGCGTTACTATACAAAAGTTCCCAAAAGGCTCTCCATGATGGAGGCCTTGATTTACCCAAACAGGTGGGGAATGGAGAAAATGTGCAGATATAAAGATATATTAGATGGGGGGGCGAAACCTCAAATCAATTGACACTTTGAGAGACCAAGGTATAAACTTGGATTGGTGGACCTACCTACAAGTAAAATCAAGATATCAGAAAGACAAGGAAGATTATGGCTTAGAATTAGTATATAATGGACTAGATAAAATTTTGATGGGACCGGAGAAAAAAGTTTTGGCCAAATTATATAACTATTTATTAGATGAGGACAGTGCTGAAGAGACAGTTAAAAACCAATTGAGAGTATGGGAGAAGAACATAGGACATAGTGTCAGGTTTCGGTGCTATCTTGAATAAACTTCATTCTCAAGCACAAGCTGTCTAATGAAACATTTTATTTTTAAGCATAGCAGAATCCGACATTTCTGACTCAAATTTGCAGCCAAACTGGCCCCTCCTTCCAACCCCCTCCTCTTCCGCTCTCCAGCCCCAACGTCCCATTGGCCATCATACAAATCCATCTCTACATCCCGGCACGTTCTTTTCACAGGAATGCAGCCCCCCACCCTCGTCTCCCAGGAAACCCTATCTGTATATACAAAACTAGGTAAAAGTTCATCTCAGCAATAAATCAAGCTTCCGCTCTTTCTGCTTCAACTTGTTATGTCAGCGCTGGAAGAAAGCCTAATTTGGAACGCTGACATCCGGCCCCTCTCCCTTCACTTCTGCGACATCACCTATCCCATAGGGAAAACACAACAAGATTAGTCTCATCAGCCCCTCCCTGGCTGTGCAACCCCCCCTCCCGGCTTTCCCGGGTGGTCTGCATGGAATTTTGCTATAAGGCGATCAGCTTGGATGTTTGCGCTCTTCACCCAGGAAGCCTCTGACAATGGGTAACCTTTCCATTTAATTAAGTACTGAAGGCGCCCCCTGTGCCATCTTGAATCAAGAATCCGCTGCACTTCGTAGTGCGTTTGGCCCCCAACAACCAGGGGCCCAGGGGGTTCACGTGGCGTTGGCCTTAAAGTAGACCCCACTACAGGTTTTAGAAGGCTACTGTGAAAAACGGGGTGAATTTTCCCCAAAAGCCGTGGCAACTGCAATTGCACTGTAACGGGGTTGATTATTTTTATTATAGGAAATGGTCCTATAAATTTTGGGCCCAATTTCCTGCTCGGGAGTCTAAGTCTCAAGTACTTGGTGGAGAGGTAAACTTTCTCTCCTAGCTGAAATGGTCTTTGGGGAGTTCGGTGCTTGTCTGCTTGTTCCTTATAAGATTGAGCCGCCTTTGCCAGCGCCCTCTTAACATTTTCCCACGTTTGTCTCAACATTGCCATCCAGTCGGTCAAACTGACTGAGGAAGGGGGCTCCCTCGGGTATTCTGGCATGGGAACAAAATCCATGCCACTCACTATTTTGAACGGGGTTAGCCCCGTGCTGCTGTGGACAGCATTATTATATGCAACCTCCGCAAAAGATAGGAGGTCTGCCCAATTGGACTGCTGGTAGTCGACGTAGCATCTTAAATACTGTTCTATCATAGCGTTCAGTCTTTCTGCCCCCCCATTGGTGCTCGGGTGAAATGCTGAGCTGAGCCCTTGGGATGAACCTATGGACCGTAGAAACTCCCTCCAGAACTTTGCTGTGAACTGGACCCCTCTGTCGGAAATGATTCTCCTGGGGACTCCATGTAGGCGGTAAATGTGTTTCAGGAACAGTTTGGATAACTGACGGGCTGAAGGCAGTCCACTACAAGGAATGAAGTGTGCCTGTTTGGAGAATAAGTCTATTACAGTCCAGATCACTGTATTTCCACTGCTCCTCGGTAGGTCTACTATAAAGTCCATTGCAATCTCCTCCCATGGTCTTGTTGGCTCAGCTACTGGTTGCAACAACCCAGGCGGGCACCCTGGCCTTGTCTTCATCGTGGCACAAATGGTGCAGCTTTTTACATAACTGTCTACGTCCTTTCTCATATGTGGCCACCAGAACTGCCTTCGTACTAGGTGCAGAGTCTTTAGGAACCCGAAGTGTCCTGCTGGTTTAACATCGTGGCTCCTCTTGAGAATCAGGATGCGTAAACTCTGTGGGACATAGAGCTTTGTCCCCCTCCATGCTAGTTCATCTCTTTTTGTCAAGAGATGTTGATTGTCCCGATACCAGGGGTCTGTCAGCATTTCATTTTTTAATTTCGCAGTTAAGTCACTTGCAAGTTGGCCTTGCTGGTCACGTCGTTGCCGTCTGGTTACCACTTGGGCCGCAGCTTGGGTGGAGGGGATGATGGCATTCACTACCTGCTCCCGCTCACTGTTGTATTGGGGCATCCGGGAGAGGGCATCAGCCAGGAAATTTCTCCCACCTGGGATGTGCTTAAGCTCGAAATTGAAACGATTGAAGTATTGTGCCCACCGCACTTGCCTGGGCGACAGTTTTCGTGGGGTTTTTAGGGCCTCTAGGTTTTTATGATCAGTCCAGACTTCAAATGGTTTCTGGCCTCCCTCTAGAAGGTGCCGCCAGGTCAACAAGGCCCACCTTACTGCAAACGCTTCCTTCTCCCACGCCGCCCATCGCCTCTCCGTATCGGTGAGTTTGCGGGAGGTGTAGGCGCAGGGTTGTAGATCACCTTGGTCGTTCTTTTGGAGTAACACGGCTCCTACTGCCACATCACTTGCATCTGCTTGGATGACAAAAGGCTGTTCTGGATCCGGGTGTCTTAAGACAGGTTCTTTCGCGAACAGTCCTTTTAGCGTCTCAAATGCCTGTTGGCAGGTCAGGTCCCACTGTAGGGGTTGTCCCGGGCGAGGTTTCATCGCTGGGCTTCCTGTCTTTAGGAGATCTGTCAAAGGTTTGGCAATCTTCGCGAACGAGGGGATGAATTGTCTGTAGAAATTCGCAAAGCCTAGAAAACTTTGCAGTTGTCTGCGGGTGCGAGGGGGCTGCCATTGTAGAACTGATTGGACCTTGGCTGGGTCCATCTCTATCCCCTCATTTGATACTCGGTAGCCCAGGTAGTCTAGCCGTGATTGGTGGAAATCGCATTTTGGCAGTTTGACATATAGGTTTGCCCGTAGCAGTTTTTTCAGCACTTGGCGGACGAGGGGTATATGTTCGTCTATGGTCTCCGTGTAGATAAGAATATCGTCCAGGTAGACGAGGACCCCTTTGTAAAGGTGTTCATGTAAGACTTCGTTTATTAACTGCATGAATACTGCTGGGGCTCCTTGCAATCCAAAAGGCATTACTTTAAACTGGAAACTACCCAGGGGGCAGTTGAATGCTGTTTTCCATTCATCTCCTGCCTTTATGCGTACTCGGTAATAAGCTTCTCGAAGGTCTAGTTTGGTGAAAACCTTCCCTTTAGCTAGGTGGGCTAACATGTCTTTCATGAGGGGGAGGGGGTACAAGTTGTGTACGCAAACAGCATTGATACTTCGAAAGTCGACTACCAGTCTCATGGAGCCGTCCTTTTTCTCTTTAAACATGACCGGCGCCGCTACCCTTGGTTTCACTGGCTCAATAAATCCCCTTTGTAAGTTTTTGTCTATGTAGTCCCGCATTTCCTGCATTTCTCGGGGCGTCATGGCATACATTTTAGGTTTGGGTAGTTTCGCTCCTGGGATAATCTCGATGGCACAATCGGTCTCGCGGTGGGGGGGCAGAATGTCACACTCGGCTTCGCTGAATACCCCCGCAAGGTCTTGGTACTCCCTTGGGATCTGGTTTGCGTTACAAGCGGTGGTGGGTGCGGCTGCCAATTGCTTTGCTGCACCTTCTGGGAGGGACCCTTGTGTTGGTGGTGTTTTATTCTGTAGTGGAGGGCTGCTTTGGGGTTTCAGCGTGGGAGGGAATTCTTCTGGTCGGGGCGGCAGGGGTTGGGGCCCCTTTGCTATTCTCAGCCTGCGGGTTCCCTCTTGCCACCAAATGATTGGGCCCCATTTGTCGAGCCATGAGAGTCCCAATATGACTGGTTCTGTCATCTTGGGGGCTATTATGAAGCGGATCGTCTCCCAGTGATCTGCGAGTTCTAGTCTCACGGGTTCAGTCAAGTGTGTGGCGTACGTTCCTCCCACTAGGGACCCATCAACTTGCTCGAAGCGAATTGGTTGTTTGAGCTGTTTAGCCCGGATTCCCAATTTTAGAACTGTGGGTAGGTTGATTAGGCACCGTGTGCTACCCGAGTCTATTAGGGCTTGGAAAGTCTCTTGGGCCCCTGTTTTGGGGGCTGTTAGGCGTATGGGGAAAAGAAAAGGATGGACGGGTCCACTCACCATCGGGTCATCCTCGCCTTCGTCTTCCGTGTCATAGGGTTCGGGGGACTGATCTCCCTCCACTGGGATTCCTCTGGTTTCGGTCAGATGAGCGAAAAACTCAGGGATTTGGGTAGCTTCCCGTGGTACGTGGATGACGCGCTTGGGCCCTCGTTCCGGTCGTGCTTTGGGCGGTGGAGCCGGTGCCGGTCTAGGCGTTCCACATCTTGCTGCTATGTGGCCGCTTCCTCCACATCTGTAGCATTTCAGTGGGCTCCGTGGGGCAGTTGGTCTGTAGGAGGGCTGTGATGTTGGGGTTTCTCGTCTGTTGAGTGGCCCCTGGTCTGGTCGGCCTTTCTCCTTTTCCTCTGGTGGTTTTGACGTGTCACTCGCCCGCAGCCCTCTGTCGACTTTTATCGCTACCCGGAACCATTCAGCGAGTCGGTTTGGGATGTCACGATAGGCAGTCACTTGGGAAATTCTTTTATCTAGGCTTGTTCTAAAAAAATACACCAGCAATCGCTCTGGTAGGGGAGGCAGTGTCCCAATGACTCTCCTGAATTCACGGATATGCTCTCTGATAGGCTTCCCCCTCTGCATTAGGTTTCTGAGCTCGTCTTCCACATAGGGGTCCTCCTCCTCCTCCTCATAACGGGCTCTCAATAGTTGCAAGAACCCATCCGCATTTTGTAGCTGGGGGGGCCCTGTATTTGTAGAGTGATGCTGACCACCTCTTTGCTTCTCCCTCCAGCCCTTCCGAGATAGCATTCACTAGGGCTCTGGGGAAAGGGAAGAGGTGTCCGAACCGCTCTATGTATATCTCAGCTGAATCGAGGAATTGGGCGAGGTTGTCTGGGTCACCATCGAATTTCCCTCTGAACTGGGGTGGTTCCTCCCTCTCTGCCCTCTCCTCTCTGTGCTGAGCTCTGGAGGGCCAGCCTTGGTGTTGGTAGTCCTCTGCCTCGTCTCTCATCCTGGGGTGGGGAGGTGCTGCCTTGTCTGGGCTTCGCTGCCATTCCCATCCCCAGCTCGCCCTTCCCAATTCACTTAGGGGTTTTTCTTTATCTTTTACCTTTGTATTTTCCAAGTTGGCTGGAATCACGGCCGCTTCTGCTCCTCCCGTTTCTTGAAGCAGGCTTTCCTCCGAGAGCTTGGCTTCAGCCATAGTCCGTCCGACCAGATGTCTGGGAGGGAACGGGATGATTTAAACTCAGCCAGCCTGGATTTGGAGGAGAGTTTGGCTGTCTGTCAGGTTTCGGTGCTATCTTGAATAAACTTCATTCTCAAGCACAAGCTGTCTAATGAAACATTTTATTTTTAAGCATAGCAGAATCCGACATTTCTGACTCAAATTTGCAGCCAAACTGGCCCCTCCTTCCAACCCCCTCCTCTTCCGCTCTCCAGCCCCAACGTCCCATTGGCCATCATACAAATCCATCTCTACATCCCGGCACGTTCTTTTCACAGGAATGCAGCCCCCCACCCTCGTCTCCCAGGAAACCCTATCTGTATATACAAAACTAGGTAAAAGTTCATCTCAGCAATAAATCAAGCTTCCGCTCTTTCTGCTTCAACTTGTTATGTCAGCGCTGGAAGAAAGCCTAATTTGGAACGCTGACACATAGTCTAAATTTCATCGAATGGGAAGAGGCATGGAACAAAAATTATAAATTAACTAGAGCCGCGACATATAAGGAGAATCAATACAAAATGCTCCACAGGTGCCAGACTAGCTAAGATGTTCCCTAATATGCATCCCAATTGCTGGAAATGCGGCCATGATCAGGGCACTTTCTTTCATATGTGGTGGACATGCCCCGAAGTGAAAAGATTCTGGAATAAAATTTGGAGTTGGATACAAGAAATAATTGGAGAAGACATAGAATTGATGCCGGAAATATTTCTCCTGAGAATAGTAAAGAAGGGGTATGGAAAGAGAAAGATCCATCTGATAATACACATAACCACAGCTGCTAGACTGGCGTATGCACAACTCTGGAAAGAGAAAACCCTGTCACCAGAAGAACTTATAATTAGGAAAATTCTGGAGTGCGCAGAGATTAGTAAATTAACGTATGAAATAAACAACAATGAGAACTCAGAGTATTATACTGTGTGGGAAAGGTGGTACGAATGGTTGAAAAATAGAATTAAAGAGGAAGTATAAGGTATGATAAATAAGTAGTAATAAACTGACTAAGTGACACCAGAGACATTTTATGTATATATGTATAAACACTGCAGATCCAATGTAAATAGAAATGAAATTTTTGTCTTGTATATATATAAAACTTAATAAAGTATATCTAAAAAAAAAGGATGGGATGGGATGGGATGGAATAGCAATAGCAATAGGATGGAGTGGGAATGGGAATAGGATGGAATGGAATGGAAATAGGAGAGAATGGAATGGAGAATAGGATGGGATGGGATGGGATGGGATGGAATAGCAATAGCAATAGGATGGAGTCGGTGTGAGAATGAGAATGGGAATGGGAATGGGAATGGGAATGGGAATGGGAATAGGATGGAATGGACTGGAAATGGAAATGGAAAGGAATGGAGTGGAAGGGAATGGAATGGAATTCAACGAGATATCCTAGGGCACTGCCAGGATTCAAGGGGATCCTGTAGAAGATGTCTCAGGAGAGAGAGAGAGAGATATGTGGAAAGAGATATGGAAAGAGAAAGAGAGACACACACACACAGAGAGAGAGATAGCGAGAGAGATAGAGATACAGAGATACAGAGATACAGAGATACAGAGATAGAGAGAGAGAGACTTGTTGATTGTAAACTCCTTGGGGTTGAGAAGAATTGCTACAAAACTGAATATCCTGAAGTGGACCACTAAACAACTTAAAAAAACGATCTAGTAAAAAGAGAAATCAACCAAAAGTGCTCTTGCAAACAAAACCATGCAAACAAAACCAAATAAAACACCCCCAGGAGAAAAACAAATGAAATGTTAATTTATGTCAGGTTTGCCTGAGTCACCAGTTGCGTCCCTTTCTGGATCGGGACTCCTTGCGCACGGTCACTCATGCCCTCATCACTTCCCGTCTGGACTACTATAATGCTCTCTACATGGGGCTCCCCTTGAAGAGCACCCGGAGGCTTCAACTGGTCCAGAATGTGGCCACACGGGTGATTATGGGAGCGATATGGCGCTCCCATGCAACACCACTCTTGCGCGAGCTGCACTGGCTCCCAGTGGTTTTCAGGGTGCGATTCAAGATGTTGGTTACCATCTTTAGAGCGCTCCATGGCTTAGGACCTGGGTACTTACGAGATCGCCTTCTGCTACCAATAGCCTCCCACTGGCCAGTGCGCTCCCACAGAGAGGGACTCCTCAGGATACCGTTGGTCAAACAATGTCGACTGGCGACACCTAGGGGGAGAGCCTTCTCTGTGGGGGCACTCGCCCTCTGGAATGATTTGTCCCCGGAGATAGGGATGATCCCTGAGCTGTGCACCTTTCATCGTGCCTCAAGACGTTATTGTTCCAACAAGCTGGGCTGGCCTAAACATTTAATTTTAATGGGTTGTTTTTGTTTTAATGATGTCGGGGCCAAATTATTTAATATGTTTTAAAATTGTTTTTAAATTTTATATATGCGCTTGTTTTATCTTTGGCTGTGCACTGCCCTGAGTCCTTCGGGAGAAGGGCGGTATAAAAATTAGATTAAATAAATAAATAAATAAATAAATAAATAAATAAATAAATAAATAAATAAATAAATAAATATTGTTTAATGGACTGTTAAATTGGCAAAATGGACCGCTAAATTGGCCATGCCTACCCAGTCACATGACCACCTAGCGATGCCCACCCAGCTGGTCCAGTGCCCCAGCAGTCTAAAGCTCCTGAATTGGCACCCTGTTTTATTTATTTATTTATTTATTTATTTTTCATATTTGTATACCGCCCTACTCCCGAAGGACTCAGGGCGGTGAACAGCCATAATAAATACAAATACATATAGAAGTTAAAAACTATTAAGAAACAGATTAAGTAATTTAGGCTCAAAGATTAAAAAACATCCAAATTTATCTAAAGAGGTTTAAAACCCAATTTAAAAGCCAGTTTAAAAGCCAATTAAAAAGGGAGAGTTAGGCCAGACCAGCTTGTTGGAATAGAAATGTTTTCAGGGCTCAGCGGAAAATGCGTAAGTCTTGGATGTTTCGTAATTCCGGGGGAAGCCCGTTCCAGATGGTGGGTGCCCCCACAGAAAAGGCTCTCCCCCTGGGGGCCGTCAGTCAACATTGTTTGGCCGACGGCACCCTGAGGAGTCCCTCTCTATGGGAGCAAACTGGTCGGTGAGAGGCTATTGGTGGCAGGAGGCAGTCTCGTAAGTACCCTGGTCCTGAGCCATGGAGCGCTCTAAAGATAGTAACCAAAACCTTGAAGCGCACCCGGAAGACCACTGGGAGCCAGTGCAGCTCACGCAGGAGGGGGGTTACATGAGAGCGCCACATTGCTCCCATTACCACCCGCGCGGCCGCATTCTGGACCAGTTGGAGCCTTCGGGTGCTTCTCAAGGGGAGCCCCATGTAGAGAGCATTACAATAATCCAGGCGTGAGGTGACAAGGGCGTGAGTGACCATGCGTAACGAGTCCCGATCCAGAAAGGGATGCAACTGGCGAATCAGGCGAACCTGATAAAAAGTCCTCCTGGCTACGGCCGTCATATGCTCTTCAAAAGACAGCCGTGAGTCCAGGAGGATGCCCAAGTTGCGAACCCCATCTGTGGGGGCCAACGACTCGCCCCCAATAGTCAGAGATGGCGCCAACTGACTATATCGGGACGATGGAAACCACAGCCACTCGGTCTTGGATGGGTTGAGTCTGAGTTTAAAAAGTTTGAGGACCTCTGATCTAGTCCAACCCCCTGCCCAAGCAGGAGACTCTACTTTACACCAGTGGTGAAATTAAAAAATTTCCCTTACCGGTTCTGTGGGTGTGGCTTGTTGGGGGGAGGTCATGTGACTGGGTGAGCATGGCCAACTCAACATCACTCACATCAAGACCCATATCCTCACCAGCCCATTCCCTCCCAGCCACTCCTTGTCGCGAATGACAGGAAAATGGGGAGGGGAATATTCCTGCCTACCATCCTTCCCTCAGTCTGTACTGAGATTAGGAATGGACAACAGGCAGGAAAATCTCCTTCCCCATTTTCCTGCCTTTCATGAAAATGGCTCCATTCCAGCTGCTCCCCCCTCCCTCATGGGGACTAAAGGGACAGACTGCAGCAGTTCCATTCTGAATGGAGGGAGAAAAGTTAGCATTCTCTTTGCTGCATTTAATGTTGAATTCTGGGGAATATTGAGCGGCCGGATGAGTTGAGCGGCGACCAGCAGGGGGTGAGTGGGGCCAACGAAGGGTGATTACTACCAGCTCAGCGAACCAATGCCAATAATCCCTAGCAGTTCGTCCGAACCGGTCTGAACTGGTTGGATTTCACCCCTGCTCAACACCCGTGATTGCAAATCTATGTCACATGTGCCACAAGTGGCACGCGTAGCCATATCGGTGGGCACATGAGCTCAGCTCCGTTGTGCATGCGCGGACCAGCCAGCTGATTTTCGGGCCTTCTGGGCCCACCAGAAGTAGGGAAATAGGCTGTTTTCTGCCTCTGGAGGACCTTGGGGGGGTGGGGGGCATTTTTCTCTCTCCCCAGCCTCCAGAGCCTTTCTAGGAGTCTGGGGAGGGTGAAAACAGCCTTCCCCAACCCCCTGGAGGCCCTCTGGAAGCCGGAAACAGCCTGTTTGCCAACTTCCAGTGGGACCGGAAGTCCTGTTTTTTTGCTCTCCCCAGCCTCCAGAGCCTTTCTAGGAGTCTGGGGAGGCAGAAATGGCCTTCCCCCCCCCGGAGGCCCTCTGGAGGCCAGAGACAGGTGGCATGGCTGGGTATGACTGGGTGGCTGTGGCTGGGTGGGATCGGAAGTTGGCAAACGGGCCATTTTCAGCCTCAGGAGGGCCTTGGGGGGGAATGATCCTGTTGCGAACTGGTAGTAAAGGTAAGTAGAACCCACCCTGTGCCACACCTATTCATCTCTGCCCCCTGCCTTTTATCCCCAGAACTAGGGTGGAGCTTTGCTTGCAGTGGTGGCTCGTCCATCCCAAGGATCGGTCCATAGATTCCCGCTGCTCTCCTCAGCTGTTCCTCCTCTTCCTCATCAGCCACCTCCAGACCTGGAGCTGTTGACTCTCCATCTGAGGGCTGATGGACAGCTCAGGCTCCACCTTTGTCTCTTTCTCTGACAGCTCCATTCCCCCTCAGAGCTTTCAGATTGCCTTAATGCTGGCCCTGACTCCCACGCTACCTCCTCATGTGATTTGGCTGTTGGAGGGGTCGGTGGTCGACAGGCCACAACATTTAGTCACTATATTGAAGAATGGCATGATCTATTTTTAACAAACCCATGCTGACTTGTAGTTATTACTTTACTCATTTCTAGATGTTAGCAGATCTGTTTTTTTATTATCTTTTCCAGTATCTTCCCAGGAATTGATGTTAGGCTGATTGGTCTGTAGTTTCCTGGATCTGTTTTTTCCCTCTTTTTTGAAGATGGGAACCACATCAGCTCTTTTCCAGTCCTCTGGTAGTTCCCTGGTGCTCCAGGATTTTTGAAAGATGTGGTACAGTGGTTCTGAGATGACATCTGCCAGCTCCTTTAGAACTCTGGAATAGGTCCTGGTGATTTGTGTTCATCAAGATCAGACAGGTGTTCTCTTACCATTTCCCCCCCCCCCCATTTTAACTTTTATTTCTGGTCTGTTTTTTACAGTTATGATTTTGATAGGTTAGACTACAGTTTCTTTTTGCATGAAGACAGATGCAAAGAATGAGTTAAGCAGCTCTGCTTTCTCTCTGATGCCTGTTACTTCCTTGCTGTCTTCTCTCTTTAGTGGACCGACTGTTTCCTTTATTTTTTTCTTGTTATTTATACGTTGGAAGAAACATTATTGTTGTTGTGGTGGTGGTAGTGGTGTTGGTGGTGTTGGTGGTTGACTTTTGTTGCAAGTCTTTGTACATTATGAGCATTTGCTTTCCTGATTTTGTCTTTGCAAATTCTGGCTATCTGCTGATATTCTGCCCTAGTTATGTGTTCTTCTTTCCATTTTTTGTACTTGTCCTTTTTGTCTTTCAATTTGTCAGAGAAATCTTTGTGCAAACATGCTGGTTTCTTCTTCTTTTTCAGTGGTATTGTGCTGGACTGGGCTTTTATGATCTTTTTTTTTCAGAGTTTCCCAAGCTTCTTGAGTTGTTTTCCTCTTTAGGATTTTCATCCAAGGAATCTTTTCCAAGTTCTCTCTGAGTTTGTTAAAATCAGCTCTTTTAAAATCTAGGACTCTGGTATCATTATTTTCTATTGCTTATGTTTGCATTATGTTGAATGGCATGGTCACTTTCACCCAAGGTTCCTGCAGTTTCAACTTCCTCTATCACTTCTTCTCTGTTTGTAAGAATTAAGTCCAGTATGGCTGTCTCTCTAGGTCCCTCCTCTACCTTTTGGACAATAAAGTTGTCAGCTAGGTTGATCAGGAAGCCATTCAATTTCTCACTTGGTGCAGAATTAGTTTTCCAATTGATGTCAGGGTAATTGAAGTCCCCCATTACTATTGTAGTGTGTTTCCTACATATATTTCATATATGCGGGTGATTATGGGCGCAGCTCGTTATGCCCATGTAACACCTCTCCTACGCGAGCTGCACTGGCTCCCGGTGGTCTTCCGGGTGTGATTCAAGGTGTTAGTTATCACCTTTAAAGCGCTCCATGGCTTAGGACCTGGGTACCTACGAGACTGTCTTTTGCCACCAATAGCCTCCCACCGACCAGTTCGTTCTCACAGGGAGGGGCTACTCAGGGTACCGTCAGTCAAATTATGCCAACTGGCAACTCCCAGGGGGAGGGCCTTCTCTGTGAGGGCTCCAACCCTTTGGAATGAACTGCCCCCAGAGATACGGAATATCCCTGATCTCCGTGCTTTCCGCCGTGCCCTCAAGACCCTGGCTAAACATATGAACATGTGAATGAATTTTTTAAATGTTATCTAATTCTGGGTTTTATTTAATTGACCAAACTAAGTAATAATTTTAATTAGCAATTTTATGATGTTTGTGTGTCTATATTTTTCTTGACTGTACACCGCCTTGAGTCCTACGGGAGAAAGGCGGTATAGAAATATAATAAATAAATAAATAAATAATAAATTTATTTGTTAGTTGGTTGGCAAAAACTACATCTATTTTTTCTGCTTGGTTGGGTGGCCTATAGTATACACTTATGGCAATGTCATTCTTTTTTTTTCTTTTATAATTTATATTGACCCATATGCATTCTATAAGGTTTTCTTCTTGGGTTTTGTGCATTTCTGTAGCAATGTAGTGATCCTTTATATGCAGTGCAACTCTCTCTCCTCTTTTAGGGGGTCTGGGTTTTTTGAACAGTTTGTATCCTTCTATCAGTATGTTCCAGTCATCCCACCAAGTTTCTGTAATTCCAACTATATCATATCTAACTTCATGTATTAATAGTTCAAGGCACTTGAGATCTTTATGTCTGACTCTGGATATGCTTCCTATGTCTCCTATTTGGTATTTGAGTTCGTCTTCCTTCCCATCCCTCCTTCCCTCATTATTTGACTTGTTTTCTAGGGGTTTTTGCTTGGAATTAGGTCCTGGAGATTGGTCCCCCTCCCCCCCCCCTCAATTTTAGTTTAAAGCCCTCCTGATAAGTGGAGCCAGTTGTTTTCAAAAAACATTCTTCCCTCACCTTTGTGAGGTGCAGCCCATCCCTTGCCAAAAGCCCATCATGGAGGGCTTTTGTGAGAGGGGTCTTGGACTCTTAGTAGACAATTACTTAAATATGAGTCAGCAGTTTATGACAGCAGACAAAGAACCTAATGCAATCCTTGGTTGCATAAACAGAGGCATAGAATCAAAATCATGTGAGATATTAGTACCGTTTTATGAAACCTTAGTAAGACCATACCTAGAAAACTGCATCCAGTTTTGCTCACCACATAACAAAAAAAAAAGATGTTGAGACTTTGAAAAAAAAGTGCAGAGAATGGTAACTAAGATGATGAAGAGCCTGGAGACTAAAACATATGAATAACGGTTGCAGGAATTGGGTATGTCCAGTCTAGAGAAATGAAGGACTAGGGATGACATAACAGTGTTTCAGTATTTGAGGGTCTGCCACAAAGAAGAGGTCAACTTATTTTCCAAAGCACCAAAAGGCAAAACTTGAAACAATGAATGGAAACTAATCAAGGAGAGAAGCAGCCTGGCATTAAAGAGAAACTTCCTTACAGTGAGAACAATTAACCAGTGGTACAGCTGGCCTTCAGAAGTTGTGTGTGCTTCATCACTGGAGGTTTTTAAGAAGAAACTGGACAGCCACTTGTCTGAAATGGTATAGGCTGCCTTCTTGAGCAGGGTGTTTGACTAGATCTCCAAAGTCCCTTCCAGCTCTATTTTAATTGATTGACTAATTGTGGATTATTAACAGAATTTTGCAGATGAGTAGAAGAAATGGACTTTTATTACTTTTAAAATATTTTCTGATTTGGAAAAAAAAAACAAGCATAAAAATTATTCCAAATATTTTGCCCTGAATAGCTGTTCTAGTTTGTTGTCCTGATATATTTCCTCAATTCTGAAATTGGGATATGCACTATTTGTACATATTCTCATAGTTAAATGAAAAAGAGCAGAGACAGCTGAGAGATACAGCACCCTCATGAAATTGTTCAAACTGTATAGATTTTGACAATTAAATTTTCTAAGCCAGAGATTAAAGAACAAATAGTTGGAAATGTCCCTGTATAAGTGTATTTATATTTCTGTCTGTCTATCTCTATATCTATATACGCTTTATTATTTTTATCATATAAAAGTTAGGAAGAAAGGGTGCTTTCACACTGCTTTGAACTTTTAAAATGAAAGATGGGATATAAATTATTAAACCATAGAATCATAGGACTGGAAGGGAACTCAGAGGTCTTCTAATCCAACCCCTATTCAAGGCAGGAGACTTATACCATCCCAGTCAAGTAGTTGTCCAGTCTGTTCTTGAAAACTTTCAGTGATGGAGCAAACACTGCTCCAGGAAGCAAGCTATTCCATTGATTAATTCCTCTCACTGTCGAAATATTTCTCCTTACTTCTAAATTTGATCTCTCTTTGTAAAGCTTCCACTCATTACTTCTTGTCCTGATGAATAGAATAATAGAGTCTTAAGAATCAATATTTACAAGAATCAATCAGCCCATGCTCTTCTGTGTGGCAACACTTCCAATATTTGAATAGACTGCCTAGTTTACCACCACTGAACAAGGCTAGAATCCACAAACAATTAGGGAATTGTAAGGGCCTCTCTTCTCCATTCAAGAAAATAAAGACTCTTGAAACATCAACATTTCAAAAGGAACCTTTTATTGAAGGAAAGGTATTGTAGGACAAAAGAAAGCAGGATCTAAAGTTTTCTGGGCAATTCAGTTAGGATAAAGCAGTTAGAAACCTCAGTCCGATGTTGAATAAGCCAATCCACAAGTGTGAAGTTGTTGTGAGAAGCGCAGGCTGAGAAGGTGATAAGAAGCTGTTCCTAGGAGTCTTTTGCTGGAGGCTTTGGAACTGAGATCTGTTTTGATGGTCCTCCCCCCTTACATTCCCCAGAAGGTAAATCCAAGTACAGGATACATAGGCATCAGGAAAAAGGCTATAAAGAATGGGAGGATCATGATAGGGATCTATGAGATCTGACATGCTGCCCCCTTGAAAAGGGAGAAATCCACCTGAAAAATAAGCACAAAGAGAGAACAAAGCAGTGAGTTATTTGAGTTTGTCACAATCTTGTGACAAATACTAGAATTTTTTCAGTAAGTTGGGGATCCTAACAAGTTTTTTAGCTACCCACTCATTTTGAGGGGGGCAAATGTTTCCAAGCAACTAGGTATTGCATGGAGTCATGGTGTGTGTGTGTGTGAGTCCAGGATTTCCTTAATTTTGAAATGCTGCTCCCCCTCAATCATGATAGGAGTAGATGGGATGTCTGCCGATGGCCTCAAGGGAGAGGTAATCTCTGGCTTCAATAGGCTGCAATGAAACACTGGATGGACCTGCCTAAGGGTTTTGGGGAGTAGTAATTCAACTATTACCGGGTTTATGATTTGAATGATGGGGAAAGGTCCTATGTATTTTGGACCTAGCTTTTTTGAGGGTTTCAAGGATTGTAGGAATTTATCCCCTATTTTAAATGGCTTAGGCTCCATCCTTTTCTTGTCAGTTTGGGCTTTAGAGGCAGCTCTAGCCTCGCTCAGAACTTTCCTTACTATTGGCCAGGTGTTTTGTCCTTAAGGGAGGGTATGGTTGGTTCTTCTACTGGTAGTTCTGGCACTGGGTTGAAGTCCTGCCTGTGGCAACTCTAAAAGGGATGAAACTAGTGCTCGAGTGCACTGAGTTGTTATATGCAATCTCTGCAAATGAGAGGAGGTCAGTCCAGTTGTTTTGTTGGTAGTTGATAAAACATCTTATACTGCTGTAGAACACTGTTCGTTCTCTCTATTCTACCATTAGTATGAGGATGGTGACTAGAACTTAATCCCTGGCCAGTACCTAGAAGGCTGAGGAATGTTCTCCAGAATTTGAACATGAATTGGACCTCACGATCAGATATTATCCTTTGAGGGGCACCATGCAGCCAGTAAATGTGATGTAGAAACATTTTGGCAAGTGCCCTGGCAGTGGAGATTTTTTGACAGGGAATAAAGTAGGCCTGTTTAGAAAACAGGTCCATTACACCCCAAATAACAATGTTCCCCCCACTTTCTGGCAGTTCTACAATGAAATCCATGGAAATCTCTCTCCAGGGTGCTGATGGCTCGGCTATAATTTGCAATAGCCCAAGGGTTTTTCCCTGCCTTTTTTTGCAGCTGCGCAGATAGGGCAGCTGGTGACTTAGCTTTCTATGTCCTTCTTGAGGGATAGCCACCAGAACTGCCTTTTAATTAGGTGCAAGGTTTTCATGAACCCAAAGTGGCCAGCCAATTTCAAGTCATCACAGGCTTTCATGAGAGGAAGTGTCTGGCTGGCTGGGATGTATAGCTTTTCTCCCACCCACACCAGGTCATCTTCAAGGAGGCAGGTATTCTTATGGGTCTGGAACCAGTCATCCTTGAGAAGGGCTTGTTTGAAAGCTTGGGTGGTGGCATTGTCCATTAGGAGGTCTTCTTTTGCTTGAGCTTTAGCTACTAGCTGGGAGGCTGGGAGCAGGGATTTAACCACCTCAGGTTTGTTGCTATTATACTGTGGCATTCTGGATAGAGTCTGTTATAAAGTTCTTCCCCCCAGGAAAGTACTTGAGGGTGAAGTCGAAACATTTGAAATATTGAGCCCAGCATACTTGTTTTGGGGGAAATTTCTGCGGCCTCTTAAAGGGCCTCGAGATTTTTGTGGTCAGTCCAAACTTGGAAGGGGATTTTATTCCCCTCCAGGAAATGTCTCCATGTGAGGAGAACCCATCATACGGCATATGCCTCTTTTTCCCAGATAGTCCATCTCTGTTCAGTCTCTTTTAATGTTTTAGAATTGTATGCACTAGATTGTAGTTGGCCCTGCTCATTCTCTTGGAGTAGGACGGCCCCAATGGCAATATCACTAGCACCTTCCTGTATGATGAAAGGTTTTTCTGGATCTAGGTGCTTTACCACTGGTTTGGCGGAGAACCATCATTTCACTTTGTCAAATGCCCCTTGGCATTCCATGGTCCAATTTAGGGGCTCCTTTGGCTTCGGCTTGTCTCCCCCTTTCTTTTTCAGCAAGTTAGTGATGGGGAGTGTAATTTGCACAAATGCCATAATAAATTGTTGATAGAAGTTTGCAAACTCCAGGAAACTTTGCACTTGCTTGCACATGCAGGGAGGGGCCCAGTCAATCACCACTTGCACTTTTCCTGGGTCTATCTCCACACCCTCATGGGAGATTCGGTACCCCAGGTAGTCAACTTTATCCTTATGAAATTCATATTTAGACAGTTTTGCATAAAACTTTGCGGCACAGTGTTTGTTTAGGACTGCCCAGACAAGTTTTATGTGCTTGGCCTTAGTTTCGGTGTATATTAAAATATCATCTAAATACCCCAGAACTCCTTTGTATAGGTGCTCATGGAGCACCTGGTTTATTAGTTGCATGAACACTGCTGGGGTGCCTTGTAGTCCAAATGGGAGCACATTGAATTGATAGCACCCCAAGGGTGTGTTAAAAGCTGTTTTCCATTCGTCCCCTTCCATAATTCTGATTCTGTAGTAAATTCCCTCAGGTCCAATTTTGATAAAAAAAAATTCCCTTGGAGAGGTGGGCTAACATATCATTCATGAGGGAAAGGGGATACACATTCTCCACACTTATAGCATTTAAATTTCTATAGTCTATGCATAGGCACAAAGACCCATACTTCTTTTCTCGGAACAGTATTGGTGCAATGTATTAAGTCTGCTGAAGTAGGAAGTAACATTCTGTTCGTTGATTGGTTAAAGTAACATTCTGTTCAGTGATTGGTTAAGCCGCCTGACAGCTGGCTTTATAAGAGCTGTCAGGCAGAGTTCCAAGCAGTTTCAGTTATAGCTGTGGCAGTTAGCCCAGCTGTTTTTTTTATTGAAAAGTTTTACAAAAAAGAAATACAGAAATTCCCCCCCATGTTCCCCCCACCCTTTCCCCCCCTTCATCCCACCCTCCCCTCCAACTTCCCAGAGCAAAATACAAGGTATTTCATTTAATCAAACATAAACTAGATTAATCTACTTATCCTCAAAGTACTGCCTCCCCCACTGAAACCTTAACTCCACTACAAATAACCAAAAACTTCTAATATTAACATTCATTCATAAGCTATTTGATATTTTGTCTGATACTTATTTTGAATATAATCAATCCATCTTCTCCATTCCAATACGTATCTTTCTTGCGTGTGGTCCTTCAAATACGCCGAGATTTTCGCCATTTCTGCTAGGTTTCTTACTTTCAATATCCACTCTTCAATAGTAGGCAAAAAGTCCTTCTTCCAATATTGAGCTACCAGCAGCCTAGCTGCTGATATTAAGTTCAAAATCAATTTAGTCTCTGAAACTGTACAGTCCGTAATTATACCCAATAGAAACAATTGAGGAGTAAATTTCAACCTTCTTTTCAGAATGTTCTGCATCACCCACCAAATTTTTATCCAAAATGCCATGATTTTCTTACAAGTCCACCATATACGATAATAGGTTGCATCATTACATTCACATCTCCAACATTTAGCTTGCAAGTTCGAGTACATACATGATAATTTTTTAGGATCTAAGTACCATCTATAAAACATTTTATAAAAATTCTCTCTCAAATTTTGTGCTTGCGTAAATTTAACATTTCTGACCCAAATCTTTTCCCATGTTTCCATCATCACTGGTTCCTGAAAGTTTTGTGCCCATTTTATCATACAATCCTTAACCAATTCTGTTTCTGAGTCTATTTCCAGTAATGCATTATACAACCTTTTAATATGCATCTGACTTTGATCTCTAATCTGTTTCACCAAATTTTCCTCATTTTGCATAACCCCAATTTTTTGATCCTCCCTCCATTTAGCTTGAAGCTGACCATACTGAAACCAAGTATAAATTATCCCTTCTTCTTTTAATTCATCTAGAGATTTCAGTTGCAACTTACCCCTTTCCAAAAGAAGAAGCTCTTTATAGGTAATCACCTCTATTTTTTGCTCTATACTTATATTTTCTATTGCATGTCTGGGATTTGCCCATATAGGTATCTTATAGTTCAGCTTATATTTGTACTTTTTCCAAACCCTCAACAATGCATTTCTGAGTATATGACCCTTAAACACTTTATCCACTTTTTTTATACAACAAATAAGCATGCCATCCATATAACAAATCATAACCTTCTATGTTTAACATTCTTTCTTCAGTTAAGTTAAACCAATCACTAATTTGTGATAAAGCGGCTGCTTCATAATACAATCTTAAATTAGGCATTTTAAGACCTCCTCTCTCACGTATATCCTGTATAATTTTCAGTTTCACTCTTGGTTTCTTCCCAGCCCAAATAAAAGTATTAACCCCTTTCTGCTATTCCATCAGATTTCCATCTTTTTTAAGCACTGGTATCATTTGGAACAAAAATAAAAACCTAGGTAGTACATTCATTTTTATTGCTGCTATCCTTCCCAGTAGTGATAGTGACTTTTTCCATTTTTCCATTTCTTTCTGTACTTTTTGCCAAAGAATTTCATAATTATTTTTATACAGTTTCGTATTTGAGGCTGCAATATACACTCCTAAATACTTAACCTTTTTAACTACTTCAAACCCTGTTACCCTCCCTAACTCTTCTCTTTGAGTTATAAATTTTTAGTTATCATCTTTGTCTTGTGTAGATTTACTTTAAATCCAGATACTTTACCATATTGAGCTACTATATCCAACATATAGGGAGACGCTTCTATAGGTTGAGATAAAGTAAGAACCAGGTCGTCTGCAAACGCTCTTAGTCTATAATCCTGCTGTCTAATTACAATTCCTTTTATTTTGTCAGAATCACGTAGCTTATTCAACAAAACTTCTAAAGTTAAAATAAACAACAATGGCGACAAAGGACAGCCCTGCCTTTTACCTTTCTCAATTTTAAACACATCTGTTAAACCTCCATTAACTATTATTTGTGCTGTTTGCTCCTGATATATTGCTCTAATTGAATGTATGAAAGTGCATTTTTTCTATTATTTTAAACAGAAATTGCCAGTTCAATCGATCAAATGCTTTCTCTGCATCCACGAATATAAACGTTGCAGGGACCTGATTATTTTTCTCCAAATATTCCAATAAGTTTATAATTTGCCTAACATTATATTTCATCTGTCTCCCTTTTATAAAACCTGATTGGTCATTGTGAATAACTTGTTGCATAACTGGCATTAATCTATTCGCTAGTATCTTAGCAAAAATTTTATAATCCGTGTTCAAAAGTGAAATTGGCCTAAAAGTTTCAGGTTTAATACAATTTTGATCTTCCTTTGGAATCAATGAAACAAAAGCTGTTCTCCAAGAGGGTGGAACTCCTCCCCGATTGAATTTTACAAAATAGAGTTCTAAGCGCCTCTAATTGCTGCAACAATCTCCTCAGAAGTTATTGGTTGATTCAATCCTTCCTTCTTTTCCAACGTTAATTCCCTTCCTTTAAATATCTATCTATATCTATACTTTGTATTGAGTCACTAGCATATAACTTTGTATAAAATTCCAAAAAAGCCTTTTTAATCATATTCTGTTGATAAACTTCCTTACCTCTATATTCTATCTTACTAATGACTCGTGCTTTCTGTTTTTTCCTCAACATGTAGGCCAACCACCTACATGGTTTATTGGAATTACAAAATGTATTATGTTTAGCATATTGTAAACTAGTTGCCACCTGATCAGCCATTAACATTTCAAGCTGTAAGTTATTAAATTGCCCTCGTAGTATATTTATTGTTTCTTTTACTTTCTTATCTCCTGGATTAGATATAAGTAATTGTTCTTTCTTTTTTATTTCTTCCTCTATCTCTTTACGCTTCTTTTGTTGTTTTAGTCTATATTTATTATTCATATGTATTAAGATACCCCTCATATAGGCCTTACTAGCATCCCAGACCATTTCCATAGAAATACCCTTATTCATATTAATAACAAAAAATTCTTTCATTTGTTTTTTAAGCTCTTTCACATTTTCTTCATATCTAAATAAATTTTCATTCAACCTCCAAGACCTCCTTTCTCCCCTCTCCTGTTCAAATTCAATCCAGATCGGACTATGATCAGTTAAAGTTCTTGGACATATCTTCGTTTTCTTCACCCTGGAAATAAAATCATTTGTGATTAGTATAAAATCAATCCTGGAGAAGGATTGGTGTCTATCAGAAAAAAAAAGTAAAATCTTTTTCCTCCAGGTTATGTTCTCTCCAGATATCTCTCAGTTCTATATCTTCCATCATATCAAAAAAAGATTTAGGTAGTTTTGCACGTGCTGAAGTCTTTGATAAGCTTCTTTTATCTTTCTGCGTATCAATTACTCCATTCCAATCACCCATTAATATAAAAGATTTATAGTCTCACTGTATTATTTTAGTATGTAAAAATTTATAAAACTTGTCTTGTTGCTGGTTAGGGGCATATATTCCAATAAGAAGCATTTTTCCAGACTGTGTCAATAATTCAATTGCAATATATCTTCCTTGATCATCTGCCTCAATTAGTTTAGCTGATAGTCCTTTCCTTACATATATGACTAGTCCATTTTTCTTCTCTGGCACTGATGCCACAAAATTTGTACCTAATCTTGAATTTATTAAATATTTTTGGTCTGATAATCTAATATGTGTTTCTTGTAAGCAAATAACATCGTTGTTAAATTGTTTCAAGTAGTGAAATACTTTCTTTCTTTTTTGTGGTGAATTTAGGCCATTAACATTCCAAGATAGGAATTTAGTTGCCATCTTTAGCCTTTCAAAGCCTTGTGAGCATCAGCTGAAGCTCCTCCTCCACCTTACTCTTCGGCCTAGCTCCCCCCACTGCTTCTGTTTTTTCGACTTCTTGAGATAGATCTTGAGATTGTTGCCCTTTTGATTGTTGTTGTTGCAATTTATAAGTTGATCGGGTCAGTCGTTGTGCTTTTGGCTCTCCCTTCTTAGGTGGTTCCAAAGTTGGGGGTAAGCCCCCAAAATCCAAATCTTCTTCCATAAGAATTCCTCCAGCTGCAGCTGCAGCGTAGGTTTGTATCTGTTTTCCATCTTTTTCTTGTTGTAACATCTCCATTTTCTTCCTCCCCCCCCCCAGTGAGGGTGGGTATCCAGCCTGTAAAACATTTACATAAAAATCTTTTGCCTTCCAAACTGTGTTTAACCGGTATCTTTCTCCTTTATAAGTCACTATTAGACCAGTTGGAATGTCCCATCTGTATGCCACTTGTTGATTTCTCAACTCATTTACCAGAAAGCCAAAGTCGTTCCTGCTTCTCAACATCTTTGGAGGAATCTCTTTCAGAACCACCACCTCCTGCCCAGCCACCTGAACTTTATTCTTGTAAGAAGCTTGTAGAATTTCATTTCTGATCCTCCTAGTTGTAAAGTAGATCACCACATCTCTTGGCAGCTGTCTTTGTCTTGCCAGCCAGGAGTTAACCCTGTAAATTTTATCAATTTGGCTTGCCACATCTTCTGGTCTTTCTTTAATTATCTCCGCAATAGCATCAGCACAAATGTCTTTTAAATTTTCTTTGCTATTTTCCTTCAGGCCTCTCAATCTCAGAGCAAACTCCATAGATCTGTATTGTAACATTACCAATTCATCATCCACTTTCTCTGTTCTAGTCATGACATCACCCATTTTGCTTTCCAAATTTAAGTTGGCTTCATTAATTTCTTCAACTTTCCCATCAAGCTGAATAACAAGGTTTGAGAGTCCTGCTACAGCAAAAACAATATCATCTCTTATTTTATCGTGCTCCTTTGCAACTGCTCCCTTGATCGAGCTTATGTCTTCCTCAATTTTCTTAAATTTCCCTTCAACAAGTAATGTTAAATTGTTCATTGCTTCTCTCATTGCTGTTGCTTGATTATTCATGGCTTCTTTCATAGCTTCCTTAAAATCATTAAGTGCTGCATCTTGACTCTGGGTCTGGCTCTGTGTATCAGCCGGAAGTTGTGCTTTCTGTATCACCACTGACACAACTGGAGAGCCTCCCCCTCCTTTAACAAGTCCTGGTTTCACTTGTCTAGAAGCCATTTTTTTTCCTCCCCCCCTCTTTTCTTTAAAAGCAACAAAGTCCTTAAAGATGTTAATTTATAGTCTCTAATTTGCCAGAGTAGATTTTGCTTTCCTCTTCCCTCCGCACTCTCAGTTCCCAGCAGTTAATAGGCAGCTAATCCACTCTCCCAGCGCAAAGTTCTCAAGCACTTTCGTTTTTGGCTTTTACTTTCAAAGCCCTAACAAAGACGCCATCTTCCGCCTCCAGCTCAAGATTCAAATTGAAACAAAGTAACTTCGGAGTTAAGCTCTGTACTTTTAAGGCTTGTTCTCCTGTTTTCCACTCTGCCTGCGCTTGGGATCAATCAAACTCACTTTTAAAAGCAGGATCGGATCGCGACTTCTCGCCCTGCTTTTGCAGGGTCGTCCTGGCTCCGGGGCGTCTTGGCGGGCTGACTGAGGAGCTCTCACCCTCCAAGCCTCTGGGAATGATCCAGAGGACTTTCGGGGGACTCTACTCTCGCCCACCAGCTCTCCTCTCCTTCTTTTCCCAAAGGAGTTTTTCAGCCGCTAGACAGCCGATTTGCGCTGTCAAAGCGGCTTTAATGGAGACGTAGGGCTGGCGGTCATAAATGACCGTCCACAGTGCCTGCGGTGCCAACCGGAAGTCCTCAGCCCAGCTGTTGTTAATAAACGGTTAATTACATAATAATAATAATAATAATAATAATAATAATAATAATAATAATAATAATAATAATAATATTTATTAGATTTCTATACCGCCCTACTCCCGAAGGACTCAGGGCGGTGCACAGCCAGACAATAAAAACACATACAATACAAAATTTAAAAAATAGAATAAAATCAAATTAAATAATTTTGGCCCCGACAAATTTAAAACCCCAAACTTTTAAAACCAATTTAAAATTGAATATATAAATACTAAAAGATATTTAAAATTTTAAAAATCTTTTATAAAAGAGGGGGAAAATAATAATAATAATAATAATAATAATAATAATAATAATAATAATAATAATAATAATAATAATAATAATAATAATAATAATTTTATTTCTATACCGCCCTTCTCCCGAAGGACTCAGGGCGGTGTACAGCCAATTTAAAAACACAAGACACAACAATGATTAAAAATTAAAATAATTAAATAGATTTGGCCGATTTAAAACCCCAAAAATTAAAATACCCCAATTTAAAATTATTATATTGACAGCCCTGCCTGGCGGAACAACAGAGTCTTCAGTGCGCAGCGGAACACCCGGAGGTCAGAAATCTTACGTATTTCCGGGGGCAGTTCATTCCACAGGGTTGGGGCTCCCACAGAGAAGGCTCTCCCCCTGGGTGTCACCAGCCGACATAACTTGGCTGATGGCACCCGGAGGAGACCCTCTCTGTGGGAACGGACTGGTCGGTGGGAGGCTATTGGTGGCAGAAGACAGTCTCGAAGGTACCCGGGTCCTATACCATGGAGCGCTTTAAAGGTGGTAACCAACACCTTGAATCGCACCCAGAAGACCACTGGGAGCCAGTGCAGCTCGCGCAGGAGGGGTGTCACGTGGGCACAACGAGGTGCGCCCATAACCACCCGTGCGGCCGCATTCTGGACCAGCTGGAGCCTCCGAGTGCTCTTCAAGGGGAGCCCCATGTAGAGAGCATTACAATAGTCCAGCCGGGAGGTGACAAGGGCATGAGTGACCGTGCGCAAGGCGTCCCGGTCCAGAAAGGGCTGCAACTGGAGGATCAGGCGAACCTGATAAAAGGCCCCCCTGGCCACGGCCGTCATATGCTCTTCTAAAGACAGCCGTGCGTCCAGGAGGACACTCAGATTGCGAGCCCTCTCTGTGGGGGGCAATGATTCACCCCCAATAGTCAGCGATGGCACCTGCTGACTATATCGGGACGCCGGTAGCCACAGCCACTCGGTCTTGGAAGGGTTGAGTCTGAGCCTGTTCCTCCCCATCCAGACCCGCACGGCCTCCAGGCAGCGAGACATCACATCAAGGGCATCGTTGGGGTGGTCTGGGGTGGAGATGTACAGCTGAGTATCATCAGCGTACAGGTGACACTTCACCCCAAAACCACGGATGATCTCACCCAGCGGCTTCACATAAATGTTGAACAGAAGAGGCGAGAGGACTGACCCTTGTGGCACTCCCCATGCGAGATGCCTCGAGGTCGACCTCTGCCCCCCTGCCAACACGAACTGCGAGCAGCCGGAGAGGAAGGAAGAGAACCACCGCAAAACGGTGCCCCCTACTCCTAACCCCTTCAACCGCTGCAGCATGATACCATGGTCGATGGTATCAAAAGCCGCTGAGAGATCTAATAGGACTAGGACAGAGGAGCAACCCCTGTCCCGGGCCCTCCAGAGATCATCCACCAACGCGACCAATGCCGTTTCTGTGCTGTGCCCCTGCCTGAAGCCCGACTGGTACGGGTCTAGATAGATAGCTTCATCCAGGTGCCTGGGCAGTTGTCGTGCCACCACACTCTCAACAACCTTCGCCATGAAACGAAGGTTGGAGACCGGACGATAGTTAACTAATTCAGCCGGGTCCAGGGAAGGCTTCTTGAGGAGGGGCCTCACCACCGCCTCTTTCAAGGTGGCGGGAAAGGCACCCTCACTCAGAGAAGCAGTTATAATCCCCTGGAGCCAGCCTCGTGTAACTTCCCGGGAGGCCAGTACCAACCAGGAGGGACACGGGTCCAATAAACATGTGGCGGCACTAATCCTACCCAGAACCCTGTCCACATCCTCGGGAGCCACAGGATCAAACTCCTCCCAGATAATATTCTCAAGACCTACCCTCGTCTCCTCCCCCGGACTCACCCAGTCGGAGTCCAAGCCTTCCCGAATCCGAGCGACTTTATCATGCAGGAATTGCACAAAATCCTCAGCTCGACCCTGCAAGGGATCCTCCCGCACTCCCCCCCGAAGAAGGGAGTGGGTCACCCTAAACAGGGCGGCTGGGCGGTTCTCTGCAGATGCGATAAGAGCGGAAAAATGGTTAGATTTTGCCGCTTTTATCGCCACTAGGTAGGTCTTGATATAAGACCTCACCTGTGTCCGGTCGGAGTCAGAATGACTAGTCCTCCAAATGCTCTCTAGGCGTCTTTTCCGACGCTTCATCTCTCTCAGCTCCTCAGAGAACCAAGGAGCCAATTGAGATCGGCATCGGGTCAGAGGCCGCAAAGGCACGACATGATCCAAAGCTCCGGCGGCCGCACTCTCCCAGGCGGCCACCAGCTCTTCAGTCGAGTCGTGTGTCAGAGTCTCAGGAAACGGCCCAAGCTCCATCAGGAACCTTTCTGGATCCATCAGGCGCCTGGGACGGAACCATTTAGTCGGTTCCGTCTCCCTGCGGCAGGGGGAAGCGGTAGGAAAGTCCAAGTGAAGGAGCGAATGATCTGTCCATGACAAGGGTTTAATGTCTAAGTCCCCTCTACCAAGATCATTCAACCACTGACCAGAGATGAAAATCAAGTCCAGAGTGTGTCCTCCTATGTGAGTGGGGCCTTGAACTAACTGGGTCAGGTCCATGGCCGTCATGGAAGCTATGAACTCCCGAGCCACCTCTGACATCTCACCCGCGGATGGAAGGTTGAAATCCCCCATGACAACAAGTCTGGGGGTATCCACCGCCACCCCGGCGATGACGTCGAGTAGCTCGGGTAGGGTCACTGCCACGTGGCAGGGAGCCAGGTACGCAGTCAGCAAACCCATCTGCACCCCACGGCCCCACTTCACAAAGAGGGACTCACATCCGGCTATCTGAGGAACAGTGGTCTCCCTCGGACAAAGACTCTCCCTAATAATCACTGCCACTCCCCCACCCCTCCCCTGGGCCCTTGGCTGATGAAATGCATGAAAACCTGGTGGTGATCTTCGCATTGTACTTGATCCAGCCAATACATTTCAACTGGCGACGAGGATCAACTGGTCGATCTACCAGTCATAGTAATAAGAAAACAACGGAGATTTAAACTGAAGAAGCAAAACGTGAGTCAGTTAGAAAAAAAAGAAGAAGAAATGGCATCCGCACAGACCTTTCCTCCTTTCAATCCCAGTGCAGAGATGTGGGAGGCTTATTTGGCACGTTTTGAATGTTTCTTAATTGCAAATGATTATACAAAGCTGACGCCTGAGCGCAAACGCGCTTATTTCCCAAGTTTCTGCGGTACTGAAATGTTTGATACTGCAATGACATTAATGGCCCCACAATCTGTACATTCGGGAACATGGGAAGACTTTATAAAAAAATTAAAAAAACATTACGCACCAGCCCCCTCAAGAATAGCCCGCCGCCAACACTTTTACCATCGTGATCAGGCCCCTGGAGAGGCTATTAATCAATATGTTGCGGCTCTGAGGAGGGCGGCCAGGCATTGTGATTCTTTGATTTAGAAGATTATCTCCTTGATAGACTTGTCAGTGGGGTCAGGGACCAAAGACTTAAAAGGTGTCTGATTGTGAATCACGACCTCACATTTCAAATGGCATTGGATGAGGCGTGTGCTGCAGAACTGGCAGCATTGTCACTAGCCAAGTTGCCCCGTGGATATACTCCACCTAAGACGGAAAAAGACTCATCATCTGTAAATGAGACAAATGAGAATCTGTCAGATTCTGATGGTGACTTTGAAGTGTGCCGTCTTCAAGAGTCTAGAAAACAAAACTCTGGCCCAACTAGCGTGTCAAGGGGGCCGAACGCATGTTTCAGCTGCGGAGGAAATCACCTGCGTGCTAATTGCCGTTTTAAAAACGCAGAGTGCCGCTGCTGCGGCCGCAAAGGTCATCTAGCCAGAGCATGCAGAGCCCCTCAGCCACAGTTCGAATCATGTGTGCCACAGGATGGGGGCCGACAATATCGTCCTAATCCATCTAAAGTTTGTAATAGTAACCAACTATCTTCTTCTGATGTGAATTTAGTAACACCACCAAATATGTTGAGCCAGCAGAAGATTCGCCTTACAGTATTCATCAAACAGAAACCGTGCACCATGGAAGTTGATTCCGGCTCCGCTACATCATGGAGTCATGGAGTGTCATGGAGTACAATTAAACGACTAGTTCCAAAACTGGCTAAATGACAACTAGACCCCTGCCATCTCCTGCTAAAAGATTGCCAAGGAGCCAACATTCCGATTGTCGGAAGTGGCACATTCCGAATACAATTTAAGAAGTTTAGTGGATTATTATCACTAGTCATTGTGGAAGGAAAATTCCCCAGCCTGTTGGGCCTTAATTGGTTCGATGCATTAGGTCTAACTATACAAGGGGTTAATGCCATCTCATCATCTGAACTGGACATGTTATGTAATGAATTCCCCTCAGTTTTCTCTGCGGAATTAGGAAAATACACCGGACAACTGGTTTCATTCAGCCTCGACCCTCAAGTGCAGCCTCGCTGCCTTAAGCCGCGAAGAGTACCGTTTGCATTACGACCAAAGGTGGATGCTGAACTTGACAAATTAATAGCACAACGTATCCTGGAGCCTGTTGAGTACGCATCATGGGAGACCCCCATTGTTATTGCCATGAAGGCGGATGGTTCAGTGTGCATCTGCGCAGATTACCGAGCAACAATTAATCGTGCATTACAGGCGCATGCATACCCCGTTCCTATTGTGCAACATTTGTTGCATTCCTTGGGTAGTGGCTCCATATTTGCTAAATTAGACTTAGCACAGGCATAGCAACAACTGCCTGTGGTTGACCAAACAGCGGACGCACAAATTATAGTGACACACTGGGGTGCTTTCCGTTGCCGCCGCCTCCAATTTGGGGTTTCAGTCGCCCCGGGAATCTTCCAGAGCATGATGGAGCGTTTACTTCATGGAATTCCCGGGGTTGTACCGTACTTTGATGACGTATTAGTATCGGCCACCAGCACCACCAAACTCCTTAAAAGACTCAGATCGGTTCTAACCGAATTCCAGAGAGTGGGGCTCAAAGTTAAGTGAAGCAAATGTATTGTAGCTGCTTCCAAAATCGAGTTCTTGGGTTTCCTAATTGATGGTAAGGGTATACACCCTACAGAGTCTAAGACGAACACTATTTTACATGCCCCTGCTCCCGCCAACAAGGTCGAACTTCAAGCCTTCTTAGGCCTTTTAAACTTTTATGCAATTTTCATACCACACAAGGCATCTATTGCAGAACCTTTGCATCGTTTGCTGAACCAGGGGACACGTTGGAACTGGGATTCAACTGCAGCCGCTGCATTTACTAATGTCAAACGTATACTCGTTTCAAACTCTGTCCTCGCTCACTACTGCAAGTCCCTTCCCCTCGTGCTAGCGTGTGATGCTTCTCCTTATGGGGTGGAAGCGGTCTTAAGTCACCGTTTCCCTGATGGCCATGAAGCCCCGGTTGCATTTTTCTCCCGGACTTTGACTTCAGCGGAGCGAAATTATTCACAGCTCCTGTACATGCCAGGCAAGAATCTGGCCCATGCTGACACCCTCAGCCGGTGCCCCATGCCAACGTTGCTCTCTGACCCAGCTCCCACCTCGTCAGTCCTGATGATTGAAGACTCACCTTTCATTTTGACGGCAGCTGACATCGCTCGAGTTTCATCCCGCGATCCAGAGATCTCCACAGTCATGGACTGGGTGCTAAGGGGGTGGCCACAAGGGCCCGTGGACATGAAGTGGAAACTGTACACTATCCGTAAAACGGAATTATCTACCATGGGGGGTTGTTTATTGTGGGGACACAGGGTGGTGATTCCAAAATCTTTACGGGATTCTGTGTTAAAATCATTGCATTCCGGACATCCACGAATAGTCCGAATGAAGGCTCTAGCTAGAGCCTATCTCTGGTGCCCTAATCTTGATCAATGTATCACCGACTGGGTGGCCACTTGCCGCCCTTGTCAAGAGTCTCGGCCAATGCCCCCTAAGGGTAAACCCAGGGAATGGGAAGACCCTGCTGGCCCGTGGTCCCGCCTTCATATAGACTTTGCGGGGCCATTTCATGGTCAAATTTTTTTAGTGGTGGTTGACGCGTACTCTAAATGGATTGAACTGATACTTATGCACTCAACATCCTCAGAGGCCGTCATAAAGGCCCTTCATACACTATTCTCAACTCACAGGTTGCCCGACCTATTGGTGTCAGATAATGGGCCCCAATTAACTTCTATCACATTTGAGTTGTTCCTTGCCCAATTAGGTATCAGGCATGCACTTATCTCTCCTTACCACCCGACCAGAATGGCCTTGCAGAAAGGGCTGTGAGATCCGCAAAGGAGGCATTAGGCCGCATGGGACCAGGGAAATGGCATGACCGTATAGCAGAGTATATGTTAGTGCAACACACCACCCCTTGTCAGGTTACCAATCGGAGTCCGGCAAAATTACTGATGGGTTGCCGGCTGCATACAATTTTGGATAGGTTACACCCCCATTACACCCCTGCCAAGCCTTTGGATTCAAGTAGGACATCTAAACCTTTTGGTATGGGTGATAAAGTGTACGCCAGGAATTATGGGGGTCAGCCGTTATGGCTACCAGGTAAGGTGGTGGATATTACAGGTCCATGCTCATATAAAGTTGATATGGGACAAGGCAAGGTTTGGAGACGTCACCAAGACCAGCTACGGGTCAGATGGGGTATTGAACGCGATATAACAGAAAGAGAGAACCAGGCAGGAGAAAGTTTCAGCCAGGGGTTAAGGGGCATACCAGAAGCTGAGAAGCTACCAGACCCTGAGCAGCAGATTTTGAGCCGACAGATTACTTCGGACAATACAAACCCCGCAGGAGAAATTGAAACACAGGTTGAAAGCAGTAACGTACCTGTAGTTATTAGAACTGCAGGGGAAAGTAATTCCTCACAAGTGTCTGTGAGTGAGGCAGGGTTAAGACATTCGATCAGAAGCCGGCGCCGACCGGCATACCTCCAGGACTACGCATACGCCATGCAGGTGGAAAGGGGTGCAATGTATTAAGTCTGCTGAAGTAGGAAGTAACATTCTGTTCGTTGATTGGTTAAAGTAACATTCTGTTCGTTGATTGGTTAAGCTGCCTGACAGCTGGCTTTATAAGAGCTGTCAGGCAGAGTTCCAAGTAGTTTCAGTTATAGCTGTGGCAGTTAGCCCAGCTGTTGTTAATAAACGGTTAATTACGCATTGTAAGTCGCCCTGAGTCTCCGGAGAAGGGCGGCATATAAATCAAATTAAAAAAAAAAAATACATGATCTTCGCATTGTACTTGATCCAGCCAATACATTTCAATTGGTGCAGCAATTTTGGGTCATGTTGGTTGGATGAATCCCGTGGCCAGGTTTTTATGTATGAAAGCTGGCAATTCATCGAGTTCCCTGGGGGACACTTTGGGTTTTGGTAGTTTGGCCCCTGAGAGGATTTCAATGGTACAGTCTGTGGGGCGATGAGGGGGGGGCAGCTCGTCGGAGCCTTCTTCACTGCAGCTAAGTCCTTGTATTCCTGGGAAATGCCCTGGTTATTTGGGCCCTAACAACCAAAAACATTTCTGAGCTTCATTATAAAAACAAACCAAAAGGAGTAGAACACGATTTTAAATCTTGTGATCATTTATTGGAGAATTTCTCATCTTTGCATGTACATTAGGTAAATGGGGGAAAATACTACTTCAATTATGTACTTCATTATACTGAAAGAAATTTTCCAGATTATACCATTCAATTTCCTCTTGGCATACATAGCAAAGACACTATCTGGATCCAAGAAGTGGCTGTGATAGCCCAAAAATAGCAAAGGCACTCTATGAGGCACTTGGCAAGGCCTTTACTAGCCTTGATTGATCACCATAGGTGGTGGTACCTTTATTTAAGAGCCACCTTGGTTTATGAGACTTTTGTTGAGAATCCTCATTCCATTGAATTCTGTGCGCCAGAACTCTCTTATTTCCTCAGATTGCCACTCTGAAGCCGGGACTAGTTGATCAACTGCAATGCTGAGAATTTCCAGCAATGACCTGACAATGCTTTTGCCTGCAGGTGTTGGAAAAAAATCTGTAAGAGGAACTTCTGAATTCATTTTAATCCCATTTACATTTTCTCTTCCTTCTCACTTGTCCTTCAGGAACAGGTTGAGGTTTGTTTTCTTTACTCAAACAAGATATGGTGTTACTCTGAACAACTTCCTCCTGAAGCCTAACTAGTAATGCAGAGATCACATTAGTTAAAAGTTTAATTAATGATTGCTCTACTTAAAACTCTGGCTATGCTCAGGAGCCCTAGGCCTAACCATTAATATTCTATTTTTAAAAATTCTTCCACACTGCTTTGGAATCTTGCTGTTGGAAATTGTTAGTAGGCACGTAGAGTGGGTACTTCACATTATTATATGCATGTTTGCATACATGCCTTGGTTACTGCTGCCTGTACTTGCTTAAATCCAAATTAAAGGCATAACAATCTCTCTGTGTATGTATGATTTGCCTGTAGCAGAATATATTTAGGTGATATAAACAAGAAGACATCAAGTGGATAGCATGGAGCAGCCATATTTAGGACACAAGCAGTTGTCGTTTGTAAAGAAAGCACTGGAAGAAAGGGAATCCAATTATGAGGGCAGGCTTTTCCAAGGCCGGTCTGGAAGGCAGCGGCAGCACACGCGGCTGCCTTTTCTCTTGCCGCGCGATCTTTGGGGCAGTTCCCTAAATGTAATGGTGCTGTGGCGGCAAGGGGAGGGCAGCGGCCCGGGAGGGTAGTGAATGCCGAAGCCTAAGTGTGCAGGAGTGAAGCAAAACTTGCCTTTGCGCTGCCCATTCTGAGGGGGCCTTCATCACTGTACATTTGCACCAGATGGTGGTGCTCAAGGCATCGTCTGAGCCCATCGGCAGTGACAGAGAAGCAGGCACAGAGTGAGCCGCCTTTTCACCCACCCGCTGGCCAGGCTGGCCCAAAAGTGCATTCCCCATTATGAGCAGCAGGATCCTAGGCAGAGGGGAAGGCGAATGGGTGGCAGCCACCCAGAGGGCCGGCAGAAGCCGAGAGCTGGGCTGCCCATAACTTCGATGGTGACCTGAGCCCGGAGCATCCCCTCGATTCGGCCTAGGACAAAGTAAAAAGGTCCTGATCTTTCCACGGGGGAAAGGTTTCCAAGGGAAGGTTTTATCGGTGCAGGAGTGTCACTCGGGCATGCCCCTCACCGCCTGTCTCTGCTTGTTCATGACAGAGCAACTTCTCTGTCCTCGCTGGCCATTAGCCAAGGGGAAGCAGTAAAATCCACTTTTATTCCTTTGCTAAAGCTGCCGTTCCCTTCTTCACACGGGATCTCCCAGCAACTGGGAGGGAGAGGGAGAAGGGGGCAGCTCTGGGGAGCTAGCAGGAGCACCAGCACACAGGAAAGCCACTGCCTTCTCCCTAGGCTTTTCTCCAGCCTCAATACTCAAGTTGGGCTACAACCAAGCAAAACAAACCTTGAAGGGTAGAGGACATAGAGAGGCAGGCAGACTTAATAGAAGCCAAGGTACCAAACTCATGGAGGCATATATAACTCTTATACCAAAACAAGAAACAGATTTACAACAAATAAAGAATTATAGACCAATTTCACTATTAAATGCAGATTATAAAATATTTGCATCAATTATGGCGGAAAGATTGAAGAGGTTATTAAATGAATGTATACATTTAGATCAAAATGGTTTTCTTCCTAAAAGACAAATTAGAGACAATATAAGAATTATACTGGATACATTGGAATACGACGAGGAACATCCAGAGAAACAAATGGCACTGTTATTCTTAGACATGCAGAAAGCATTTGATAATGTGAATTGGCAATTCATGATTTTACAACTACAAAACATGGATTTTGGGGATAGATTTATCAATATGATTAAGACTATATATAAATACCTATCAGCAAAAGTAATAATAAATGGTGAAACGACAGAGAAAATAGATATAAGAAAAGGAACTAGACAAGGATGTCTGCTATCTCCACTATTATTTATTTTTACTCTAGAAATTTTAAATAGAAAAATAAGACAAGATAAAGAAATAAAAGGGTTGAGAATTAAAAAAGAAGAATATAAGCTACAGGCATTTGTGGATGATTTAGTATTCATTATGGAAGAACCAATAGAAACAGTCCCAAAGCTAATTGAGCAAATAAATTTGAATATGGAGAAGTAGCCGGATTGAAAATAAATAAAGATAAGACAAAAATTATAGTTAAAAATATGAGAGAAAAACAAAAAAAGCAACTAATGGAGAAACTGGATACTGTATACAAATAGTGAAGAAAGTGAAATATCTGGGCATCCAATTAACTTCAAGATGCATTACAGTGAAGGAAGATAATTATTATAAACTGAGAAATTAAATTGAAACAGATTTGGAAAAATTTATAATTATCTTTAATGGGAAGAATAGCATTAATCAAAATGAATGTATTACCAAGACTGTTGTTTCTCTTTCAAACAATTCCGATAAAATTGGAGAAGAAATATTTTGAGAGTTTGAATAAAATGATGTGGAAATATATATGGCAAGGGAAAAAAGCAAGAATTAATCTTAAATTGCTCCAAGATTCTAGAACAAGAGGAAGATTTGGTCTACCAAATTGGGAAGTGTATGACCAAGCGGCGATGCTAACTTGGATTAAGGAATGGATTTTATTGAGAAATACAAGACTAATGACTTTGGAAGGATATATTTTACAACTAGGTTGGCATGCTTTCTTATGGTATGGAAAAAATAGGATACATGGATACTTTCAGAGACATTGCATAAGGAATGGTTTTTTAGCGGTATGGGAGAGAGTAAAAGAAAAACACTATATGGAAATACTAATATGGCTTTCAACAATAATAGTGTTGACACATCCAAATATGATTAATATGGACAAGATTGTAAGATATAAAGACATTTTAACAGAGAAGGGAGAACTAAAACAGAAGCAAGATTTAGAAAAACAAGGGATTGAGACTGATTGGTATACATGGCTGCAGATACAATCAAGATATGATAAAGACTTGAAACAACATGGTTTTAATTTGGGGGAATCAGAGTTGGACTAGATAATGATTGGAAAGGATGAAAAAATGATTAAAAGACTGTGCAATTATTTGTTGCAAAGTAGACTAGAAGATGAAGAAGTTAAAGAGACAATGATAACATGGGCAAAAAACTTTGGTTATGCAATAGAATTAGAGAAATGAAAACAACCATGGGAAAGGAATTATAAATTGACAATGGCAACTATGTATAAAGAAAAGTTATATAAAATGTTTTACAGATGGTATATGCCACCGGAAAGATTAGCAAAAATGTTTAGGGATAAATCAGACAAGTGTTGGAAATGTTTGCATTTGCCGGGATCGTATTATCATATGTGGTGGTCATATACAGAAGCAAAAAATTATTGGTCTAGAATACAGACATGGTTGGAGGAAATGTTACATAAACCTATAGAATTTTTTATTATAAAAAACCTATAGAGGTTTTTTATTGGGTATTCTGCCAGAGATATAGTAAAGAAGATGTGTATTTAATTATACATATAATAACAGCAGCAAGAATTTTATTTGCGCAAAACTGGAAGACAGAAAAATTCCTGTCAGAAGGTGAAATAATAAAAAAGATTTTAGACTGTGCGGAAATGAATAGATTAAGAATAAAAGATAAGAGAGGAATCAGTGTATTTCAAGACATGGGGAAGATTTTATGAATGGTTAGAAAAGAAATATGAATAAAAAATGATAGATGAATGATGGAGATAATAGAAAGGTAAATGATGGAGAGATAAAAAAAGAAATAAAAATCTAGAGGACACCAGAGAAAATGGAAAAGGGGGAGGGTGGGGAAACGAAAGAAGAGTATAAGTATAAATGTACAATTACAATGATAAAAGTGACAAATTGGGTAAAAATTAAAAGAAATTGAAAAGAAAGTATATATTATTAGAATATTGGAGTTGTTCAGATACCAAAGAGGGAATATATTCAACAACAAAGAAGAAAGAAAGGAGGAATAGAGGGTATGAAGAGGAGAGGGAGGGAGAGGAAGGGAGGAAAGGGGAAAGGACAGAGGAGAGAAGTAGGAGAGAAGGAAAGAAGGTGGGGAAGAGGGGAGGAGTGGGGGAAAGGAAGGGGAAGTAGGAAAGAGGAAGGAGAGGAGGAGGAAGAAAGTAGGAGAGGAGGGAGGGAAGGGAAAGGAAGGTTTGTTGTGAAATGAGGGAAAAGGATAGAAGAGCAACACCAACTGCAATAAAAATGTCTTATTTGTATGCTCTCTTTAAGAAAATATGTGTATGTATGATTAATTATGTATAAGAGAATGTACATTTACATTATTTGTATTAGAAATAAAAATCTTTTTTTTTTCAAAAAGAAAGAAAGAAAGAAAACTAAGATCATGGCATCCGGCCCTTTCAATTCCTAGCAAATAGATGGGGAAGAAATGGAGGTAGTGACAAATTTTATTTTCCTGGGCTCCAAGATCACTGCAGATGGGAACTGCAGCCAAGAAATTAAAAGATTCCTCCTGGGGAGGAAAGCTATGGCAAATCTAGACAGCATACTAAAAAGCAGACAGTTTTTAAAACTTTTTCAATAAAAAAAAAAAAGATTTCATGATAGTATATTAACAAGGTTTGTTAGAGTATTGGGAGTGAAATTTTCTCAATAAGGTTGGAGCCCTAACATAGTGTTTAGTGACCCATTCCTTGTGTGCTGATGGTAAATGTTTCCAAGCGACTAAGTATTGGATTTTCCCTCTGTGGGTCCTAGAGTCAAGGATTTCCTTGATTTCAAAGTGTTGTTCACCTTCAATCATGATGGGAACAGGTGGTGTAGATGCAGGTGGTCTGAGGGATGAGATTACTTCTCGCTTGAGTAAACTAATATGGAATACTGGGTGGCTTTGCCTGAGTGTCTTTGGAAGGAGTAGTTCAACTGCTACTGGATCTAGTGATGGGGAAAGGTCCAATGAACTTTGGCCCTAGTTTTTTCGATGGCTGTAATGATTTCAGGAATTTTGTAGATAAGTATACTCTGTCTCCAACATGAAAAGTTTTGGGTTCCATCCTTTTCTTGTCAGCTTGAATTTTAAAAGCCTCTCTAGCTTCCTTTAAGGCTACTCTAACCACTGGCCATGTGTTTTGCAAATTATCCATCCATTCCTTAAGTGAGGGGATGGTCGGTTCTTCTGTGGGTAGTTCAGGCATGGGACTGAAATCCTGGCCTGTCGCTATTCTAAAAGGGGTAAAACCAGTGCCTGAATGTACAGTATTATTCAACGCAACTTCAGCAAAAGGCAAAAGTTTGGTCCAGTTATCCTGTTGAAAATTAATAAAACATCTTAGATATTGTTCTAGCACCGAGTTCAACATTTCAGAATTTCTATTAGTAGACGGGTGGCGTGAGGAGCTCAATCCCTGGCCAGTACCAAGTAAGTCCAAAAATGCCCTCCAAAATTTGGAGGTGAATTGAACCCCTCTGTCGGAGATGATCCTTTGTGGAGTTCCATGAAGTTGATAAATGTGTATTAGGAATAATTTGGCTAAACCTTTAGCAGTTGAGATCTTTTGGCAAAGTATAAAATGTGCCTGTTTTGAAAACAGGTCTGTCACAACCCAAATAACAGTATTTCCCTCATTGTTTGGCAATTCTACAATGAAATCTATAGCAATCTCTCTCCATGGTGCTGAAGGCTCAGTTACCTTCTGCAATAGACCTGAAGTTTTCCCCGACGTCTTTTTGCTGCTGCACAAATGGCTTTCTATGTCCTTTTTTAGTGATGGCCACCAAAATTGTCTTTTAATTAGGTGTAAAGTTTTCACAAAACCAAAATGTCCAGCTAATTTGGAGTCGTGGCACCTTACCATTAAGCATGGTCTTTGGCTGGCTGGAACACACAACTTCCCTCCCACCCAAGCCAAGTCTTCTTTCATCAGACAGCTGGATTTATGGTTCAAAAACCATTCATCGGTGGCCAATGCTTGTTTAAAAGTTTGGGTGGTTCGTCAATGTTTCTTGTTTTGCCTGGGATCTGGTGATTACTTTAGCGGCTAGTTGATTGTTTTGTACTATGGGTTTGATTACATCTGACTTCACACTATTGTATTGCGGTTTTCTGGATAACGCATCTGCCAGAAAGTTTTTCCCCCCGGGAGGTATTTTAGAGTAAAATCAAACCGTTTAAAGTACTGAGCCCATTGTACTTGTTTTGGGGAGAGTTTCCTTGGGGTCTTTAGGGCTTCTAGATTTTTATGATCAGTCCAGACTTCAAAAGGGGTCTTACTGCCTTCTAGGAAGTGCCTCCAGGTTAACAGTGCCCAATGAACTGCATAAGCCTTTCTCCCAAATGGCTCACCTTTGCTCAGTCTCATTCAACTTTTTGGATATGTAAGCGCATGATTGTAGTTGGTCTTGCTCATTTTTCTGAAGCAGGACTGCTCCTATTGCCACATCGCTGGCATCTGCTTGTATGACAAATGGTTTCTCCGTGTCTGGGTGTTTTTGAATTGGTTCTGCCAAGAACAGCCGTTTAAGTTTTTCAAATGCCGCCTGGCATTCCATAGTCCAGTTCAACGGCTGCTTCGGTTTAGGGTTGCCCTCCCCCTTCGTTTTTAAGAGCTTGGTGGTGGGAAGGGCAATCTGAGTGAAAGCGGGGATAAATTGGCGGTAAAAGTTGGCAAAACCCAGGAAGCTTTGTAACTGTTTATACGTGCGTGGAGGTTCCCAATCAAGTACAGCTTGCACTTTTAGAGGGTCCATTTCTATGCCCTGGTGTGAAATGCGGTACCCCAAATAGTCAATCTTTGCTTGGTGGAATTCACATTTAGAAAGCTTAGCATAAAGTTTGGCAGAGCGGAGTTGTTTAAAACCGCCCTGACTAGTTTTACATGTTCTGCTTTAGTCTTGGTATATATTAAAATGTCGTCCAAGTAGACCAGGACCCCCTTATACAAATGCTGATGTAGTACTTCATTTATTAACTACATAAACACTGCAGGGGCTCCTTGTAACCCAAAGGGGAACACCTTGAATTGGTAGCACCCGAGGGGGATGTTAAATGCCATTTTCCATTCGTCCTCCTCCTTAATTCTGACACAGTAGTAAGCCTCCCTTAAGTCCAGCTTTCAAAAAAAATTCCCTTTAGCGAGGGGTGCTAGCATATCTTTCATAAGGAGGAGGGGGTACATGTTCTCCACACTGATCGCATTCAGATTACGAAAATCAACACAGAGACATTTTGAGCCATCTTTTTTCTCTCTAAATAACACTGGAGCTGCGATTTTTGTTCAGGCTGGCTCAATGAAACCCCTTACTAGGTTTTTCTCAATAAATGTTCTCAGCTCTTCCAACTCCCTCGGTGACATATTTCCTTCCTAATCTTCAAGCCTTTGATATTTTCATTAGTTCTAATCCTTCTAAGTAAGACCTCTAATGCTAGAATGTAAAGTAAGGGGGATAGGGGACATCCCTGCCTGACTCCTCTTTGGATCTGAAATGTCTGGGTTCTGTCTCCGTTAACTAATATATTTGCCCTCTGATTTTGGTAAATATTCTCTATCATCCTCCTAAAATTAGTCCCGAATCCCATTAGATCTATTTGGTTTATCATGAAGGTCCAATTCAGATTGTCGAATGCCTTTTGGGCATCGACAAACATTAAAGCCATCTGTTTTCCAGGGTGTTGTTCATAATATTCAATGGTATTTAGGACTGTTCTCAAATTGTCTCTAATCTGTCTCCCTGGGAGAAAACCATTTTGATCCTTATGTATCCATCGGCTTAGAATTTTCTTGAATCTCTCCACTATTATAGTCATAAATAATTTGTAATCTGCGTTAAGCAGTGAGATAGGTCTATAGTTGGAGATCTGCTTCGGGTCGGCACCTTCTTTCAGAATGATCGTCAGGTACGCTTCCCTCCAGGAGTCTGGGATTGTTATGCCAGCAATAACATCATTTAGAATTTCTAACAATTCCAGTTTCAGAGCATCATCAAATTTTTGATATAATTCTCCGGGGAGACCATCAGGGCCTGGGGTTTTGTTCTTCTTTATTTTGGATAGGGCGATTCTTAACTCCCCTATGGTGATCTTTTCATTTAACATTTCCTTTTCTTCTTCCGGAATTTGAGGAAGGTTGGCTTCCAACAAATACTGTTCTACCTTGTTTAACTCAATTCCTTCGTTTTTGTAAAGACATTCATAAAATTTTCTTATGCTTTCTAATTTGTCTTCTTCCTTCGTCAACAGGATGCCCTGTGGATCTTCTAAAGCTAGTATTTGGTTTTTTTCCTTCTCTTTTTTTAATTTATATGCCAGCCATCTCCCCGACTTGTTAGCGTTCTCGAAACAATAGTGCTTAGATCTTCTTATTTTTTGAGCTACCTCTTCCTGGTCCAATAGATTCAATCTATGTCTCATCATCAACCACTGTTGTTTCGTCGCCTCATCTCCCGGTCGTTGCTGTAGTTCAGCCTCAGTTTGTAATAATTTTTGAGTAAGTTCTTCTCTACTCTTTCTTTTTTCCTTATTTTTAAAGGCAGTATATGAGATAGCTACTCCTCTGACATAGGCCTTCAGTGTCCCACACAATTTCTTTGGCTGTCCCTCGATTTCCGTTTTCTAAGAAGAAGCGTTTGATTTCTTCATTCAATTTGAGTGTGAACTCTTTTTCATTTAGGAGATTGGTCCTTAAGCTCCATCTCTGTTGTATTTTCTTCGTATCATGGGACCAACTGATTTCAAGGAGCTTATGATCTGCCCAAGTATTGGTGCCCATGTTAACTTTCTTAATTTCTAACGCCAATTTTCTAGTAACCCAAACCATATCGATTCTGGACCAGGAGTTCTGTGGGATGGAATAAAATGTAAATTGTCTGTCCTGGGGGTGTAAGGTACGCCACATGTCAATTAGATTTATCTCATCGACCAAATCAAAGAAAATCTTTGGTAAGGGAGATCTTTTATTCTTTTTGGTTATATCGCACTTATAATCAAGCTTTGGATCTACAATTCCATTAAAATCCCCTAGCATACATATTTCAAGATGTGCCCAATTTGCCAACTGTTCCTGCAGTTTCCTATAGAATTTCCCTTGTTTTTTATTCGGTGCATAAACCCCTACTAATAGCAGTCTAGAGTTACCTCTCATTATTTCAACTATGAGTATTCTCCCTTTTTCATCTTTATATTTACATTCTGCCATTATTCCTTTCTTAACATAGATAGCGACCCCCCTTTTCCTTTTCTCAGCTAGTGAGGAAAATACTTTACCAAATTTACAGTAATTTAAATATTCAGCTTCATCTTTTTTTATATGGACCTCTTGGATGCAGATAATATCGGGATTTTGTTTCACCAATTTCGACAATATTATCCTTCTTTTTTTGTAATCGTTTAATCCATTCACATTTACCGATATGATCTTGGTATCGTTCATTCCTGAAATTGGTTTCTAGTCTCTTGTTCTTATTTACCTTTTAAAGTTACTGCTCTCACTGGTCTTGATTTTTTCCCTCTTTCCTCAGTATCCTCCTTTTTCTTCTCCTCTTCTATGTTTTCCCTAGTAATTTGCTCTTGGGATATCTCTTCTTCCGTATTTACTATCTCGTTATCCTCCTTACTGGTTTGTTCCTCCTCTCCTCCCCTTAGTTGTTCTAAAAAGTCTTGAGCATCACTTAGACAATCAATTCTTATTTTCCTCCCTTGCCAGGAAATTTGCAGTCCTTCTGGCAAGAGCCACCTAAAAATTATATTTCTCCTGTTTAGATGATTTGTCAAAAACCTATAGTTTCTCCTCCTTTCCCTCACTCTTCTCGGAATTTGTTTCAGAATGTTAATTTCTTTTCCCCCATAGATAATTTTTTCCTCCCGAGCTATATTATACAGGATATCCCTAACTTTTTTTCTAGCAAAGCGCACATGGACCTCTCTGGGGAGTCTGTTTCTTCTTACGTAATTTGTCTGAACTCTGTACACCTCATCAATCTCACGAATTATTTCCTGCTTGTCTTGCTGCAGAGTTTCTGCAATCAACTCCGCTATCTTATCACCTAAATCCTCATCTTTATCTTCCAGGATGTTCTGGAAACGCAAAAAAAACGAGGCCTTGTCCATCTCAAGTTGGATCAGCGCGTCTTCCGCTTCTTTGTTTTGTGCCGACAAAGTTTGGTCTACTGTGTCCAGTTTTTTCTCGTTTTTTTCAATTCTTTGTTCTGCTTTTAAAATTCTATTTTCGTTACTAGCAATAGCAGTTTGAATCTCATTCATTTTAAAATCAAGAGCATGGATGTCTGATTTTAATTCGGAGTGACTATTCAAAAGTTTTTCTTGCATCGCAAGCATTGTTTCTTGGATTGACTGAAGGGATGTTTGTACCGTTTGCAGTGGAGTTATAGGGGGTTTGTCTAGTTTCTGGAGACCTTCTACTGATTTCTGGGTGGCTGGGGAAGACATCGCTAAGGTAGGTATAGATGTCGCTTTTTTAGCAGTTTTTGCAATTGTGGAGGTCAGACTTGCCATTTCTTTCAGAACCGATTTTTGGTCTCTTATTATCTCCTCTATCTTTCTCCAAATTCTCATCCAGTGGCACTTGCCACGTTTTCTCTGAGGAGCTTTCTTAGACCTTTATTTCGCTCCTTTATTGGTCCTCTCTACACTCTCAATAAGTTCCAATTAATACTAGGTTCTAACTTTCCAAAGTACTGTAGTAGGCTACTATAAAGTTTCCAGCAATTAACAATCACTAATTATATAATTATATAATTCTCCTCCAAATAGGTAGACAAAATGTCGATACAAATCAATTAATCACTTAATAAAATCTAAATTCAATCTTAGAAAAGAGTAAGTAATATATGTAAATTGTTAAAGGCTAGCAATACAAGTAATTATTTTAAGTTAATAAATTCTAATTTCAGATCCTAATGGATAGTATTGATATAGATAAATACAGATAGATATTCTAAATTGTATAAGTTGACCACAATAAGTTAATGAACTAATAAATTCTAAGTTCAGATCTTAATAAAAGTTGGATATAAATAGATATAATAGATATAAATAAGTATAAATAGGTATAAATAGATTACAATAAATATAAATAAATATAAAATCCTATATAATAATTTAATTAGTAGGATACGAATCCAACCCTTTTTTTTCCCCTTAACTAGTAATAATTATAGAAATCTAAATTCTTATATATAATCAACCTTTTTTTTTGTATCTATCTATAAAATGGCTTAACAGATCTAATTAATATTAATTATAAAATTATAAAGTTAGAGAGAAAAACAGAGTTCACTTATTAATATCACAGATACTCAAGAGAAGGATAGGAAAGATATAAACATATAAATATGTGGGTATAAGTATATTGTTTTATAGTATTTATAGTATTTACGGAGTTTTAGAGTATAAATAGGAGATCTTCAATTTCCCACTTTGCTGGGCTCCAACCAAACTCGATGGTAATAGTCTCTGCCAGAGCGTCTTCTTGTTCAACCGCTGCTGTTCCACTCTTCCGATTCAATGGAAGCACTTCCTGTTTGCTGAAAGCCTCAAACAGCTAATCACTGTATTTCTTCTGCTTTCTTCCACTCAATCCCAATACCAAAAGCCAGCCACACCAATGATCTTTCCTTTTTCTTTTACTCTCTCACCACACCGCACTCTCCAAAGCTCCTTACAGACGCAATCCACTCCCCCCGTTTTCTCGTCTGCTCTTCGGCTTGTCGGATCGCCGGGAGTACAAGCTGCTCCACCCTCTCCGTCTCTGCCTCTCGCCGCTCCGAGCACTCCTCTCCCGACACCACCGATCCCCTCTCTACCGCACGATCGTAGGTATAGGGAAATAGGCTTAAATCTGTCACCGCACCGCCGATCTTCTTCTTAGCTTCCAGTCTTTGTTGGCTATTGCTGCTTCGCGCCCGCCATCAATGGCCGGCTCACCGCGTTGGCTAGGCAGAGCCGCCTGGTCCAGCGAGAGGTGATCGCACCCACTTCCCGCTTGCCTGGCTTCCTCTTGCCCGCAGGGCTCTCCGGGTCCCGCGTCCCCCGAGGGGATCCCCAAAACGCGATGTTTAAAGGTGTTGAGGAGCAGCGAGCTCTCACTCAACACCCTGTCGCTGCAAGTCACCAACCGGAAGTCGCGATAGGGTTTTTCAGCTTTCTTACATTAATCCCCAACTTTCCTACTAGGGTTGGGCTGATCAAACAATGGGTGCACCCTGAGTCCACTAGAGCGGAGATATTTATCTCCATGTCCTGGTTTGGGATAGTCTTAAGGGGAGGGTAAGCAGTTTAATTGGTTTGTCTTCTGGATTGCTTCCAAATGAGTGATTCCTCCTGCTGAGATGCCAGGGTTTCCTCCCCAAAGAGGGGGTGGTTCCGGGTGGGTGTTTGCAAACGACACTCTGCAGCTCGGTGCCCCTCTTTTCCACACTTGAAACAGGCTGAGGATTTCGGAGAGAATGCGGTTTGTGGTTTGAGGGGCTCTTGCTTGGGGTGGGGATTTCTTCCATGCTCGCCCCACTCGGTACTGGTTTCTGGCCATATCAATTTCGGCTTCTTCAGCGGTGACGTACCACTCATGTAGATGATTCGGTGCACCTTGGGCCACGCAGGCATTGTATAGATCATCATTCAGCCCATCCTTGAAACAACTCACCAAAATATATTCCGGCCAGTTCACATGACATGCGAGGTCCCGGAATTCTTCAGTATACTCTGCTACTGGCTGTCGCTCCTGCCTCACCAGCAATCAGCACCCAGATGAACATAGATTAACTTTTAAGATTAACATCAGATCAACAATCAAGTAAACAATACCTCAATAAAGGAACTGCCAAACAAGCCAACAGTAAACAGAGGAAACAAAGAACCTCTAAGACTACCCCCTCCAGCACTGACAGGGCAAGCCATTGGAATACAAACTGAAAGCAAGCCCACTTCTTACTAGCACCGATTGGTGTTACCTAGTTTGGGTAATGAAATATCTGCAAGAAAACAATTAGGCTCAGAGAGCACCAAAAACCCCATTTAAACCCTGAGCTATAAATATTCTCTGAGTATATAAATATACTCTGTTGTTATTTAGCACTTGAACTGATAAGGTTCTTCACAAAAATACTGATCCAGTTGCACTTCTACAATAAATTTCATTTTTTACTTTTAATGGATTTTTTTTGTGAAGAATTCATCTTCTCAGAAATGTGAAAGAATTCTCAGAAAAGCTGAACAGCAGATATCCAGCTTATTACCAATGAATAAAAGAGAGCACTGAGGAGCATTCTAAGCCAAATTTTCCTTTACTGACAGGTTTTCTACAATTTTATCTACTAAGCTTATGTATTATCGTCGCAATCTCAGGAAGAAGGCATGTTTGCATTCCTTACTATCTAAAGCGTAATATTTGTCATAAAAATCTAAAATATATTCCTCAGTTTTAAATCCAAACTTCTGATATAACAGCATTGCAGAATTACTAGCAGAGACATGGAGAGTTGCATCTTTTCCCATACAAGTCTGTAAAAAAGAAAAGAAAAAAAGAATTATATCCAGGTTACGTGATTCCTCTTCTTAATAAGGTAAATAACTTAAGACAGTAGAAATACCAGATCCTACACTAGCTTCCATTTAACACTATTCATGTTGTTCCCTTGTAAGGAGTGAAACATTGGCACTGAAACTGAGTTCTACAACATTGACAAGTAAGGAGGACAGAGATAACTTCAGACAACTGGTAATCATTTAAGGAAACCTCAAGAATGGCACATTTGGAGAAGTGAAACATTTTTTAAAATAAACTGACATATTACTTAAAATGTTTTGGAGAGGATGCTGCGGTCATGACATGTGCTTATATTAGTATGTTGGTTGTATCAGATGTTTTTGATATATGGTAGTGTTATTCTTTTCATGCCTTATATTGATTGTACTATAGTGGGTTGAGTGGTCCCATACTTTTTGATAAAGTTGTGTGAGTATCTATTTTGTTGGAAGATGTTACATAAGTGGTCTGTTTACTTTTTCTGGTTTCTGCAACATGTTTGTTCTTGTATGAATAATGTATCTTACACAGTTCTTCTTGTGGGAGCCTGGGTTGTTAGTTTGATAGTGGAGCATTTGGTTAGTGTGGCTGGTTTTTCAAAAGACTTGTGTTTCTAGTTTGCACCATTTCCTTTGCAGATAAGGATATCCAGAAATGGTAGTACTTTTTTTCTTCTTACCTTGTGAAATACAGTATATTCCGTTGAAGATGTTTATTTTTCATGTGTCTTCTCTAATTTTTGCGTTATTATGACAAAGATATCTACATATTGGATCCATACTTTTGGTTGCAATGTGTGGGTCTGCTATTACTTTTAGAATTGCATTACAGTCCTGAAACCTTTTTTTTTACAATAATTTACATTTTGAGAAGGAACAATAAAGAAAAAAGAAAAGAAAGAAAAAGGGGGGAAGAAAAGGAATAAAAGGCACATCTCTCCCTTTAAGAAAAGGATTTCCCATCATCATGACATGTGTAAACAATTTCATAATCTCTTTACCCCTTTCATTAACTAGTATGAAACTCTTCATCCCATAACCAGCTCAAATAAGTAAATCTTCTCCTTATCTAATTGTTATCAAAGAATACAAGCAGAGCTCCAAAATATTAAAATCAATTAAACAACTGTAAAAAGTCAACTTTCCATGACTTGACTATTAGCTACAGTATAGATGAAATCCTCATTTTAAAGGCACAAACACGTTCAAATCATTTAATACAAACAAAACAAACCTAAAATTTAAGATAACAAAGAGACCTTTTCCCCTTTAAAAAGACACCAGTAACTAATAACACAAACCAAATGCCAGATATTGCAGAGATCATTGTTCCAAGTAGCAATGTATTTCTTTCAGATACATATTCCATAGCTCAACTCTAACCTACTCACAAATATAAACTCTGCACCCCCTGCCTTGCTTTGTCCTCCACCCTCACAACACCTCACTTCGTTCTTCGCAATGTGTAGCCTCTCACAGTAACGAGAATTGCAGGCACAATTGCTTCCCACAATCTTCCAGAATTGCCTGCAATTCTCGTTACTATGAGAGGCTGCATGTTACTTCTGGGCAGGGGAGGCTTGGTCCCCTTATTTGGTTCCCCTTTGCCATTTCTCTTTCTCTCTCTGTCTCTCTCTCACACACAGAGAGACATTTGATCGCTTGAACTGCTGCACACTTTTCGCCAAGAGGGAAACGAAGCAGGCGAAAAGTGTTTAGGTGCCTGATATGCTCTGGCCTGCATTGTCAACTGTTTGGGTTGCTGAGTGCCGGCCTGCACACCTACAGCTACGCTGAGCCCAGTGCTCTTCGGGCCCTGGCCCTGGTGGCCGCTGCAGCTCTCATGCGTGGATGGCTGGTGCAAGCAGATGCGAGGCGTGTGGGGTGTATTGCTCAGCCTCCTGGGCTTTTTGTGGCCACAATTACACAGCAGAAGTGGCCTGGTGGCCAGGGTCACTGGAGCAGCCTCCATTTTGTGTGGGTGGCTGGTGCGACCATTAGGTAAGTCAGTGAGAGGCGTGTGGGGAAGCTCAATTCCCCCTGCCTCATACCAGAACACGGGGGGGGGGGCAGATTAAGACACCCCCCCAAAATAAACCCTAGCCATTTTTTCAGGGGTCAAAAGAAAATAAAACCAGGTCTTATTTTTGGAGAAACACGGGTACATAACATACACACATACCTAAAAACCTAACAGCTAGTTTTTCCACTGAAATAAAATTGCACAATTAGATGCTAAGCATTTAAATACTAAACAATTTAGGTTATGGTTTGTTACAGTCAGCCAGATGTTCAAACTAGATTTGGAATTTTTATCCACTTACTGAGTCCTTCACAAGGACCTGGGATAGACAGATGTAGATGTTTAATTGTGTTAAAAGTTATCATTGCAGGATATAAGCTGTTCTAAGTAAAGCCATCTTTTGTAATTGAATGATGGGGGTATTATTATTAAGATTATTATGGTTCATTAGATAAACTGCCAGATGTTTAGACGTCAGAAAAGGTCTTTGCAGCCAAGAAAATAGCTCCAGATTGACACGTGCAGCGCCCCCTGACCTCCGATTCGCTGTCAGAGGCCTTCAGGAAAGACCTCAGCAGCTGAGAAACAAGCTCTGACAGTGCCTCTGATGGCGAAATGGAGGTCGGGGGGCACTGCTCACGTCAATCCAGAGTTCATTTCTGGGCTGCAGAGGCCTTTTCTGAAGGCTTCTGACAGCAAAATGGAGGCCAAGGGGCGCTGCATGTGTCAATCCAGAGCTCATTTCTCAGCCTCTGAAGGCCTCTGACAGCGAAACAGAGGCCGGGGGCAACACGTGCAAGTGGCTCACCCCACCCCGTGCAACCAGGTGCAACAGAGTGAGTGGGGTCTTAATTAGGGCTTATTTTGGGGTAGGGCTTATATTGGGCACATGTGAAAAAAATCAAGCTAGGACTTATTTTTGAAATAGGTCTTATTTTCAGGGAAACACGGGTAATTAAAAATCTGCAAGAAAAAAATCAAGCTGAGAGCACCAAAGACCCCTCATTTCAACCCTGAGCTGCAAATATTCTCCTCTATCGGTATTTTTTTCAGGTGCTACATCAAGGCCTAAAAGCAAAATAAAAAATTAGCTAAACAGCCTCCTTAATTTTGAAAAAGCTGAACAATGAGTAAGTCACACAAGCACAGATTTATTACTTGAATAAATGAATATTTGAATTTGCAATTAAATTAATCAAGTCATATTTCTCAGGATAACAGAATCATTTCAAAGTACCTGAATAAGATGATATATCATAAAAGTTGCAATCCCTGATCGTCTCCACTCAGGATGAACGAAAAGGAAAGAGATATACGCTTCATTATATTTGACATCTGGCACCATGAAACCAAAAGCAACTATAACTTTTTTGTAAAGAACGACAACACTGAAATCTGGATACTGCAGGCATTCTGACAGATCAATCCCTATAAATAATGAAAAAAGGAAACTGCAAACAATGACATATTCATATTCATGATGGAAATAATTACATGTTAATGAATCATATAAAAATAACTATATAAAAAGATATTTTCCAGGTGGTAACTATAAATCAAATTAAATATATATATTTAATTTGATTTATATGCCGCCCTTCTCCGGAGACTCAGGGCGGCTTACAATGCGTTAAGCAATAGCCTTCATACTTTTATATATTTATACAAAGTCAGCTTATTGCCCCCATAAACTGGGTCCTCATTTTACGTACCTTAGAAAGGATGGAAGGCTGAGTCAACCTTGAGCCTGGTGTGATTCGAACTTACAGTAATTGCAGACAGCTGGTGTTAATCACAACGCTTTTAGTCTGCTGAGCCACCAGGCCTATTGCAGCAAAGATATTTTAAATATCAAAATCTAACATAAATGTGGATGACAGTCCATTTCATTAGAAGCATAGTATTGGTAGACCTTATCAAGGCCAAGTGCTATGAGTGTTTGAAGTTATGATGGTGCTGAAAAAATAACTTCAAAACTAAGGTGTGCACTTATAACCTTTGCAGCATCTCTCTCAGTCACATGTTCATCATTATAGTCAGTTGCTACACTTTATCCTATGCCTGAACAGGGTTTTTTTTTTTTTCCATTCTTGCAGAGTGGAGAGATTGCTTAAACAAACTATCTTTCCTGTGTCTAACCCTTTTTTTCTTCCTCCATTCACAGAACACAATGGAGAGGAAGAGGCTGGGAGCCATGAGCATATTAGGCAAACAGCTGGCACTAGCACATTCTTTCAATATGTATCCCCCATTGTGGGCTGCTTACACTCATTCGCTTAATCTAAAACAAATGCAAATGCAAACATTAATTGCCTTCTGGCTAATTATTTCAGGGCCACAATGAACATTCCAAAGGGGAGGGGAATAGGGAGAAAGGAAAGCTGAAATAAAATTGAAAACCCAGTTGTGGTTTGTGGTTTTCCAGTCCTAACTATGATTGCTAAACAAGGACTACCTGCATCTAATCATATAGACTGTGGTCAATATAACCTATTAAGTGTGCTAATCTTCAAGAAGCAACAAGACAGTTTTTATTTTAAAAATAGTCCGAGTTACTGAGAGTTAATAAAAAAAGCATTACCCATATGTAATTACAAATATCTTCTATTAAATAAAATAGTTTTCAATAAAAGTACAAAATACTGCTTTAGTTTTGCCACAAGTTCATGAATTTTTTTTGTACGTTATCATACTCCATCAACTTTTTTAAACAGCATTCAAACATCATACTGACTTCTTTTAAATGGATTTTTATTTCTGGCCCACATATGAAGGATGGACTACAGGAATATTCTCCTGTTATAAAATTGTTTATAATATTCTCTGGCAGATAGACTCTGGAGCCAAAGGCCATACTTTATGGTGTTTGTTCTGAAGTGACTGGCAAGCATGGACGGTCTAATTTATGAAGCCAAGTGTCAATTAGTAAGACTTCTATTCTTAGGATGCCCATGCGTGGCTGCTCCCTGACCAAAGAGGTGACAATAAATGCCAATGTGATCGACTTCCCTCCCACATCGTGATTCACGATGAAATGTGAGACCTGCTTGACTTGGTCTCCTGGTTTGTATGCCACAAATGGGTCATTTCTCTGGTTTCTAGAGCAAATACATCCTAGGTGCCCTGGTGTATATTGAGGTAGTGTCAGACAAAAAGGGTAACGAGCACAAACTTTTGCAACCTATAGTCCTATAGTATTCTGAATTCACTTGGAATTAAAGCATGAGGCTATTCATAGGGCAACCAAATCCATATGGAACACCAGTAGATCAGTGGTGGGATTCAAATTTTTACTACTGGTTCTGTGGGAGTGGCTTGATGGGCGTGGCATGGCATGGCTGGGTGGGCGTGGCAGGAGAAGGATAGTGTAAAATCTCCATTCCCACCCCCCTCCAGGGGAAGGTTACTGCAAAATCCCCATTTCCTCCTGATCAGCTGGGACTTGGGAGGCAGAGAATAGATTGTGGGGGGAGGGCAGTCAGAGGTTCTCCAGAACTGGTCAGAACCTGCTGAATACCACCTCTGCAGTAGATGCTCCTATTCTATTCTATTCTAACTATTCTGCTCTCCTAGTTGACATAACTGATATCAGGAAGTTACTGTGTTTCCCTGAAAATAAGACAGGATCTTATTTTCTTTTGAACCCTGAAATAAGGGCTTGGCCTTATTATCGGGGAGTCTTATTATTTCAGGGGTGCAGGAGGACCCGTGTCCCTCCTGGTTGGTGCTGGCTTCCCAGGAGATTACACGAGGCTGGCTCCAGGGGATTATTAACGCTTCTTTGAGTGAGGGTTTCTTTCCTGCCGCTTTGAAAGAGGCGGTGGTGAGGCCCCTCCTCAAGAAGCTTTCCCTGGACCCGGCTGTTTTATCAAATTATCGTCCTGTCTCCAACCTTCGTTTTGTGGCGAAGGTTGTTGAGAGTGTGGTGGCACAACAGCTTCCTCAGCACCTGGCTGAAGCGGATTATCTGGATCCGTTCCAGTCGGGTTTCAGACCTGGGTATAGAACGGAAATGGCATTGGTCACATTGGTCGATGACCTCTGGAGGGCTCGGGACAGGGGCTGTTCCTCTGTCCTGGTCCTGTTAGATCTCTCGGCGGCTTTTGATACCATTGACCATGGTATCATGCTGCGCCGGCTGGAGGGGTTAGGAGTGGGAGGCACCGTTATGCGGTGGTTCGCCTCCTTCCTCTCCGGCCGTACGCAGTCTGTGTTGGCAGGGGGGCACAGGTCAACCCCAAGGCGCCTAGTCTGTGGGGTGCCACAGGGGTCGGTCGTCTCACCCCTCCTGTTCAACATTTATGTGAACCCGCTTGGTGAGATCATCCGTGGCTTTGGGGTGGATTTCCATCAGTACACTGATGATACTCAGCTGTACATTTCCACCCTGGACCACCCCAATGATGCCCTTGAAGTGATGTCCCGGTGCCTGGAAGCTGTACGGATCTGGATGGGGAGGAACAAGCTCAGACTTAACCCTTCCAAGACCGAGTGGCTGTGGTTTCCGGCGTCCTGTCATAGTCAGTTGACTCCATCACTGACTATTGAGGGTGAGATCTTGACCCCCTCAGAGAGGGCTCGCAACTTGGGTGTCCTCCTGGACTCGCAGCTGTCCCTGGAAGACCATCTGACGGCTGTGGCCAGCGGGGCTTTTTACCAGGTTCGCCTGATTTACCAGTTGTGTCCCTTTCTGGATCGGGACTCCTTACGCAGTCACTCATGCCCTCGTCACTTCCCGTCTGGACTATTGCAACGCTCTCTACATGGGGCTCCCCTTGAAGAGCACCCGGAGGCTCCAACTGGTCCAGAATGCGGCCACGCGGGTAATCACGGGAGTGACCCGACACTCCCATGTAACACCACTCCTGTGTGAGCTGCACTGGCTCCTGGTGGTCTTCCGGGTGCAATTCAAGGTGTTGGTTGCCACCTTTAAAGCGCTCCATGGCATGGGCCCTGGGTATCTACGAGACCTCCTTCTGCCACGGATAGCCTCCCATTGACTGGTACGCTCCCACAGAGAGGGGCTCCTCTGGGTGCCGTCAGCTAGACAATGCCGGCTGACAACCCCCAGGGGGAGAGCATTCTCTGTGGGGGCCCCTACCCTCTGGAATGAGCTGCCCCCGGAGATTCGTAGGATTACCGACCTGCGTACCTTTCGCCATGCCCTAAAAACATTACTATTCCAACAAGCAGGGCTGGCCTAAATAATAATAATATTTTTACTATTTTAATGGGTTGTTTTATTAGAATTTTCAGCCAATTGATTTAATTGTTTTAACTTGTTTTTAATTTTTCTATTGTCATGGTTTTATTTCTGGCTGTACACTGCCCTGAGTCCTTTGGGAGAAGGGCGGTATAGAAATTTAATAAAATAAATTTAATAAAATAATAAAATAAATTTAGCAATGAGACTTGCAGATATTTTTTTTAAAGAGAGAAATAAGAAAGGAATGGAAGCACAAAATTATTCTGAGGCAAAAATTCCAATTTCCATTCTAAATCTATGCCCTACATCTGTCAAAACCTTTTAAATTGCTACTTCTGGTATCACCACTGAGTTAGTGGAAGACCTCAGTCCACCAAGTGATTCAGTCAATCAAATGCAGTATTTAGATCAGGAACGATTGGCTAGCTCTGATCTAGTAAAATCCTACCTGGCCAGAAGAACTCATGGCACAATGAATTAATGGTCGGGATGTGATTAGGACGCACGTAGCAATAATCAATGGGGGCTTCTGGTTCAGCAGTCCAGCCTGGATCATTCTTATGATAATGAGCTCGTATTTCCATCAGCAGCTGAAGCTTTGGGGGCTTGTTCTCATAATCGCGTCTAGAGGAAACAATTGAAAAAACTAAGTTAAATACCTTGTTTCCCTGAAAATAAGACCTACCCCAAAAATAAGCCCTAGTGAAGATCATCATCAGCCTGAGGGGTGGGTGTGGCCAGCACCAGAGGTGCTTGGGGCCAATGGTGTCTGGCAGCAGCAGCAACCTGCACAGCGCCGGTGAATTGATTACCTGTCCCAAGCAGCAGGTGGAGGCAGAGGCCGAGAGAGCCAGGCGATCTGGACGAACCACGTGGGCCATGGAAAAGCTGGGTCAGTGGGCTGGAGTGGGCAGCCAGCTGCAGGAGGCTCGTCTTCGCACAGCTGACTGGCAGAGGTGCAGTGGGAAGGCACGCAATCCGAATGTGCCGCATGGGCCACAGACAAGTAGAGAGATGCGAAGACAAGCCACCCGCAGCCTCCCGCCCACTCTGTCCGTCTCTCGGCTTGCCTGATGCCTACATACAATATTACGTGCCTCCTATGCACCTCTGTCTCTGTTTGCTGCCGATGCTACCATGTGAAGATGAGCCTCTTGTGGCCGCCCACCTACTCCAACCGACTCTCATCTTTCCTGTGACCCATGCAGCGCATCCGGAATGCATGTCTCCCCCTGCACCTCTACTGCACCTCTATCAAAGCAATTTGATTACCGCTTGGACAGGTAATTAAATCACCTGTGCTGCACGGGCTGCATAGCCCCAGAGTGCAGCAACCAAGGGGCTAGCAGGCTGCAGCCAGACATCGGCCCTAGCACGCTTTTTTTGTTTTTTGATTTGATTTATATGCCGCCCTTCTCCGGGACTCAGGGCGGCTTACAATGTGTTAAGCAATAGCCTTCATACTTTTGTATATTTATACAAAGTCAGCTTATTGCCCCCACAAACTGGGTCCTCATTTTACCTACCTTAGAAAGGATGGAAGGCTGAGTCAACTTTGAGCCTGGTGAGATTTAAACTTGCTACCTTTTGTGCGCACATGGGGAGGGCACCAAGCTGATCACTCTGAAATCATGTTTCCCCAAAAATAAGCTCTAGTGCTTATTTTGTAGCCCCCCCCCCAAATATAAGATTGGGTCTTATTTTCAGGGAAACACGGTATAAGTAGATCGAAGTAGATCAAAACTGTATTTCACAGAAATATGTTTCAAAGGGATACTGGAGGTCTTTTGGACCAATCCCCTTCCCAGGAAAGAAATATTTATCCTATATTAGACAAATGGCTATCCAAACTTTGCTTGAATTTTTTCAGCAATGGAACTCTCATGGCTCAGGCTGTTTTACTGCTTAACAGTTTTCACAGTAAGGAAATTCTGCATTATTCCAACTTTGAACTTCCAGCTGTAAAGTGTCGACCACTGTTTCCATACTAATTTCAGAAGCTATAAAAAATAAAGCCAGACACTCTTTTCTGTGATAGCTCTTCAGCTATTGGAAGATGGCTGCCATGTTCCTCTTTAACCTTCTCTTCTGTAGGTATACGAGTAGGAATACACTCCAAAATTAAATTAATGAAATATGGCTAATATAACTTTTGATTAATTATTTTATATGTATACCTACATGCATGAGTGTGTGTGTGTGTGTGTGTGTGTGTGTGTGTGTGTGTGTGTGTGTGTGTAAAAATTAAACATCTACCAGCACCTTCAGATTTCTGGGATGTAATTCATTTGATACTGGTGATCTTAACTCATCTACAGTGGACTGGTGTTCTCTTACCATTTTCTTGCCTATTTTGATTTGTATTCCTTTACGGTACTGGTTTTGATAGTTTGGACTACTTTTTCCTTTGTGTAGAGACAGATGCAAAGAATGAAGTTAACAATTCTGCTTTCTCCCTTCTGCCTGTCATTTCCCTGTCATCTTCTCCATTAGTGAAACAATTGTTTCCTTAATTTTTTTTTTTGTTCTTACATGTTAAAACAAACTTTTAAAATTATTTTTGGCATTTGTTCCAACTTTTAGTTCATTCTGAGCCTTAGCTTTTCTGACTTAGTCCTTACAGATTTGAGCTATTTGCTGGTATGTTTTAGTTATATATCCCTTTCTATTTTTTATACTAGTCCTTGTTTCTCTCCAGTTTGTCAGAAATTTCTTTATGCAAACCTACTGTTTTCATCTGGGGTCTCTTGTTTTTATTTTATTTCTCTGAGGTATTGTATTGAGTTTTTATAATCTCATTTTTCCAATTTTCCCAGCATCTTGAATTCCTCCCCCCCCCCCTTTAGGATATCTATCTGTGAAATCCTTCCTAAACTCTTAAATTTATTGAAGTCAGGTCTCTTAAAGTCTAAGACAGTAGTTTTATTTTGTTTGATTACATTATGAATTATGTTGAATTTCAGTATGACATAGTCACCTTCCCCCAAAGTTCCTGCAACTTCAACCCCATTTCATCTCTGTTAATAACAAATAAGTCCAGTGTAGCTGACCCTCTAGTTCCCTCCTCTATCTTTTGGATGACAAAGTTGTCAGCTAGGCTTATCAGAAACTTGTTTTCCTTGACTTTTTTTTAAACATGTTGAAAGAAAATTTGTTATTGTTTTTGACATTTATTTACAAGTCTTTGTTCATTGTGAGTTTAGTTTTTCATCTTTACAAATTCAGGCTATATGCTTATATTCTGCTTTAGTTATACAGGTGAAACTCGAAAAATTAGAATATTGTACAAAAGTTCATTTATTTCAGTAATGCAACTTAAAAGGTGAAACTAAATATGAGATAGACTCATTACATGCAAAGCAAGATAGTTCAAACCTTGATTTGTCATAATTTTGATAATTATGCTTATAGTTAATGAAAACCCAAAATTCACAATCTCAGAAAATTAGAATATTGTGAAAAGGTTCAATATTCTAGGCTCAAAGTGTCCCACTCTAATAAGCTAATTAAGCCATTACACCTGCAAAGGGTTCCTGAGCTTTTAAATGGCCTCTCAATCTGGTTCAGTAGGAATCACAATCATGGTGCAGAAAACCATCATTGACACCCTCCATAAGGAGGGAAAGCCTCAAAAGGTAATTGCAAAAGAAGTTGGATGTTCCCAAAGTGCTGTATCAAAGCACATTAATAGAAAGTTATGTGGAAGGGAAAAGTGTGGAAGAAAAAGGTGCACAAGCAGCAGGGTTGACCGCAGCCTGGAGAGGACTGTCAGGAAAAGGCCATTCAAAAGTGTTGGGGACTTTCACAAGGAGTGGACTGAGGCTGGAGTCAGTGCATCAAGAGCCACCACACACAGATGGATCCTGGACATGGGCTTCAAATGTCATATTCCTCTTGTCAAGCCTCTCCTGAACAAACAATGTCAGAAGCGTCTTATCTGGGCTAAAAAAAAAAAGAACTGGTCTGTTGCTCAGTGGTCCAAAGTCCTTTTCTGATGAGAGCAACTTTTGCATCTCATTTGGAAACCAAGGACCCAGAGTCTGGAGGAAGAATGGAAAGTCACACACTGCAAGATGTTTGAAGTCCAGTGTGAAGTTTCCACAGTCTGTATTGATTTGGGGAGCCGTGTCATCTGCTGGTGTTAGTCCACTGTGCTTCATTAAGTCTAGGGTCAACGCAGCTGTCTACCAGGAGATTTTGGAGCACTTCATGCTTCCTTCCGCAGACGAGCTTTATGGGGATGCTGACTTCATTTTCCAGCAGGACTTGGCACCTGCCCACACTGCCAAAAGTACCAAAACCTGGTTCAATTACCAGGGGATTACTGTGCTTGATTGGCCAGCAAACTCGCCTGACCTGAACCCCATAGAGAATTTATGGGGCATTGCCAAGAGAAAGATGAGAGACATGAGACCGAACAATACAGAAGAGCTGAAAGCCGCTATTGAAGCATCCTGGTCTTCCATAACACCTCAGCAGTGCCACAAGCTGATAGCATCCATGCCACGCCGCATTGAGGCAGTAATTGATGCAAAAGGGGCCCAAACCAAGTACTGAGTACATATGCGTGCTTATACTTTTCAGAGGTCCGATATTGTTCTATGTACAATCCTTATTTTATTGATTTCATGTAATATTCTAATTTTCTGAGATTGTGAATTTGGGATTTTCATGAGCTGTAAGCCATAATCATCAAAATTATGACAAATCAAGGCTTGAACTATCTCGCTTTGCATGTAATGAGTCTATCTCATATATTAGTTTCATCTTTTAAGTTGCATTACTGAAATAAATGAACTTTTGCACGATATTCTAATTTTTCAAATTTCACCTGTATGTCCCTCTTTCTATTTTTTATACTTGTCCTTTTTGTCTTACAATTTGAGAGTTTTTTATGCAACCATGCTGGTTTTTTCTGGGCTCCCTTGTATTTCTTTCTCTATGGTATTGTGCTAGACTGGGCTTTTATAATCTCATTTTTCAGAGTTTTCCAAACTTTTTGATTTCTTTTTTCCTTCAAGATTTCCATCCAGGAAAACCTTCCAAAGATCTAAGTTATTGAAATCCGCCTTCTTACAGTATAACTTACTAGTTTAACTTTGCTCTGTTGCTTCTTGTCTGCATTATGTTGACTTCCAAAAATCACATGGTCATTCTCCTCCGAATTAAGTCCAGTATCTCTGACCCTCTCATTTTTAGTAAGACAATTTTAATAGGATAATTTTTCTAGAGAGATGCATTGTTTCCCAGGTGCAAAGATTAAAGATATAGCAAGGAGACTTACTAAAATAATGAAGCTGATAGATTATTATTACTTTCTTCTCTTTGATGTTGGGATGAATAATACAACTAATAGCCTGAAAACCATTTCAAGGGACTACAAGCAAAAAAACAAAGCATCTGGGAGCACAAGTAATAGTCTCATCTTTATTTCCAACAAAAGGTCAAGATCCAATGAGGGAACAAAGGATTCTAAAAGTAAACTCAAGGGATGGTGCCACAAAGAGAATTTTGGATTTTTATACCATGTTTTACATTACCTAGAAGAACGACTTCTAGCAAGAGATGGGCTACACATCGCAAGGACCAGAAAGAATGTGTTTGGAAAACAACTAGCCAGGCTCACCCAAAGGACTTTAAACTAGAGAAACCAATCTTTAAAATAAAATCCCAAGCATAATCCACAAGACAATGAATCAGACAATGAGAAAGGGAGAGAAAAGTAGGAAGGGAACCTAGTACAAAACAGGAGAGGTAGGAAACAGATACAAAGTCAGTCATAATGATCAGTGGTGAAATCTAAAATTTGTTACTACCGGTTCTGTGGGCGTGGCTTGGTGGGGGGGGAGGTAATGTAACTGGGTGGGCGTAGCCAATTTTTTTTTCTTTTAAAACCATTTTTTCTACAACCTCTTTGTTGAAGAGGTTGTAAAAAAATGCTTTCAAAAGGCTCTGACGATCCCAGCTGAGTTGCCTGTTTTTTCTTTTAAAAGCCTCTGCCAATCAGGCAACTCAGTTTGGATCGTCAGAGGCATTTAAAAGAAAAAAGTCTCTGCTGATTAGACAACTCAGCTTGGATCGTCAGAGGCTTTTAAAAGAAAAAAAACCTCTGCCGATCAGGCAACTCAGCTTGGATCGTCAGAGGCATTTAAAAGAAAAAAATCCTCTGACGATCAGGCAACTCAGCTTGGATCATCAGAGGCTTTTAAAAGAAAAAAAGCCTCTGACGATCAGGCAACTCAGCTGGGATCATCAGCTGACGATCCCTTTGATGATCCCAGCTAAGCCACGTGATCATCAGAGGCGTTTTTTTTACTTTTAAAAACATTTTTTCGGCCAAAGAGAAGAGCTGGACATGGGGGGGGGGCAGGGATTTTTGCTACCGGTTCTCCAAACCACCCGCCTCCATCGCTACTGGATCGGGTGATCCGGTCCGAACTGGGAGCATTTCACCCCTGGCTTAAATCCTATACATTTTTTTTTAATTTGATTTATATGCCACCCTTCTCTGGAGACTCAGGGCGGCTTACAATGCGTTAAGCAATAGCCTTCATACTTTTGTATGTTTATACAAAATCAGCTTATTGCCCCCACAAACTGGGTCCTCATTTCACCTACCTTAGAAAGGATGGAAGGCTGAGTCAACCTTGAGCCTTGGAGAGATTCGAACCAGCAGTAAATTGCAGGCAGCTGTGTTAATAACAGGGTGCATAGACCACTGTGCTATCAAGGCTCTTAACATTAATACTCAAGAGTTTGGTAAAAACAGGGAGAACCTGAAGTCCTAGTACCTGAAGTATGATATTGCTATTACTGAAATTTGTTAAGAACGGACGTTGTCTTACCTGAACGTCCCTTTTCTGGGTGCTGCGACCACAATCCATAGCTGGGTTCCTTTCTCCATATCTTGACAACGACTGAGAGAAAAAAACTCTGTTCCTTCGTGCTATAACCACGCCCTCCTGTCACCTTGCACTCCAGTCTTTACCACGAAGGCGCTGACTCCCAAACACAGAGAAACTCGAAGAGAAGCAAAACAACCAAAAAAACACAACACACTGATACTGGAGCAGGAGGCTGACAGGGCAAGGGATGGATTGTGGTCGCAGTGCCCAGAAAAGGGACGTTCAGGTAAGACAACGTCCGTTTTCCAGTGCGCTGCTCCCACAATCCATAGCTGGGATATACCAAAGCTCAAACCTCCGGGGCGGGAGGCTGACTGCTCCCCGAGTCTTGGTCCAAAATTACAGACTGCAACACACGCCGTCCAAACAAAGCCTCAGCCGAGGCCTAAGTGTCAATCTTGTAATGACGAAAGAAAGGTGAGATGGACGACCAGGTGACCGCCCGACAGATATCAGAAACAGAGGCCTGGGTAGCCCAGGCAGCTGTGATTGCCGCACTATGGGTAGAATGTGGCAAAATCCTGCCTGGTAAGGGTCTGGCGTTGAGTTCTTATGCCAGCGAAATACAGGCCTTGATCCATCATCCCACCGTGGAAGCAGAGACCTTCTGGCCCATGGAGGCTGGAAGAAACGAGACCAGGAGGGCCTCAGTCCTACAAAAGGAAGAAGTATGGCGAATGTACTGCCTGAGGGCCCAACGTACGTCCAACTTATGCCAACATTGCTCCCGATGATGTCAAGGAGATGGGCAAAAGTCCGGCAGGATGAGCTCCTGGGCCCGGTGAAACCATGAATTCACCCTGGGGGTGAATGTAGGGTCCAGGCGAAGCACTACAGAATTTGAACGAAAAATGCAGAGATCCTTCCTGATAGATAAGACAGAAAGTTCCAACACCCTCCTGGTCGATATAATTGCCAGGAGGAATGCCACCTTAAAGGAAAGAAACTTGAGAGCGACGGAGCCCAAAAGCTCAAAGGGGGGCGACATAAGAGCCTTCAGGACAAGAGGAAGGTCCAAGGATGGATACCGATGTACCGTAGGTGGGCTTAAGTTCATGGCGCCATGGAGGAAATCCCGAATCCGAGGATGATGTGATAAGGATGGATACGGTGGACAGGTAAGCACAGTAGACAAAGCTGCAGTTTGCCTCCTCAGAGTAGACGGCGCCAAACCTCTGGCGAAGCCCGCTTGAAGAAAGTTGAGGATGTCCGTGGACGTCGGATCCACATGGTGCTTAGAGCACCAGGCGCAGAACACCCATCAGGAAGCCTCATAGATACGGGAAGTGGACGGTCTTCTGGAAGCTTGAATAACGTCAATCACCTCGTTCGACAGCCGGTCCCTCCTCATGATGACCCTCTCAAGCGCCAGACGGTCAACTGGAGCCACTGAGGCTCTGGGTGGCAGATGACCCCCTGACGCAGAGAGACTCGGTGAGGAGGAATCACCCATGGACAGGCAACGGAGAGTGCCTGTTAAGATTATTGTTGTTGTGTTACCAACCAGCAGAGTAGATTGCACAGTGAAACGTTGCTGAGAGCAATGAATAAGAGATAAGCAAACTGGTTTATCAAAAGCTTACTTTATAGTAGACTAATATGAGTAGACTAATACGAGCCGATCAAACAATTGTCTAACATGATAGCTATACCTGATGTGGATTTTCTGGTGGTCACATCAGTAGCAAAACTGGCATCAGCATATGCACTCAATATTAAATCATTGTTAGGTTCCAGATACAATGCATAATGCATCGTCATTTTCAGATATCTTAATATACGCTTTGCAGCCTGCCAATGCCTATCAGTTGGCTCTGCATTATATTTCGCTAATTGGTTTACTCCAAATGAAATATCGGGTCTTGACCAATTGCTTATATAAGATAGACTACCTATAAGAGACTGGTAGATCTCCTTACTAAATTTAGGACTTTGGATTTCACCTTGTTGAAAATCCTGTGCCATAGGCGTTTTAGCTGGCTTACATAGCTCCATGCCGTAACGTTTTAACATTTGGCTTATTTTGCTAGATTGAGATATTTTATAACCTCTAGCTGTTTGATTGATATCTAAACCCAAATAATGCCTAATACTTCCCAAATTTCTGATTTTAAATTTGATTTCTAACTGTTTAACAATATCTATGGCTTCATTGTCAGTTTTAGTTATTATGGCTATATCATCTGTAAACAATAACAAAAATGATACTACACCATTAGTTTCTCTTTTAAAGAGACATTTATCCGCTACACCTTCATAAAAACCTATCTTATTTAGCTCTTTAACTATACATTGGTTCCATTCAAACCCTGATTGTCTCAAACCATAAAGGCTTTTATTTAACTTCCAACAATCAGTGTGGTTTTGTGTTTCAACTCCTAAAGGCTTCCTCATATAGATGGTGTGTCTTAATGGAGCATGCAAGTATGCTGTCTCTACATCTATATGGTTAATAGTATATTTATGCTTAGCCGCCCACACTAGCATTGTCCGTAAAGTACTCGCTCGTAAACTAGGAGCAAAAACCTCATCAAAATCTTTTTCGGTCTGAGAAAAACCTTGAGCTACAAGGCGAGCTTTATGAGTTACTGTCCCATCTATGCCTTTCTTAATTTTGTAAACCCATCTACAACCTATTAACTTTTCACCAGGTGGCAATTTCACAGTTTCATAAACACCTAACTTAGTTAAAGAATTAATTTCCTTACTCATTGCCTTCTTCCAAGCATTCTGCTCCTTTTCAGGATAAAGCCTGATATCCTCAAAACTTGAAGGCTCAATATTCACTTGGCAAACTACGGTTGCTTTATATCGATCAGGTGGATGTCTTTCCCTAGTTGATCTCCTAGGTAAAACAAGACTTACAGCAGATGATTCATCTGACTCCTCCCCTAAAACTGCATCCTCTAAACCTACTTCCTGTTCTTCCTCCTTTATAGAGGATTTTACATTATCTAAATCCTCAGGAATATCATCAGGAATATGATGCTTTATACTAACAGTATTCTTATGTCTATAATCTGCACGCTCTAGTTTATCCCATCCTTCGTGCTCTAGAAATTTAGCACTTGCACTACAGTAAATACTAGTAGTTCCCTGTGCCCAAAATCTAAAAGATCTATGATTTGATTCATAGCCAACGAAAAACATTTTTCTGGCTCTCTGTTGATCCTTTCTCCTTAAACTAGATGGAATATGTACCCAAGCTGGGGTTCCAAATGTGTGTAAGTAACTAAGATTTGGTTTCCTCCCATACCATAAGGTGAATGGTATTTCCCCTGTAGAGGAATGAACCACATTGTTTAACACATGGTTAGCACACATAACAGCCTCACCCCATAAATTTTCAGGCAAACCAGAATCTGCCAACATTGTTCTAGTCATGGCTTGTAATGTCTTTCAATATAAGGAGCAGACCGTTTATGTTGGATTCCTGCATCCTGCAAAAACTTTTCTAATCTTTGGTTGGTAAATTCTGTACCATTATCAGTCACTAAGCATTTAACTTTAAATTTCTGTTTCCTTTCCACAAAACGTAGCCAGTTGTTAATATGCTGGAATGTTTCACATTTTGTTTTCATTAGATAACAGAATCCGTATCTTGAATAATGGTCTACTATGCTCAGAATATAGCAGGCACCTCCTATGCTAGGTTTCTTGGGTCCAATTAGATCTATAAACACTACCTCTAATGGATTTTTGGTTTTAAAACCATTAACACGGTTTGCTGGTGTAACCCTACTTTTTTGCTGACTACAGGCATTGCAATTCAGATATTTACTACATGCTTGTAGTTTTATCCCTTCAGATAACTGAACTGTTTGCTTTAACGTCCTGAAATTTAAATGCCCAAGTCTCCGGTGTAACAGATGAATACATTCATCATGTGGTTTAACATTCTTATAGACAGACTTAGATTTAGCCACCAATACTGGGTTATCCCTTAAAACAAATAAATCATTTTCCAAACTTGCAGTAACAATTTTGCCATCTTTCTCAATAAAGCATTTCTCATTTTTAAATGTTACTGTAAACCCAAATTGCAGTAATGATTTAACAGACAATAAATTGAATTTTAACCCAGGAATATATAACATAGGCAATGGTTCATTATTAAATGACCAACGAGCAACACCCTCTCCAGCTACCTTAACCTTCCAGCCATTTGCTAGTTTAACATGCTGGTTACTCTTCTCCATTTTTACAAAAATATTTCTATTTCTAGAAATTGATTGAGAAGCACCACTGTCAACAACCCAACAATCCTGGTTAACATCAGTGGTTGAACTGGATATAGCTAAATTACAACCCTTCTTGGGTCTAGTATTGTTCCTAACAGGCATTTTCTTATTCTTACAATACTTAGCTATATGCCCTTTAGCCCCACAAGCAAAACAACGTTTTACAAAATAGGCAGTTGAGTACATTTTTTCTTCTTTTGGTTGTTGCACTCTCAACTGATCCCTTTCTTGTCTTCTTTTGGATTTTTCCAATAACCTACCGGTTATGCCAGCCAATGTCAGTTCATCTCTGGACAAAACCTCTAATGAAGAAACATAGTCATCATAACTATCGTTCAATTAAGAAAGAATTATATAAACTTGTTGTAGTTCAGAGAAAACAAGTTCCTTTTCATGCAGCTCCTGGAAAATTCTGGTCATGGATTCCAAATGAGCCATCATATCTCCACCTTTAAGAAGATGTTGTTTAAATAATCTCCGTGTGAGATAAATATGAGCACCCACAGAGTCACGAACATATAGTCTCTTCAACTTGGTCCAACACCTAGCAGCAGACTCTTCGCCACGAATATGGACAAGCTGCTGGTCACCCAGTGTTAGTCCAATAATGCAAAGAGCTTGTTCATTGTCTCTGTTAAACTTGGCTATTTTCTTCTCATCTTCCTCATTAGCAGGATCCCATGCTGTTACATCCGGTGGATTATTAACTACGTCCCACAGTCCTTCTCTACGCAGAAGTAGACTACATTTTGCAGACCAGGATACATAGTTTGTTCCATCCAGCCGGGTTCACATTACCTCTCAGTTTAGCTTTTAACAATCCTAGTTAGTTCTGGTTGGCTCTGGGCCCATAACCAATGTTAAGGTTATTGTTGTTGTGTTACCGACCAGCAGAGTAGATTGCACAGTGAAACGTTGCTGAGAGCAATGAATAAGAGATAAGCAAACTGGTTTATCAAAAGCTTACTTTATAGTAGAAAAACAGTCTCATAGTCTTTAAACAAATTCCAAGTCTTTGCCAGTAAATCAGTCCAGTAGTTACAGAATCTTCTTACCCAACAAACAGTAGTTGGTTAGAATAACAAACTCACTCTGGTTCACAAACCATGATGGTTGCAGATCCATCCAATGATAATTAGCAGATAACAACTCCTCTCAATGATAGCTTATCATCACAGCTTCATACACAATGGCAGCATGGCATTGCAGCTTCCTCTCAATAGCATATCATAGCAGCAACTGAACACGTTGCAGTACCTTGCTTAAATATTCTCACAACCAGTAATTATGTGATTACAGCATGACTCAGCATTAAAGCCACATAATACATATACAGATAAAGTAACAGTACACTTATATTGCCTGGACAACATAGTTAGGCTCAAACCATATCCTAACAGTGCCACTAGATCGGCAAACCACGGCCGGCGTGGCCAATTGGGGGCCATCAGCAGCAGGTCCGCCTGTTCCTCGAGCAGTTTCCGAAGAACCCGAGGAATGAGGGGAATCGGCGGGAACGCATACAATAGTCCTGGAGGCCAACAACATCGGAGGGCATCGCAATCCTCCATCAACGGTTCCGGGTAGCGGGACACGAATCGAGGGAGTTGAACGTTCGACTGGCTGGCGAACAAGTCAATCACCGGAGTCCCGAACCGATGCGTGATGTCCTGGAACAGTTGAGGATGCAACTGTCATTCCGCCGGGTCTATTTGCTCCCTGCTCAGCCAATCTGCATGAACGTTTGCGACGCCGGAGATGTGGTCCGCTCTGATGGAAAGAATGTGACGTTCCGCCCAATTCAGTAGTTTCTCCGCTTCTAGCATCAATGATCTGGAACGAGTACCACCCTCCCGGATCACATGAGCTTTGGCTGATATGTTGTTGGTGAGGACTAATATGTGATGACCCTCCAAAGTCTGCTGAAAGTGTCGGAGAGCCAACCGTATCGCTCGTAGTTCCAGAAAATTTATACTGTATAGCCGTTCTGCCGGAGACCACTGGCCCTGTGTCACCTGATTGAGGAGGTGTGCGCCGCAGCCATGGAGGCTTGCGTCGGAGGTCAGCACCAGCTGGTCTGACACTAGGAAATGACATCCCCGAAGCAGAGCTGGGGAGGTCCACCAGCGGAGCGAGAGGCATATCTGAGGAGGTAATGTCACCCGGTGAGAGGAGTTGCTGCGGCCGTTCCGCTGAAAGGGAAGAAAGTGCCACTGTAGAGGGCAAGAGTGCCTGTGAGCCCAGGGAACAATGGAAAAACACAACACCATCTTCCCCAACAGCTGAGACAGGAGCAACAGGGGAGTAGACCTCTGAGCGAGAACTTGATGTACCAATTCGTTGAGATTCTAGACTCTGTCCGGTGACAAGAACACCTGACCCTTGGCTGAGTCGATCACCGCACCCAGGTGAAGCAGACAGGTGGAAGGAATCAACTGGCTCTTGTTCCGGTTGATGGAGAAGCTGTGTCTTTGGAAAGCATCGATTACTAAAGCCATGTCGCGAGACAACTGGTCCAGGGAAGACAAGAGTACCAAGATGTCGTCTAGGTAACATAAGACTCTGACTGGTACAGACCTGAGGGTTGCCGCAACCACCGACACCAGCTTGGTGAAGGTCCTGGGGGCCGAGGAGAGCCCAAAGGGCATGGCACAATATTGAAAATGGTTGCCCGCATACTCAAACCTCAGGAACCTCCGGTGGGCGGGATGAATCGGGACATGAAGGTATGCCTCCCTGAGGTCCAAGGACTGTAAGAAGTCCCCCTTTCTCACACTGCTGAGGATCGAACGGAGGGAGTGCATTTTGAATTTGCGATAGTGAACCGACAGATTCAAGGTTTTCAGATTCAGAATCCCTCTCCAGCCTCCCAAGTTTTTGGGAACCAAAAAGAGAACTGAGTAGATACCGGTTCCCCGTTGATCCAGAGGAACCGGTTCTATGGCCCTGATGTCCAAAAGATGACGAATCTCCTCATCCATGAGAAGTCTCCTCTCGGGTGCTACCGGAACCGGGCAACACCGGAAACAACTCGGAGGTGGGCCTGTGAATTCGATGGATAGTCCCTGAGCAACTATGCGGCAAATCCAGGCATCCGCTGTCGATTGGTCCCACTGCTGGTAAAAGAGCTGGAGACACCCGCCGATGGGACCGGACGACCGACAGTCACTTGCCCCAGTGGAAGTTCTTATACCCTGATCCCCAGAACGGGTGCTTGGAAGAGGAATGGGTTCTGCCGTGGTCGCAGGACTGTTGTCTATCCACGAAGTGATCACCTCCTTGGTAGGCAGGTCACCGGGTCCTGAAGCGGCGCGAAAGGGCTGCCTCTGTGAATACAGGACGTAACAGCGCTCTGGTCTGCGGTAGGAAGATGGTAGGACCTTGCGCTTATCCTTATCATCAACAAGGACTGGATCCAAGGCGGCCCCAAAAAGGTTGGGGGCCTTGTATGGTGCAGAAGCTAACTTCCATCTGGCTTTGGCATCAGCTTTCCAGTCGCAGAGCCAGAACAGATATCGCGATGTGATCGTGGAGGCCAATGTGAGTGAGGCAAATTTGACAGAGTTCAACGAGGCGTCCGCTGAGTATTCAGTGGCGGCCACTATCTTGTTAATATCTTGATGCAACCTCGTTTCCTCTGGGGGAAGTCGCTCTTGTAATTGCCTCAGCCAGATAAGTGAGGCCCTATTAAAGAAGGACGTAGCAGTCGCTGTTCTAATGGCCCAGGACGTAGCTTGGTGTGCCTTCCGGAATGCAAGCTCGGCTCTCCTGTCGTCCGCTTTGAGTCAATCCAAAGAGTCAGTGGACAGGACCGAAGTAGAGGATAGGTTCGCGACCGGGGTGTCCACCACTGGTAGTGTTAACATGTCCTCCAACTCAGGGGCTGCGCAATACAGTCTCTTGTCCTGGCTGCTGGGTGCTGTCAATGAGCCAGGTTGGGTCCACAGATTCTGTATCACCTCCGAAAACAGCTGGGGACAGGGAATACAATCCTTGTCCGGCTTGGTCAGTTTAAACAAGGAGTCATGAGGACCCAATGCCGATTGCGCTGCACTGAGGTGTGAATCCCCCGTCCCGAGGTTTGTTGTCATCCTGGCTTTATACAAAAGCGACTTGAAGAGGGACGGTCTGAAAAGCCCAGTAAAGGCAGGGGTATCCAGCAACAAGCCCTTGTCCTCCGAAAATTCAATGTCTTCAGGGCAGTCCTCCCCTTGATCGGAATCATCCAAGGAAGTGGACTCTTTGTGGGATGGAGAGTGGGATCTTGCAGGAAGCTGACCCTGTGACAGGGGCTGGACCAGTACAGCTGTGCTAGGTAGCTGGGTCGCCTGCTGAATACCCGCCAACAAAGATGATAGGGCAGTAGACAACATTGCTTGTAGGTCCAGTTGGCTCCCTTGCAGGTGACCCGCCGCGTCGCGGAGCCCCGCAGCGGTAGGGGTTAACGTAGCCTCCGGCTGTTTCTGTTGGGGAGCTGCTGATGGCGCCAACCCCACTGCCGAAATGTTCGGCATGGAAAAGGACACCCCTCGTGAGCGAGCCAGAGACTGGTCAGAACCCCCAAATGAGTGCGCCAGCGTACTGGGCCGTTGAGTATGGGTTACGAGGGGCGTGACATCATCAATCCCCGCACTAAAAGGGCTTGCTGCAATGGCTGCGCCTCTAGGCCTAGAGATGAAGAAGCAGCCTGCTTGGCCTTCTTAAATTGGCACTCTAAAGCATTATAGCGACACAGTGCGTCTTTATCAGAGGCAACTGGGGCCTTAGGCTGAGGTATGGGTCGGCTGGAAGAGGTCGACCAAGTCTTTGCCTTGGCCTTGGTTTTGGGGGGTCTGGGAGGGCTAGGTTCATGCTCCAGATCAGATGATAAGGAGGAGTCAGCCATGAGTCCAAGGTAAGTCAGTAACGCAATGGAGCAATGAGATAAAGGCCCAGATGGGACTGTGTAACCAATAAGAAACCAATTCCTCCCAGGAGCACAAACCTCCTACTGTGCTGAGTCACAGTAGTGTAGAAACTGTGTCCAGAGGCCAGGCTTGAATGAATATCCTCCACTAGCACTGGCCCAAAAGGGCCAAAGGCGTGGCTTCGCTGGCTCCGCTTGCTCCGGAGGTCTGACACCGCAGGAGCCTTTAAATGGCAGTGGCAAGGGCAAGACAAAATGGCGACCGCCCAATCTCAAAATGGCGGCCGCTCCGGTTTCAAAATGGTGGCTGCCCTGTCCCAAAATGGCAGCCGCGCCAGTAACAAAATGGTGGTCGCCCTGACCCAAAATGGCAGCCACGCCAGGAGCCCAAGATGGAAGCCGCTCGTTCCAAAATGGCGGTCGCGTGGGCAAAGCAAGATGGCAGTCATAATAACGGTGACTGGCAACAACTGCGGCCTTTCCGATCGCTGACTCCCACGCCAGGCAATCGGCCGTCGAGCGCAGCAAAGCTGTATTATCTTCAGAGTGTGCTCGGAACCTGAGCAGGAACTCCGGAGCCGCCACTAACGAGAGCTGATTAAAGTAAGTGATGTGGGAGGGCCAGCCAGCTGACCTGCAGCCCAACATCAACACCGGCAGCTGAAATGCCAATCCCGGGACTGCCCCGAAGGGACAGTATCTGGATGCTGCTAAATATAATGAAAGGAGAGGCGCGGGCCGGCCTGGAGCCCCAGACGCGGCACACGCACCTCAGCAGCTGGCTGCAATGAGTCCAATCCACAGCTCTCTCCCGAAGGTAAAAGAAATAATCAAAAATAAATAAATTCAGCTAACGAGCCTACAGAAATAGCAGGGTAAAACCCGAGCAGGGGGGACTGCGACTCATACGCTGTAGCAATAGTAGCTCGCAACCAACGGCCCACTGTGGAAGCCGAGATGCGAGCCCCCATGGTCGATGGTTGGAAGGATATGAAAAGTGCTTCGGTCCTCCGGAAGGAAGAAGTACGGGTCAAGTATATTTTAAGAGCCCTGCGCACGTCAAGGGTGTGCCAAGTCTTTTCCAATTGGTGACTGGGTTGAGGACAAAAATTTGGAAGAATGAGCTCCTGGGAGCGATGGAAGGTGGAGTTAACCTTTGGAATGAATGCTGGGTCCAAACGAAGGACCACCCTGTCTTTGTGGAAGATGCAAAGATCCGATCGGACGGAGAGGGATGCCAATTCTGATATACGCCCTGCGGAGGTAATAGCCACCAAAAAGGAAACTTTGAAGGAGAGAAATTTCAGATTCACCTCCCTGAGAGGTTCGAAGGGAGGTTTTGTGAGTGCAGTGAGAACCTTGTTAAGGTCCCAGGTAGGGAACCTGTGGATTACGGGAGGTTGTAAATTGGTGGCGCCTCGTAAGAAGGCCCGGATGAGAGGCTCCTTGGAGAGAGGAACTTCCGGTCCGAGGGATAGAACAGATGATAATGCAGCTACTTGTTGGCGTAAAGTATTGGGCGAAAGGCCCGAGTCAAAACCCTCCTGCAGGAAGTCTACCAGTTGAGCCACCGAAACTGAGGATGGAACCAGACGCCTCTTAGAACTCCAACGCAGGAAGGCTTTCCAAGTGGAGTCATAAATACGAGTGGTCGAAGGCCTGCGAGCCGCCAGAATGATGGGAATGGCGGCGGGAGACACGTTGGAATTGATCAGACGTTGCCGCTCAAACTCCAGGCGGTCAGATGGTAAGCCTGGGGATCTGGATGTAGAAGCTCGCCTTGCTGCAACACAATCTGAGTGTCCGGGATCCGCCATGGCGCAGCCACGGAAAGGGACACGAGGTCCGCAAACCATGGTCTGCGAGGCCAGTGTGGGGCTAGGAGAATGAGCTCCGCCCTTTCTTGTAACAGCTTGCGAACCACTTTGGCCACTAGGGGAAAGGGGGGAAACGCATAAAGCAGCAAACCTTGGGGCCAAGGACTGCGAAGGGCGTCCACCGCCTCCGCTCCCGTCGAGGGAAACTGGGAGTAGAAACGGGGCAGACGATGGTTGCTGCTGGAGGCAAATAGATCCACTTGGGGCTTGCCGAAATGAAGAGTCAGTTGGTCGAAGAGAGGAAGGGGAATGCTCCATTCCGTGTGGTCCACCCGATATCGGCTGAGAGCATCGGCCCGGATATTGTCCTTTCCTGCTATGTAGTCTGCCCGAAGTGAGCATAGGTGAGATTCTGCCCACAGACCCAGGTGGAGAGCCTCCTTCATCAGATTTCTCGAGCGGGTTCCTCCCAGTCTGTATACATGTGCCTTGGCCGAGATGTTGTCCGTGAGGATCAGAACATCTCGGCCTCGGACATAGGGCTCGAATTTTCGCAGAGCCCGATAAATCGCTCGTAGCTCGAGAACGTTGATGGGGAATGACCGTTCCATCGGGGACCACAAACCTTGTGCCGAGTGAGACTCGAGATGGGCACCCCAGCCAAGGAGGCTCGCATCCGTCGTGATTACGACCCTCTGGGGATCCAGGAATCTGCAGCCTTTGGACACCGCCGATGAGGTCCACCACAGAAGGGAGGTGACTACAAGCGGAGGAAGCTGTAGAGTCTGCAGAGATGGTTTGAGAGACTTCTGTTGATAGGGGAGCAACAGCCACTGCAGCTCCCTGCTGTGGAGGCGAGACCAAGGAACGATTCCGAAAGTGGACACCATTTTTCCCAGTAAGGTGGAAAGGACCGCCAAAGACGCCGACCTCTGGCGTCGAACACGGTCTGCTAAAGAGGTAAAGCTACGTTGCCGGTCTTGGGACAAAGAAACCTCCACTGAGACTGTGTCTATGATAGCCCCCAAGTGATGAATGCGGGTGGACGGTGTTAAATGGCTCTTGGCCCAATTTATGGAAAAGCCATGAGATTGCAAAATGTGGACAGTACTGTCAATGTCCAGGAGAGCCTGATCGACAGATCGAGAAAGGATGATGATGTCATCCAAATAGAACATGGCTCGAATAGGGATGGAACAAATATGAGCCATAAGGGCCGCCATCACCTTAGTGAATACCCTAGGGGCTGAGGCCAAGCCAAAGGGCAAGGCCCTATATTGAAAATGACGGCCTTGATGACAGAAACGTAGAAACTTGTGGTGGAGGGGCCTGATTGGTATGTGGAGGTAGGCCTCCGTTAAATCTATCGATGCCATATAATCTCCTTGCCTAATCCCAAGAAGAATGGCCTGGAGGGATTGCATCTTAAACCATCTATAAACTATGTGGCGATTTAAGGACTTTAAGTCAAGTATGGCCCTCCAACCCCCTGAGGACTTGGGGACTAGAAAAAGGCGGGAATAAAAACCCTGGGCCTGTTCTGAAAGGGGAACAGGCTCAATGGCCTTAATATCTAAGAGGTGTTGGATAGCCGAATTGAGGAGGTCTCCTTTGGTCCGATCCTTAGAGGACGGACAACGTAGAAAAAATTTTGGGGGAACAGATCGGAACTCTAATGATAGGCCGGAACGAATGGTAGTCCTAACCCAGGCGTCAGAAACAGTGGAATCCCAAGTGTCAGCAAACCGGGAAAGACGGCCGCCTATAGAAAGATCTGGAGTAGCATTACCGGGTTCTACGAAAGGGACGACCCCTACCCCCTCGAAAGGACCGCTTAAAACTAAATCTGGCCCCGTGCCTGACCTGGTTGTCTTGGTGGGCCGAGCCTCTGGCAGGAAAGACACGTTGAGATCGTTGGGAGGCGAAGGACGGGTCTGAGGTACGAAAGGACGAGGATCAGTAAAAGGGTTGAGCCCTGCTGTCCGAACGACGATTCAGGGAAGGGAGAATTTTGCGGTGATCCTTAGTTTCCACAAGCAGAGGATCCAGCTGTGAACCAAAAAGTTTATCGCCAGAAAAAGGAGAAGAAGCCAAGCGCCACTTACTTCTGATGTCAGCTTGCCAGTTGCGGAGCCATAAGAGATGCCGTGAAGTGACTGCCGATCCAATGGCTTTAGCCGAGAAGCGGACCGCGCTGAGGGTAGCATCGGCAGAAAATTCCACCGCGGCTAGGATCTTATTCAGATCTTGATGAGAACGATGGTCAGAAACTGGCAAGCGAGCCTGCAGTTGTTTTAGCCAGAGGATAGTCGTCCTATTAAAAAACGACGCTGCCGAAGAAGCTTGCACCGACCAGGCTGATGCCTGATGACCTTTGGTCAAAGATCTTTCGGCCTTCTTCTCCTCTGGGCGCACACACTCTTCCGGGGGGACCTGCAAGAGGGGAAGAGGAAGACAGGGCCAAAACTGGAGGATCAACTGAAGGAATCTGCAAGAGATGAGAAAAATCAGGAGCCATGTTAAAGAAACGTTTGTCTAAATTGTTGGGGATGGGACCCGAAACTGGAAAGGCCCATTGTCTGAGCACCACATCCGAAAACAATTTCGGGGCCGGAACCACTTCCTTCTGGACGGAAGGTTCTTGGAAAAGTGAGTTGGCATCGTTCCTGGAAGCGGAAGTCGTGGCATCTGCAGAAGAAATGGAAGAAGATGAAGAAGGTACACCAAGACCAGTGACCATTTGGGCCTTGTGGAGTAAAGAACGGAACATTTGAGGCCTAAAAAGTCCAATGAATGCAGGTTGATCAGGCTCCAGGCCGTCATCCTCTGAGAGATCCTGATCAGCTACAATTTCGCCATCAGAAAGGGAATCCTGACTAACAGAATCCTCAGCCTCACAAGGATCAACGTCCACATCTGCTTCATCCTGGTAGGAAGGATCAACAGAAGGACGATGCTGGCTGGTAGAAGGAGAAAGTTCAGCTGGGTTGACATCTTTTTGTTGGAGCCCTTGAGAAATGCCCTGGCGAATTGCATTTGAAATTATTGCCGCTAGTGCAGGAGTAATAGCAGGCAAAGGCTGAGCCACTTGATTGGGAACCAGGGCAGGCGGGCTCTGGGAGACCTGAACCTCAGGGTCATGAGCAGGAGAGGCCTCATGAGCCACAGGAAAAACCGAAGTGGCTACAGCATCACAATTACCATCCCCAGCAACAGACCTGTCAGGGGATAAATTAGGAGTAGGCCCCTGTAGGAGAGGATTGGATGGGAGTTCATCCGGAGAGTGACTGCAAACCGGTGTTTCAGCCTGGTTAGGGTTGCCCTGTGATCCCGAGGCAGCTTGAGCCCTGGAGAAGGCCTTCTCAAACGCCTTATGGCGCCTCTCTTCCTCCCGTGATGGTTTGGGGCCAGATGCCTTGGTAATGGAAGATGAACTGAGGGCCCTGGATTTATTGGAGCGTTTCCTGGAGGGCCCCTCCCCAGGATCTTCCCCCGGGACCTTTTTCCGTTGTCATGGCTTTGGCGGGAAGAATGTTTAGTGGCGTCCACCATCTTGGATCCCCCCACATCGCGGGCCTGGCGGGAAGAGCATGCTCTGCCTGCATCCGCCATCTTGGAAAGCCAAACACGAGGGCTATAAGGCTGTGAATTAGAAACTGAGGGATCCCCAGGTACTTGCATTTGCCAAGGGTAGAAATGCGCTGAATAGAAGCTCCAACAAAGCCGCTAGCCCGTAGGTTGAAGAGTGGCAGAAGGCGCGAAAGGCAGGAGGGATAGCGCCGGAGACTGATGCAGGGCCGAGGGCTCGAGCGCAGCAAGAAACCGCCGCTGTTGGTGAGAGCGGCGAGCCCGGGAATAAAGCGCCGATTAGACAAGCGCTGGCGATTTCGCAAGTCCACCTCCGCAATCAAAGTACTTTGCGGGAAAGCCGGGCGACGCGGCAGAGCGAGCTCATGCACGCGCCGAGCGAGGCTGCCGACTGTCAGCGCAGCCCAGTTACAATCAAACAAAATCAAGGGAAAAGCCAAAGAATAAAAGTAGTCCGTTCCGAGTCAAAGCCAAGTTGAAAATATAATTTTTGGGGAAACCTCTATAGGCACGACTTGTCCTGTAAGACCGAGTCGAAAAACTGGAGCTGAACAGGAAGAGGCGGTGCTTAAGCTTCCAGTAGACTTGGTCCTACAGGTTAATACTGATGTCCACACCCATGCCTGACTGCCGTGACAGCCAATAGGAGAATGACATAACACCATGGATGAAAGCCTTCTTAAATGCATTTGGGTGAATATGAGAGGAAAAAGAAAAAGAGATGAACTTTTTGCTAATCACTTAGCAAAATTAATATCTGGGAAAAGCCTAAAAAAGATATTCAAGCAGATTTGTGAGCACCTAAAATGAACTAATCAATCGCTAGAAGCCAGCATGAGTTTGTTAAAAAGAGATCATGCCAGACAAACTTTATTCCCTTCTTTGATAAACTGACTAAATTAGCGTATCAAAGTAATGCTTTGGATATAGTATACTTGGACATCAGTAAGACATTTGACAAAGTAGACTGCAGCCCATTTCTTGGTGTGATAGAACAATGTGTGATAGTACCACTACTCGATGGATTTGCAGTTGGCTGACAAACTGCACTCAGTGTAGTCCTTAATGGAATTACATCTACGTGGAGGGAAGCACGCAGTGAGGTACCTCAACATTTTGTCTTGGGCTAATGCTCTTCAACATTTTCATAAATGATCTAGATGATGGGATAGAAGGAGAACTCATCAAATTTGCAGATTAAAACAAACTACAGGGAGTAACAGCTTGGAAGACAAAGTTATAATTCAGAATGATTTTGACAGAATTGAGCATTAAGTCCTATCCAACAAGATACAGTTCAGTGGTGAGAAAAGTAAGATCCTGCACTTAGGCAGGAAAAACTAAATGCATAGGTATAGAACAGGCAGTACTTGGCTAAACAGAGTAGTAACTGTGGTTACTAGCGGACCATTAGTTACGTATGAGCTAACAGTGTGTTCAGCTGCCAAAAAAGTCAACGCAATCCTAGGCTGCATCAGAGGGAACAGAAGGATCAAGATAAAGAGAAGTGCCTCCACACTTGGAATACACATCCAGTTCTGGTCACCATGATACAAAAAAGGCGCTGAGACCCTAGAAAGGATGTAGAGAAGAGCAAATAGATGATAAGAGATCTAGAAACTAACCATATGATGAATTCTTAAGGGAACTAGATATGTCTAGCCTAACAAGAGAATTACATAATAGCTATCTTCTGGTACTTGAGGGGCTTTCATAGGGAGGAGGAGGGAAAAAATTTGAATGTCACCACTGGGATGGATGGAAGTTTGTTAAAGAGAGATCAAATCTGGAACAAAGAAAAAATTTCTTGACAGTAAGAATAATTAATCAATGGAATAGCTTGCCTCCTGGAGTTGTGAGAGCAATATCACAGGAGGTCTTTAAAAAAAATTGGACAGCCATTTATCCAGGATGCAGAAAGTCTCCTACTTTGGGAAGGGAGCTGGACTAAAAGATCTCCAAGAAACTTTCCAGCCCTATAATTCTATGACTCTGATGTCACCGGGTGTATGTCTTAAATCTAAGTATTTCATCTCCCATTAAACTCACCAGCTCTTCCTTCAGCAAGTAAAGTATATGTGGCTTTCCCACATAATGTTAAATTATCAAAATGTTTAGCATATGTTGCCATTTGATAAGTTCTGGATAAAAGATGAGTGCTTGATTAGCATCATAATCTTAGCATAGTCAGTGTTTTACTGTGGCAGGAACAGTGGTGGGTTACAACCGGTGTTACCACCAGTTTACTTTGCACACACGCATGCCAAACTTGCACTCTGCACAAGCGCATTACATTTCCGAACAGCTGAGGTGCGGCAATTCGCTCTGCCACGCCTATCAGCTGGGCTAAAAATGAACGAATATAGGTAGGTATAGCGCAGGGGTGGGAGGGCCCAGCTGATGGTCATAGCGAACTGGTTCGCTCTCACATCACCATCGCCACTACTGACTCGCCCGAACTGGGGCAAACCGGTAGCAACCCACCATTGGGCACTTTCCCTTTCCTTGTCTATATGCAGAAGCAAACTCTGCCACCCATCCTGAAAGCCACCTTTTACTTCTTCATCTTTTATTTTCTTCAGGACAAAGCAATGAGAAAAAGCAATAGGAGAGCTATAGCTGATCAGTGTTATTTTCTTAATTATCAATATTTACCAAGATCAAAGAATATAAAGGAGCCAGAAGAAAAAATGTCTTCCCAATAGCATATCTATACCTGATATAAGGTTTCAAAACACGAGAAGTATAGGGACTGATAATGCTATGATCAGTTGTATCTTCAGCCCCTACAAGTCGGCACCAAAATGTTGTAGTTCTATGTTGAAACTCTTTCGCAGCAGAAACCTTAGTCTGTAAAACAAAATTAAGAAATAACTGAGTTACAGAAGTAATCAGGAAATAAATTCAGTGATATGGCCAGTACCAATGATTAATCAAATACGGCAGATGCATGATGACATCTAATGTTAAGCAGAACAAAGAGAATTTTAATATACAGAGATTATATAGGTATCCAAAATAGCAAGAAGTTGCATGCATCCTAGAGAAACCAACTACTGAATAAGTGGTCTTATGCATTTAAAATCAAATTGCTTATCTTACTTTGATGCCCAATATTGCGCATAATAAAAAGATAAGTAAAAAATTCTGAATTTGTGACACTGCAGACAAGAAAACTATCAGCAGCAAATTAGAAATATATTTACTGTTTGTATTTTTATATATTTATTGCACAAAATTTATTCTCAGTCTGTGTTTCCCACCTTTCTACATGAAACAGAAACATTTCTACATGTGACTGGAAAAAATTTCACAATGACTGGAAAGAGGATGGCAATCTACGAAATATTACAAATTTGGAATATCTACACATTCTTCCTTTATCAGAAAAATAGGCAGTCACCTTCCAATTTACATCAACATTTGAAAAGAGAATCATGAAATCCCTGCCATCCTAAAAGAAACCCTAGAAATAGAGAGGGTATTAAAATAAACACAAATAGTTGCCAAAATTCCCATAACACCCATTTTTTTCTTTTTTTGATTAGTATTATTCTGTGAGAATCTAGCTTTCTTGCTAGAAACCAAGTTTGCCTCCATCTGCTTTGATTTGTAGCTTTGAAGATTATGAAACTGTGGTTCAAATTATCTAGAGCAGCGGTTCTCAACCTGGGAGTCGTGACCCCTTTGGGGGTCGAACAGCCATTTCACAGGGGTCGCCAAAGCCCTCTCTCACCCACCCCCCACGCCTTCACTCACCCTCACTCTCTGCTCTGTTGGATCGCCGGCTGTTCGCTTACCCCACCCACTCCCAATCTATTGCTGCCTCCTGAGTCCCAGCTGATGGCTAGAGGAAAAAAAACTGTTTAAATTCTTGCCGCGGGGCTTCAAAGGGCCGCCCTATAGCCAGTGGTGGGATTGCCAATAAATAGTGGTGGGCGAGGGGTAGGTGAGCAAGCAATTTAACAAAGGGTTTGGTGTTTTTTTGTAATTTTATTGGCCCGCGGAGCTTCAGCATAGGCTAATTAGCCCTTGATTAGATCGGCTCCCGACTCTCAGCTGATTTGGTCTCAGCTGTTTTGCGGAGGGCTCTGCTGCTTCCTTGCAAAGAGTCCTAGAGCAGATTTTTTTCCCCCCTAGTTATGCTGAAAAAAGGAAACCGAAACTAAAGCAGGCTGTTGGCTTTGCTGTTGCTGCAACGTTGAAAAATTAGCCAGGCAGATTTCTTTTCTTTTTCCTCACCAAAAAAGGTAGGTGCAAACAATGGGAAATTTAGGGAAAAAGAGGAGAGTTCAAGATTTTAAAACACAAAAGAAAGAAAGCTCTATTTAACTAGGGAATTGTAATAATTGAGATACTATTAATTGTATATTGTGTTGAAAGCAGAAATGGTTAAGTTGTGGTTTGGAGGAATATATGGGAGAAATTATTTGGTTTATTATTATTGGTAAATATAATTAATTGATTTGTAAGAAATTGGATTGCATGGAAATAATTGGAATATTCATGTTCATATTGATTAATATATAAAAAGGTAGTTATATAACTAATTGATTTATATTAAAATGTTGAATTTATATTAAACAACTGTAATATTACATAATTAACCAATGTGAGGATGGATATAAAAATAGATGACCATGGGAAGGGGTATAATATAGAATAGAAAGGAAAAATTGAATTTGATTAAGATTAGAGATGAGGATGAAGGGTAATATTGGTTTTTTACAAAAATAGATGAGGAATAAATATGGCAAAAAGGAAATATAGAAATTGTAAATTTAATTGAAATGACTAAACACTGTTTAAATTTGTGAACCGGCCAAATACTCTGTTCAAAGAAAATACATTGTATGTTTGTATGTGTGTTCCTAATTATTGTTATTTATTCATATTTGTTCTCTTTTATTCTTTAAAGTTTAACCATTCATTCTTTATCTTAATATCTTTATATTTGTTTGGGGTTGGCTTTCTTCCCTTTCATCTTTTTTATTGTGCAGCAATCTTTCTCCTCAAACCTACCACCTCTCTCTTTTCTTTCCTTCTTACTTTCTCTTCCTCCCCCTCTTCTTCTCCTCCCTACTTCCTCTTCCTTTCTCCTTCTCCTCCTCTCTTCCTCCCTCTCTTACCCTCATTCCTACTCTAATTTCCCTTCCCTTCCTTCATCCCTCTCTATTGCTGTATCTTTTTATGCATATGAACTACTCAGTGGGCTGAAAAAGTTATTTCTGACTGGTCCTCGCACTTTTGACCAGTCCTCGAACTTACGACTGTCCTCACATTTTACGTTTTTGCCCTATCTTGTCACCATGGTGAAGAGAAGCAGTTGTGAAATGAGTGACGTGGCTGTTAAGAATGTGAGAATGGTCATAAGTGTAAGGACCGGTCAAAAGTACGAGGACCTGTCAGAAATGACTTTTTTCAGCCCTCTGAGTAGTTTCTATAACATAGCCATGGCCACCCGGTCACATGACCAGCTAGCCACGCCTACCCAGTCACATGACCTCCAAGCCATGCCCACAAAATAAGCCACGCCCACAGAACCGGTAGTAAAAAAATGTAGAACCCACCCCTGGTTGGGGGTCACCACAACATGAGGAACTGTATTAAAGGGTCACGGCATTAGGAAGGTTGAGAACCACTGATCTAGAGGATGCCAGTGTGCTCATCCGTAACCCAAGTTCCTCCTGTGAGTAAGAAGTTACTTTCTCTGATTTTGTTCTTGCTTTCCGAAAGTAAAGGACCATCTTTCTCTTTTGCTCTGCAACCTTTTCTCTTCCAAAGCTGTACTTTGATTTCCTTCTCATTCCTCAGAAATGCTTCTGCCAATGACTACCATAGCCTCAATATATTTTACATTACTATAGTCTGAAGCAAGCTTGGGAGCTTTAGTATTGAACAACAAATCATTTTGGCATTAACAGGTAGTTTTCAACTTACAACCATTCATTTAGTGACCGAAGTTATAATGGCACTGAAAAAAGTGACTTATGACTACTTTTCGCACTTATGACCATTGCAGCATCCCCATCGTCATGTGATCAAAATGCATATGCTTGACAACTGGCATGTATTTATGAACATGTGATCACCTTTTGCAACTTTCTGACAAGCAAAGTCAATGGGGAAAGCCATTGTTAGTAATAACCAAGTTACTAACTTGACAACTGCAGTGATTCAGTTAACAACTGTGATAAGAAACATTGTAAAATGAGCAAAACACATCTAATAACTGTCTTGCTCAGCAATTGAAATTTGGGGCTCAATTGTGGTCATAAATTGAGGATAGCAAAAGGATAGCAGAAACTTATAATAATATTGTATCAGCATAAACCATGGGGTCATCAGAATTTGTTTCACAATGTTTCAGTTATTTCTAAAATTAAGGAATAGCAATATTAAATCCACTCGGACTAGAATACATAAATATAAAACACATGAAAAGTTGTAATTTTCAAAAACACCCAATAATGGCTACTTCCTTAAAAGGTTGGAACAATCATCATGATAGCATCAGCGGCTCATTGACTTAGGGATATAATTCTCGCTTTGGGTGCAAGAAGTTCGGGATTCAAAGCCCTCGGACACTAAGCTTCCTGGAAGCTTTGGGAGCAAACAGGTAATAACACTGGTGGAATTCAACCAGTTCGCACAGTTTTGGGAGAACTGTTTTGTTAACTCTTTGTGGAGTTCTGCAAACTGGCTGAATAGTCAAGGCTGCCTGCCTGCATGCCTGCCTAAAGATTCCACTAGCTCACACACCTCTCTGACATTCCTGCTAATTTGTAATTAACCAAAGGAAGGGAAAAGAAAAAGAAGAAATAACCACATAGCCATTTCCTCAACAGAAAAATTCTAGGTCTTTTAAAATTAAGGCTTAAAGTGCAAGAGAGCTTTCTCCCCCACTTCTCTCTCCCTTCAGTTAATAGCTCTGGCCCAGGCAGACAGCCAAGAACCATTTAACAGGCGAATACTTAGTTGCAATAACAAAACCGCAGGAATGCAGTGGCCCAGAAACAATAGAAAGTTATAGATCATACAGATTAACAGAGTTGGAAGAGACCTTGTAGGTCATGTAGTCCAACCCCCCGCCCAAGCAGGAAACCCTACATCATTTCTGACAAATGGTAGTCCAATCTCTTCGTGAAAGCCTCCAGTGATGAAGCTCCCATAACTTCCGAAGGTAAGCTGTTCCATTGGTTGATTGTTCTCACTGTCAGAAAATTCCTCATTTCTAGGTTGAATCTCTCCTTGTTCTTGACAGTATTAGGCCAGGGAAGGAGTTTTAAAAATGTTAATACAGAGCAAGAGTTTCTTGTCAGAGTTCTTATGGCTTTTTAAATACATGTTCTAATTAGCAGAATTGATTTTATTAATTTGGAATAGGGTTGCAATGCTGTTTCTGTGTTTATGTATTTTGATCCTGCATTTTCAGCATTTAAGAGTTAGCTTACAGTATTAGACTGTAAAGATTTCAAATTATCTTGTAACTGTGTTGCTTGTGTGTGATGTAGCATCCACAACTTCTGAAGGCAAGCTTTTCTATTGGTGCTTTGGAAAATAGTTTGACCCCCTCATTTTTGTAGGAGCCCCTCAAATTTCCTGACAGAACAATTAATCAGTGGAACAACTTGTCTCCAGAAGTTGTAAATGCTCCAACACTGGAAGTTTTAAAGCAGAGATTGGATTACCATTTGTCTGAAGTGGTGTAGGGTTTCCTGCCTAAGCAGGGGGTTGGGCTGGATGACTGAGAATCTCTACCCTGTTTTCCCCAAAATAAGACATCCCCTGATAATAAGCCCAATCGGGCTTTTGAGGCATGGCAATAAGGCCAAGTGCTTATTTCAGGGTTCAAAAAAATACAAGACAGGGTCTTATTTTCGGGAAAACACAGTACAGACTTTTTGCTGTTGCCATTATTAACACATCTCAGTTTGCCAACAAATTATGAGGGGAGGGAGCGGGAGATAGAACATGGCCCAGATATCAAGAGATCTGCATGAGGACACCAGCAGGTGTTTACAAAAGCCTGATTTTCCCACAACAATATCCAGAGAATGTACTAGACAATGTGACCTGAGCTAATTGGGGGGGTGGAAGAATGTGAACTTTAACTATGGGGATTAGCACGGGAAAGATCTAAATCTTCTTTTTGCCTTCAACTGTGCTGAAGTGATGTACTCAATAAAATTTTGCATGAAGAGTGTTGGATCATCTCGGCTGGGTTCGTCAGTCAGAACCTTGATATTAAACCAGATTAAACCAGCCGAAAGTTGGGATCTAAGTATGTGGGGCCCTTCCCTATTGTGAGGGTGATCAACTCTGTTATGGTAGAGTTAAAGCTGCCCAAGATATTGGGGAAAGGGCACCCAGTTTTCCATTGCAGTTTGTTGAAGCCAGTCCAGGGCTCTAACTTAAGGCCTGTAGGAAAAGAAGCCCCTGGACCAACTATGATGGGAGGAGAGAAACATTACAAAGTAAAACGGATCCTGGATTCCAGATATTACAAAGGGAAATTGCAATACCTAGTGTAGTGGAAGGGGTCCATTTGACATTTGGAGTCCTAGTAGACAAACACTTAAATAACAGGCAGCAAAGTGCTGCGAAAAAACCCAATGCAATCCAAGGCTGCATTAAGATCAGGATCATGTGAAGTGTACTGCTTTATAATCTATATATATAAAAACGCGAAAACCACTCACGCTGTAATCACGAAATCTCCAGAACCGTAAAGCCTAGGATAGGATAGGAGAGGCCTCTTCTGTGTGGCAAGCCTGGGGGAGAGAAGGGGATAGGATAGGGGAGGCTTTTGTGGGGCAAGGCTGAGGGAGAGAAGGGTATAGGCTAGGCTTCTGTGGGGAAAGGCTGAGGGAGAGAAGGGGATAGGATAGGAGCCGTTTCTGTGGGGCAAGGCTGAGGGAGAGAAGGGAAGAGGAGAAGCCGATCGTAACTACTCATTAATTTTCAAGCTGTAAGTGTTGATTTATCAAGCCCGATCACAGTTTCATAGCAAAGCATGGGTATCCAGCTAGTGTCTTGATAAGACCACACTTGGAATATTGCATCCAGTTTTGGTCGTCACAATATAAAAAAGATGTTGAGACTCTGGAAAGAGTGCAGAGAAGAGCAACAAAGATGATAAAGCGGCTGGAGGCTAAAACATATGAACAAAGATTGCAGGAATTGGGTATTTCTAGTCTAGTGAAAAGAAGGACCAGGGTGACATGATAGCAGTGGTTCAATATTTGCCACAAAGAAATGGGGAGGGGGGGTGTCAATCAATTTTCCAAAGCACCAGAAGGCAGAACAAGTAATGGATGGAAAGTAATCAAGGAGAGAACCAACTTAGAACTAAATTAATTCCCTGATAATGAGAATTAACCAGTGGAACCGCTTGCCTTCAAGAAGTTGTGGGTGCTACATCACTGGAGATTTTTAAGAAGAGATCAGACAGCCATTTGTCCAGAATGGTATAGGGCAGTGGTGGCAAACCTTTTACTCACCGAGTGCCAAACAGGTCTGTGTTTTGCGCGCTGTGCGTGCATCCGTGCCATCATGCTAACGCAGGGCTCCTCCCCCACGCGCTATGCGCATAACTGCACCATCTACCCATGCGCACAGCTTTTGAACACCCACCCATGCGCTGCACGCACACCATTTGCACATGCGCACAGCTTTCGCACGTGTGCCCCATGCTCTGCATGCACAATCACACCATCTGCGCATGCATGTGGTTTTTGCATGCTCAATGCACATGCATGAATGCCGTCTGCGCAACCATGTGTTGCGCACCAGTACTCCGGGGTGCGTGCACAAATGCGTATGCATGCGCAGAGAGCTCCAAGGACCAGCTGAGTCCCCTGAATTGTGCGCATGCGTACTGGAGGCCCAAACACTAGCTGGGGGGTGCGTGCATGCGCAGCTGCAGGTGAGTTGGGGAACAGCTCGCGTGCCCGGAAAAATGGCTCTGTATGCCATTTCCAGCACTCGTGCCATAGGTTCACCATCACAGGCACCTGCTTGTGCAGGTGGTTGGACTAGAAGACCTTCAAAGTCCCTTCCAACTTTATTATTGTTGTTAAGCATTATTGCTCCATCCTTTTTACAGGGATGTAACAACAGATTATAATTTATTATTTGTCCCTTCAAGTCAGTCTTGTTTCTTGCCATAGAGTTCACAATGTTTTCTTGCCAATATTTTTTTCTGAAATGGTTAGTCCTTACTAGGACTGTGAGAGTGATTGGCCCAGTCTCATTCAAATGGTTCTGTGCCTAAGATGGCACCAAATTCACCAACTCTCAGTTTGTAAGACAGTCCGTTAACCATGGCACCAAATTGTCTCCAAATGGATTCTCATACATATTGAATTATAGAGAATAACTTAAAAAAAGACAGAGATTTTGAGCCAATTGCTCTTTCTCAACCCAAGCTACTTCATAGGTTGTTGTTATGAAACAGGGAGATTTCAAAAGGAATCACTGTAAGTTCCTAAGGAAAAAATAAGATATATTTTATGATAATGATAGTGATAATAACAACAGAAAAACAGGAACCTGATATCGATCCAAGATTCGGAAAGCCTGGCAAGAAGTTTTGTATACTGTATAATCTGATGGCAGATAGGCAGCATGTCTTTCCTTAGTTCCATAAAACTGATCAACCAAGATAAGAGCAGAATTCACAATATCGTCCAAGTTAAAAAGGGGAAGACCTCTCTCTCGTTTCATCTTTCGGACTATCAGCTTGCGCCTCAGTCTCCGAGCCTCAGGAGTCATGTCTGCTGCATTTAGACAGGCCTCCAAGTTCCTCAAAAGAAGTTTTTCTTCATAGATACCAATAGCAGTATATTTAGATTGCGAATCCTTATGAGCTTGCTGGGTCTTCCGCTTGTTTAGACCTTGGTCTTGAAGGAAGGCATGTGTACTACTATGATTTTCCACAACATTGACTAGCCTCTCTGCTCTTCCTTCTTCACACATCAGCTCTTGTTTAATCTGATCAGACAGCTTCATTTTCTTTTGGATCATTGTCCCTGATGCACCGGATGGAGGGATATATTCTATTCCTGGGTCTATCATACCTTCCATCTCTTCATCATCTATAAACAAAACAAAATGCCTCAGAAACACTGTAATATTGTAACCAAATATTTTTCCTGCAGATAGTAAATGTTGATACCTAGGAAATTCTGAAAATATGTCAACTTTGATTTTTTTGCCTTACAAAATCAATATCCCAATTTTTACAAAACAACAGAAAACTAAAATACAATCCTCGACTTACTACAATTCACTTAGTGACCATTTGAAGTTACAATGGCACTGAAAAAGTGACTTATGACCATTTTTCACAGAACCATTGCGGCATGCCCATGATCACATGATCAAAATTTAGACAGTTGGCAACTGACTCACCTTTTTGATGGTTGCAGTGTCCCAAGATCATGTGATCTTTTGACAAGCAAAGTCAATGGGGAAGCGAGATTCACTTAACAATCCTCTGACTAACTTAACAACTGGAGTTATTTACCTAACAGCAGTGGCAAGAAAAGTCACAAAATCAGACAAAACTTACTTAACAACTGTCTCACTTAGCAACATGAATTTGGGGCTCAATTGTGTCGTTAGTCAATGATTACCTGTACAATTTTCTGTAAATCAGTTGTATTTATATTGGTTGAAAAATTAAACAACCCTACAACTAAGGATAGTTTTATTCAAATCTGATTACTACAAATGTACGCATGAGAGAAAGTGAGAAAGAGGTGTGCCATATCAACCTAGTCTTGATGATAATCTGTAGTGTTTCCAAGGGTACTCCAATGTACATCTATTTTAATTGCTACCCATACTATTTTCCTCCTATCTCTCGAGTATAATAGTTTACTTTTAAGTCCTATCTGCACTCATATTAAATGATTCAAAAATGTGACTTGCTGTTTTTCATCTCAAGGGAGCAGTCAGTTTATAGTATTTGGTCCAGGACAGATAAGCTTCTTGCAGTCTTTGGTACTGTTAGTAATTATCTACAATGCCATATACAGAGGCATTTATATCTTCTTTCCTTTACTCATTCCTTGTTTCAGCTTTCAATAGCTGAACATTTTTTTCATATTAATATTAGTATGATCTGTAAGTCAGAGACATTCTTCTCCTTCATGACCCTGTCTCAGTTTATTACTTTCCTATCTAAACTTACTGCTCTCTTTACTTCCTGAGGACGATTCAGCTTTATGTAATTTTGAAGCCAAGAAGCAAAGCTATCCATGCCCTATCAACTTTGAGATGATTAAGCACATTAGTTAACATTTGTCTCTATTGTTTAAATATTAAATTTAAACAATTATTAAACAGTTATTACATTTAATTATGCTCTGTCCCCCTGGATGGATAGATGATAATGTCTAAATCTCATTTTAGTTCAGATAGTTTAATACCAGGGATGACTCAACAAATATCATTGATATGAGTAACACGGGTATGCTATTCCAGTAAACTCATACTGGTATGCTATTCCAGGAAAGATGCACCAGGCAAGTCGTTCCAATCATAATGGACAGACTGGCAAAGCACTTGGTCAGTCAAGTAGTTCTCCACACAGTGGGATTGCAGAGACTGAAGAATTATACAGAGTCACAAGGATCTTCATGTAATATATAGCTCTCAGGCAATACAGTAAATAAGTGAAATGGTACCAGAGGGACAGCACTAATCCTTCACCTCGGGCTTAATCCAGAGCCTAAACATTGGAGACTAAACATATTCAGGATTGTAAAGTAAGGGGCTTATCTCTCATTCATCAACCTGAGGAAGGCCATAAAAGTCTACTAATAAGTGTCTTATTTTAAGATTTATTCCATCAAATAACAGACATATGAAGTATTATCACATCAACATTCTTGCTTGGTAGGCAAGAAACCACCAGGCGGCCATTGTCAGGTTCAGTCAGATTTTAGCACTGGTTGCTCAGAAAGAGGGTGAATTCTTCCTTTATACCCTTCTGCTAGTATGTATGTATGTATGTATGTATGTATGTATGTATGTATGTATTATTTTATTTTATTTTATTTTATTTTATTTTATTTTATTTTATTTTATTTTATTATTTTATTTTATTATTTTATTTTATTTTATTTTATTTTATTTTATTTTATTTTATTTTATTTTTTATTTTATTTTATTTTATTTTATTTTATTTTATTTTATTTTATTTTATTTTATTTTATTTTATTTTATTTATTATTTATTATTTATTATTTATTGGTTCGATTTATATGCCGCTCTTCTCCGGAGACTCAGGGCGGCTTACAATGCGTTAAGCAATAGCCTTCATACTTTTGTATATACCTGCTTAGTAGGGCTTTCACCCCCCACCCGCAAGCAGTGTTCTTTTTTATACAGTATGTACTACACTGTTTTAAAATTAAGTGAAACCTAAAGAACATTTTTAAAAGCTCTATCAAAATGGGATGAAGATAGCCAGGCAGATATACAGTAGAATCTCTGGTCATGAACGCTTCTGACCACGACCAAATCAGGTTCCAACCAAAAAATTCACAATTTTTTTCCCGCGAACAATTTCCCCTTCTGCGCCATTTTTTTTGTAAGCACCAAATTTCCAAAATTAGATTTGGGTCACGACCAAATCGGGTTGCGACCAAAGTTATGGAACAAATTATGGTCGTAACCAGAGGTTCTACTGTATTCAGCAGTGAAATTCTACCAGCACTGAAGATAGTCCTCCATAGCAGCATCTAAATTCAGAATGGCTCTTTATTGAGCCTTTTGATATTTCAATGCCTGATGTTTTGCCCAGCATTCCTAAGATCTCTCCATCCAAATAATAGCAGCAAGGGCATCTCTACTCCTTACTGCTTTACTGGCAAATTCAGTTGCAAGCCTCAAAAGAAAAGTCCAAATATAGTGCCCAGAACAATTGGAATACTTCTATGTATTATTCTGAGTTCAGAACATTCAAACCAACCATTTAAAAGTTGGTTCATTTTCCACATCTCAACAGAGAAAGTGTGCATATGCACACCTAATGAATATTATCATCAGATATCATTTTTCTTTTCTTTTATGATAGAATGTTTTAAAAATACTAATCAAATATGTAACACTGAATTTTGAAGCTCTGTCAAACCACTTATTACTAATATTATTGCTGCCCAGTCGCTTCAAAATGAGATCGGCGGCAAATAAATTTAATAATAAATAATATAAAATTATACTTCTGTCTATATGAATGTCTTTCTGGGCAAAGTATAATTATCATGTTTAACATCTTTAAATTCTTAAGATTATCAACCTATTTAGATACATTTCCAAATTGTAGGCTTTTAAAAATGATTCAATGTTTCCTTTTGTATATTAATTGTTGTTTCATTTATTTATGTGTCTTAATAAAAAAGGAAAGAAAAAAGATGAATATTTGCTATGTTACACATTAAGTCCTTTTTTATATGGATAGTTTTATTTTCTCAAGTGCTGCAATCATGAAAATTATATATTCTTTGTCCTATAACATTCTTAACAAACGTTACATATCTCAGTAGTACAACCACAGTCAAAATACGTTTGTGCAAATGAATCTAGTAAAAATGATCAGATAAGGAAACTTAAAAATTGCTTTTACCATGAAAAAGGGCCTGGGGTGGCATTATGTCTGGAATAAGATCAGCTTCTGAAAGCAGACTAGGTGTAGCTGAATGTGACGCTGGAGTTCCAGGAGCAGAAAAATCCAGAGAGGGAGAAGGAGATGGGCTGGTCAAAGGTGTCTGATCAGAAGAACTGAGGGAGGAAAAGTCAACCACCTCCCCCTTTTCAAGCATAATGTCTGAATGCCTGTTTCGACTGGTGAATTTGACCGGTGTAGAGGATGTACTCCTGTCCATGAAGCCAGCTGCTTCTTTCTGAGCTCTCCTGATTTCTTTGGCTTCTTGAGTGCGAGACCGCTTCTCCTTCAGCTCCATAGCAGATTCTACTGGATTGCGGCTCACTCGTTTTCTAAGCCCCTCCACTGTAATGATTGGATCTATAGACAGTTTTGAACCTGCCGGAAAACAAGCAGTGAGTTTCCATAATCATATCAGCATTACAATGCTGATTATATCTGATTACATTACAAGTATTAAAAAAATTCACAGCAAGTTTACATACATATATGCTTGCATATTTTAAATCAAAGTGTGCAGTATTTTGTTGGTTGTGAGCCTGATATTTAATAATGTGTAGAAGAGTACCAAGAAAAGAATGGTTCAATGATGGTGCAAAGTGAATGAGACCAGGTATATGTGTGAGGTTAGCCATTCCTGGATTTTTTTCTTATATGATTAAGTGCATTAAATCTATTTTAGGATTGCACTATATTTTTAATTTTTCCTATATGAAGATAAAATTAATTCACTAGTGCAGACAGAAGATAATCTAAGGCCATGATGGCAAATCTATGGCACGCGGTGGCACGCAGAGCCCTCTCTGTGGGCATGCACGTCGTCACCAGCTGCTCTTCTGGTTTCCCGTGCGCCGGCCAGCTGATCTTTGAGTGCGCTGGGGCGCCGGAAACCCGAATACCAACTGGACAACGCACATCTGTGTGCCACAAACCCAAAGACCAGTTAGCCCATGCGGAGCTCCGGTTTGGGCACTTGGTGCCAAAAAGTTTTGCCATCACTGATCTAAAAGGGGAAAAAAGTGATTCTGTGCAAATGTGATTCTGGCATTACAGGTTAGTCACCACTGTTTTAAATTACTAGTAACTGACTGACCAACCAACCACACGGTTGGGATACCACTAGATTCTGTTTTAGGCCCAGTACTCTTCAATATCTTCATAAATGATTTAGGCGATAGAAGGGTAACTCATCAAATTTGCAAACGACAACAAGCTGTGGAAATAGTCTTCACTTTAGAAGATAGGCTCAAGATCCAGAAGGATCTTGACAACATTTGAACACTTGGAATACACTTAGAATTTAAGAAGCGACTAGACAGCCACTTGCCCGAAATGGTATAGAGTCTCCTGCTCGAGCTCGTATGTTCTATTGCATCCAGTTTTGACCACAACAAAAAATCTTGATTTTCTAGAACAGACTTGGGTATTTTACACCTTTCAGCGGTTCCTATATGGCCTGTGTCATCGTTGGGGTATCAGCATTGGGGGGTGGGGTGTTGGCAGAGTACAGAGGGTCAGCAAAGGGCAGAGGGCAACAATCCCAGCATCTCACATAGCCCCTTGAAAAAATTAATTACCCATCCTTGCTCTAGAAAAAGTGCAGAGATGAGCAACAAAGATGAATAGGAACAGGAGACTAAATCATATGAAGAACAGTTGCAGGAATCTAGAATCTAGTAAGAATGAACAGATAAGGAAACTTAAGACAAAGGACCTGAGGTGGCATTATATCTGGAATTATATCTGTCTAGGGGGTGTCAAACTCAATTTCATTGAGGGCCGCATCAGCATTATGGTTGCCCTCAAAGAGCAGTAGCTGGGTCGCCGTGACTAGGTGGGTGTGACTGGGTGGGTGTGGCCGGTTTGATGCCGCTCACTGAGCGTGGCTGACTCGGGATGCCTGGGTCAGGATGGAACAAGTCACACTGCCTAACCTGACGAGGGGACAATTTGGTGCCCCACAAGCTCCTTGCCTCCCCAAACTGCTGGCTGCTCTGGTGACAGTGAGGGGCTGCCCCTGCTGCCTCAGCAACCCCCCCCCCCACAGGCACATGCACAGGAGGTGGAGAGAGCATAGGGCCTAGCATTCCCAATGACCGTCTTGCCCCTCAGGCTGACCATATTCTGAGCGCTTCCCTTTCATCAACCCCACGTTTGCCGTCTTCTATGCGCATGGCATAGAAGGGGTGGGTCAGGGCCGAGGTGATGGTGGCTGGCCCGAGCACATGTGGGCTGGCATCCCGGGTGAAAGGGAAGTGCTCAGAATGTGGCCAGCCTGCGGGGCAAGACAGTCATTGGGAATGCTAGGCCCTACGCTCTCTCCACTCATGTGCATGTGCCGGGGGGGGGAGGCTGAGGCAGCAGGGGCCAGCCCCTCTATGTCTCCAGGGCAGCCCTGTGGGTCACATCCAGGGTGGAAAAAAATCAATGATTTTTTTAAAAAAATCAAAAAAATCAGATTTTTTTGATTTAAATCGGATTTTTTTGATTTAAATCAAATTTATTTTAATAAAAAACTTTTGGGGTAAAAATCTATCGTAAGATAGTTTTCTATTTAAGATACATAAATAATTTAGTTTATTCAGCATGAAATGGAGCTTAGTTATGTAGCATGAGGCTGTATATTCTGCAACACTGGGACTTTTGGTGAGTCAACAGTGGGTCAAAGGAGTAGCAGAGATGACAGTTGCTCTTTAAAAATTATGATATAAATCAAGTTGATTTAAATCAAGCCTTTTTACTAGTGATTTAAATCAAGATTTAAATTGTTATTTAAATCAACCTCGATTTAAATCAAATCCACCCTGGTCACATCTAAGCACATCACAGGCCGGATCTGGTCTGCGGGCCTTGTATTTGACATGTCCGGTCTAGTCTAACAAAAAGAAGGAGTGGGGTGACCTGATAGTCGTCTTTCAATATTTGAGGGGCTGTCACAGAGAATAGAGGGTTGACCTCCAAAACACCTGTGGGTAGGAGAAAAAGTAATAGATGGAAGTTTATCAGAGATATCCAAGTATTAATTAATTAACAATTAAGGAGAAATTTGCTGTCAGAACAATTAATTAGTGGAATGGCTTACCTCCAGAAGAAGAGATTGGACAACAATTTGCCCAAATTATATAGGGTCTCCTGACTGAGCAGAAGGTTGTACTAGAAGACCTCCAAGCTCCCTTCAAACCCTATTATTCTGTATAGGTAGTCCTCAATTTATGACCACAATTGAGCTCAAAATTTCTGTTGCTAAGGAAGACAATTGTAAAATTGCCCAATTTTACAATCTTTCTTGCCACAGTTGTTAAAAGTGAATAACTGCAGTTAGCAGCACAGTTGTAAAGTGAATCTGGCTTCCCTATTGACTTTGCTTGTCATAAAGTTGCAAAAGGTGATCACATGAACTTGGGACACTGCAACTATCATAAATATGAACCAGTTGCCAATTTTGATCACATGACCATGGGAATGCTGCAATGGTCATAAGTGTGAAAAACAGTCATAAGTCACTTTTTTTCAGTGCCATTATAACTTCGAATGAACTGCTATAAGTTGAGGATTACCTGTATTTCTGTACTTTTATATTTTGTGATGCATAAAATTAACTCTCAAATAATTTTTCAAAGCTTGCACACATTCCCTTTCCACTCCCCAAAATGCCTATGAACCTAGGCTTAGCTTGAATCTTGAAATACGCAGATTTATATGCAGTTCATAAAGCCCTACCTTTTGCTTTTAGAGAAGACACAGAAAGTTTCTCTCCTTCAGGCTTCATTATAGGGGGCCTATTGTGAACAAGTTTCCACCATCCTGGTTCTCCGAATTCCTGAGCCCCTGAGCGAAAATACAGAGGGCTTCCCACAGAAAGGCAACCAGCAACAGTGCTCCACCATGTAGATGTCTTCTTTCTAAATAATTAGATGGGAATAAGGAATTTAGCATTATGATTTTTAGGTAACACCTTTAACATTTATACCAACATCTAATAACATGAAGCTCTATAAACTACAGGCATTACTCAATATCCTTGTTTAATGACCACTCAGTCAACGACCATTCAAAGTCATGACGGTACTGAACAAGTGGTATAGACAACCGGGCCTCCAAGTTCCAATTGGCCCAGGATCCCCGTAGTCACATGACTGCAATCTGGGTGCTTGGCAACTATTTGCAACCTTTCGTGCTGGCTTCCCACACAGTCAAGGAAGTTTGAAAGGAAGTTTGCAAGTTGCTTTTGTGAGCTGTTTGCACCCTTGCAGCTCTTTCTCCTGAGGAGTTTGACTATAGTGTGTACAAGATCCCAGGGAATCATTCCCAGGGATTTTACTCCACAGTACATGTGCCCATAGAATCCCCGTCTAGTGGCAGCCACCTGCACATCCTCACCTGGTAGCAACTACCCCCCGGCCCCGATCATACATCGCAATGCAGTAGTCACTTACCTATCCACTAGATGCCTATGGGCTGCCTTGGACTTGCAACTTCCTGCCAGTTTCCCCACTGATTTTGCTTATTGGCAGCCAGCAAAAAATTGTCAGCATTCCTTGCTTAATGACAGCAATAGGGACTGCAGGGTTTGCCATTACTAAGCAATGCAGTCATGTGAGATCACACTTTATGATTGCAGTGATTAGCAATAGAAATTCCAATCCCAAAAACAATCATTAACTAATTGTAATAGCTATTTCTGTTGTCCTCCAGTTCATAAGTACCTTCAGATCAAAATTAGCATGTGAAGTTAACTTCTATTGTAAAATATAGTATTTTTAACATCTCAATTAGATGAACTCACTGATTTCTGCTTTAAAAGACACACAGGAATCCAAAAGATAGTAAAATGTTTTCCTGAATTCTCTAATTTTAAATCTATTAAAACGTGACATATACATTGTCAGATGTAAATGCCTTATTCTCTAATGTGTAAATAGTACATAAATGGGGTATCAGGGGTTAACTTATTCTTCACTACTTAATGTATTCATAATTCACCACTCCCACTTATAGCTCCACCCATTGTATATATAAGGAGCTACCTACACCCTTTTCCTTGCTTCTATCTGTGAATATTCAGTGAATATAGAATACCTATTGTAAATAAAAGGAAATCTATTTAAACCGTTAACTCTTACTAATATTATTGAGTCTGATCCTGAAAAATATTGCAACAAGCTGGTAGCAGAGGATGGTTAATTGACTCAATAAAAACTTAAAAATGTCTAAGAAAGATAGGCCCAACACCAGGGCCTACAGCAAAGAAATGGAAACAGAACAAGAAATAATCAACGAATCCACAAACGCAATTTCGAGAGAATCAGAAGAATACACCACTGAAGACGAAGAAATAATAGATGAAAATGATGACCAGGAGGAAATCGAAATAGAGAATAACGAACTCAAGTCAGAGATATTAAAACTATTAAAGAGCCAGAAGAATGATGAAAGCCTCATCGCGAAACTCCAAGATATGCTGAAGAACAGCGGAGCAGCGAGAGAGAAAAACATCACTAATGAGAAGTCTAAAGACCCAAAAATAGTGAGTGATATGACTGCAGAGAAAGTCATTACGAAGAAGAAAAACGGTGATCCCGCGCGAAATTTTGAATGGCAGCCATCTTGGTTTCAACAGGCCTCCAAGGTGAGCGAAGCAGAGCCAATCAAAATGCTCAATTCAAAATTTCTGGCGCGAAAAACGTTACCAGACAACGAAAATGAAAAAGAAGATTCAAACCTCTCAGAAGAATCAGAATCAGAAAGTGAAGATGATTCAACGAACTCCCAAATAAAATCAGCAATGAAAACGCATTTTGCTGCATTTGGACCAAAACTAAAAATTACCAAAGAACTACCGAAGAAACGAACGAGCAAGCCGATGCCTCAAGACCTGCCCGCTCCCATCCTGACTTCGAGAGCGCCGACGCCCGAACCCAGAGAGCCTTGCCGATACCGCCCTACACCACAGACCGAAACAAGCGCCAACGCCCCCAAAAGAAAAGGAAGAGCAGCCGCCGTCATCAGGACTCCCAAAATCGAACCAGAGACCGACTCGTCTGAAGAGGAACAGAACGAGCGAGCCGCAATGGAGAGAACCTTCCACGATGACTCCAAAGAAGAAATGGACAACGCGCATGCGCAAAACTACGCAGACGGTCCGGGAAGACATGAACTGGCGAGAAGACCATGCAGACTCGTTGCGAGCATCCCCATGCCGTTTTGCAATTTTCTACACTTGCGAGACCACGGACTACCTCAGGTTGTAAGTAATGGACAAAATAATGTCGGAAATTTACCCAATGACTTCCCAAAGCTAAGGGTTGATGGCATTAATTTGCAAGAATGGTATCAACAGCTCCAGGTTGTCTTTATGAAGGAAAACTTACTGTTTTTTATTACTAGTCCCCCAAAAAGACCTTGGACTTTAAAAATAGATTGTTTACACCATAGAGCATTTTTCTTAATAATATCTAGTGTGTCTCCTGCAATGTATCATAGCATCAAGCCAAATCTGACTGTTTCAGAAATTATCCAATGCATGTTTAATTTGTTTCACAGCGACAGTGTAGCTACCACCACAAGAATGTCTAAGGATTTCTTTTCATCTAGGGTAAAACCAGGGGTTTCCATAAGTGAGCATTTAATATCCTTAAACAAAATAAGAGCTGAGCTGCATTTGAGGGGGGAGGTGATTTCAGACCAAACAATGAAAAGTGTTATTATCAACTCACTTGATCCATCATGGGACAGTTTTATGTCACATTTAGACACCATCAATCTAGGATATTTATCCATAGAAAGTCTATCCAATAAATTGATAGCAGAAGACAATTCAAGAAGGAATCGTTCTAGCAATCACACAGAACACAAACCATATAGGAAAGTAGCTTTCCAAGAAAAATATAATGAAACATTTAAATGTCACAATTGTGGATCCAGGGAACACAATAGAAGAGATTGTTCCAAAATTTCAAAGGAAAGACATAGGTCAGAATATAGAAACAAATACAATTATAGACAGTCTTCAATAGATAGACATAGATATAGAAGCCCACCAAATTACAAAGAGAATAGAGGGGGCAGAGATAATTCAAAGGATAGAAAATCTGGTTCACTGAATGGATTAAATAAACAAGACAACACTAAAATACAGCAAAATGAGAACAATAATTGGCTTATTGATTCTGGAGCAACTAATCACACCACTAATAACAAAAATATATTGTCTTCTTTTGCAGAAGATAAATTTGTAATAAAGGTAGCTAACCAAGAAAAGGTTCAAGTATTAGGTAGAGGGAATGTAACCCTGCCTGGTCTAGGAAAAATAGAGGGGGTATTGTTAATACCTGAAATACCTCATAACATACTAAGTGCCATAAAACTAAGTAGAGATTTTGACATTAATATAGTTTTTTCAAAGGGAAAAGCAACTTTGGAGAAGAATAAAATAAATATAGGCACTGTAATGATTAAAGGAGGCCTACCTTATCTGATAACAAAAGAAAAATGGTTGCATAACATTGATTCAAATATGGAAGATTGTATTGAAGTAGATGATGAAAATATTAGCAACAGTGACAATGATGAATGTAAAATGTCTCATGATCACGTAGATGCACACAATGAAAAAAAACCAAAAATAGGTAAGCCAATTCATGATGAGTGTGCTCACATCTTACATAGGAAGTTAGGACATGCCAGTTTTCCTGTAGTACAAAAAATGACTGAACACGCAGAAGGTGTCAAAATAAAAAATTGTGAAAACTATTTGGAATGCTCAGTATGTAAATCTACAAAACTAAAAACTAGTCCCAGGCCAAGAAAATCTACTAGATCAACTAACCAAATTTTTGATTTAGTACACATGGACTTAGTTGGCCCATTAACTCCATCAATCACTTATAGAAAACGTTACTTCCTGACAATAGTAGACGATTATAGCCGCTATGGGTTTGTTTATACATTAAAACACAAAGATGAAACCTTTCAAAAATTTAAGGAATTTTACAAACGCATAGAAACACAACACAATATCAGAATAAAACAAATTATGACAGATAGGGGATGTGAATTCATGTCTAAGGAATTCTCCCAATGGTTAAAAGATAGAGGAATGCTACATTACACATCTAGTCCATTTTCTGCGTTCCAGAACGGGATTGCAGAGAGAAAGAATTCCACATTACAAACCATGATTAGATGCACACTGGAAGATGCTGGCTTAAGCAAACAATTCTGGTCAGAAGCCTTACATTATTCAAATTACACACAAAATAGAACCTGGTCCAGTATTGTGAATAAGACACCATATGAAGTAATGTATAATAGGAAACCAAAATTAGCACACATGCACATATTTGGAGTCACTGCAGACGTACACATACCTAAGCAGTTGAGAAGAAAAGGAGAAAACGTATCCAGAAGACTCAGATTTATGGGATATGAGACTGGCACTAAAGGGTACAGATTCATTGATAATAATAACAAATTTATAGTTTCCAGAACAGCTGTGTTCCATGAACAGGCCAACTGGTCTAAATTACATCTTAATGAAATATTTCCAAATAAATACAAAGATACAGAATCTCATGAGAAAGGGACCATAGAAAAACAAAATATCAACAAATATAAAAACAAAACCAAAACTTGGACAAATAGCCAACACAAAATAAAGACAGACACACTAACAAAAAAGGAAGCAAGATATTTGCATGATAACAATAGTAAACCTGAAAGAATCATTAGGAACAACAGAAATCAAATGCCAAATAAATACAAGGATTACATAATGCATATGGATGGTGAGCCAATAACACCTAATACATATGAGGAAGTGTTAAAACTCCCTCGTGAAGAAAAAGAAAAATGGGAATTAGCTATGAAGAAAGAGATGGAAAGTTTACAAGGATTAAATGTATTTACACCTGCAATTGCACCTAAAGATAAAACAATTATTGGTACCAGGTGGATATATAAAATTAAGAACTTAGAAGGAGGCAATACTCTATACAAAGCTAGACTAGTTGCACAAGGTTATGCACAGAAATATCCGGAGGACTATACTGACACATATTCCCCCACAGTAAGGACAGAGAGTGTAAAAACAGCTCTAGTGGTAGCATCAGCACTCAATCTTGATGTATTTCAATATGACATACAGACTGCGTATCTACACGCAAAACTAGATAAGGAAATATACGTAAGAGCACCTCACAGTCAATACACAAACAAAAATGAAATTTGGCTGTTGAACAAGAGTTTATACGGGTTAAAACAATCTGGTAAACGATGGTATGATTGTTTAGTAAAAGTACTCAAAACCATGGACTTCAACGCTACCACTGCTGATAACTGTTTCTTTGTCAAAAAGGGTGATGACTACATTGAATTTGTATTGATTTATGTAGATGACATTTTATATATAGGAAAGCATAAAGAGAGAAGAGAAACTTTTGTAAATAAGCTAAATGAACATTTCTCGTTGAAATCTCTAGGCAAAGTGAACAAATATCTTGGTGTCCAAATTAATAAAACTAGAAGGGGATTCAAACTCACTCAGAGAGATAAGATCATAGAACTTTTAAATAAATGCAATTTAAATAATGCCAAACCTTGTGATACTCCTATGCAAACTGATTTTCTTAGAAATACTGATGAATCTTCCCCTGAATTCAAGGACAACACATTTTATAGATCAATCATAGGTTCACTTCTTTATATATCTAATTGGACTAGACCAGATATCGCCTTACCACTCAATTTATTATCCAGACATGTCAGCAAACCAACAATGTATCACTGGGAAGCTGTTAAAAGAATTTTAAGATATCTGAAAAGTACACTAGACTTTTGCTTAATATTAGAACCTAATGATAATAAAGAACCAAAGCTTGTATGTTACGCAGATGCGGACTGGGCTGGAGACACCTCATGCAGAAAAAGTACATCTGGTTATATTTTTCTCTTAAACAACTGTCCAGTTTACTGGTACACTGGTAAACAAGAACTAGTGGCCACTTCAACGACGGAAGCGGAATATGTTTGTTTATCCAAAGCTGCAAATAACCTTGTATGGTTTAATGATTTAATTTCAGATGTTTGGAAAAAACCTACTTTGCCTTTTGTTATGCATGAAGACAATAAAGCAGCCATTGAAATATCTAGATCTGATGCCATTGGACAAAGGTCCAGACATATAGATATAAAATTTAAACATGTGAGACAATTATCTCAGGATGGATTTATTAAAGCAGTGCATTGTGATACTTCAGAACAATTAGCTGACATATTGACAAAGCCCTTACCTTCTAAGCAGCACAAATATTTAACTTCTAAATTGTATGTCTTGTATTGTCCTGAATCTGAGTGTAATTGGTGTTGTATAACGAATCGGCATTTAGAGGGGGATTTGTCAGATGTAAATGCCTTATTCTCTAATGTGTAAATAGTACATAAATGGGGTATCAGGGGTTAACTTATTCTTCACTACTTAATGTATTCATAATTCACCACTCCCACTTATAGCTCCACCCATTGTATATATAAGGAGCTACCTACACCCTTTTCCTTGCTTCTATCTGTGAATATTCAGTGAATATAGAATACCTATTGTAAATAAAAGGAAATCTATTTAAACCGTTAACTCTTACTAATATTATTGAGTCTGATCCTGAAAAATATTGCAACATACATGTTAAAATGGATGCCCAGTTCCTTTATTTCTGATTCTACAGTATGTGCTTTTGAATATTAAGTGAAACATTACATGACTGCCACAAAGCTATTTTTGCAGGTTTGTGTAAATCACCCACAGTTTTTAAACAAGACATCACATGAAATAAACTTTTATTGCTCCACTTTGCTTATTGTCAGTTGGCTGAGAAGAGTGCAAATGGCAACCATGTGACCATGGGACACTGTGACCATCATAAATACAAGGACTAGTTGTAAAGTTACTTTTTCAATGCTTTAGTAACTTTGAATGATCTTTAAACAGGGTAGATGTTTTATTTAGATAATTTGTTTTATTTTAACAACTACTCTTAAATTATTATTATTCTAGGCTTATTAAAATTGTTAAATTATCTAGAAGGAATTCTGGAACATTTCTAGTTGCTGATCCATATCTAGACATCAAAACATATTTTACTTCAACATACTGCTATTCCACACTTTTGATCAGTGGCACTTGTATTACAATTCTTCAAATAATAAAAAATCATCATTTAATATCTTAAATAAACAGAAAAGTGAACATCATACTCCACACAGATTCTCCAACCAAACTTTTAAAAAATTTTATTCAATAATGGAATGTGGCCTTGTGGTTTTTAAAATACAGTACAGTATAAACTCATTTAGTTTAATTGACTAATTGACTAATCCACACTTTTGATCAGTGGCACTTGTATTACAATTCTTCAAATAATAAAAAATCATCATTTAATATCTTAAATAAACAGAAAAGTGAACATCATACTCCACACAGATTCTCCAACCAAACTTTTAAAAAAATTTATTCAATAATGGAATGTGGCCTTGTGGTTTTTAAAATACAGTACAGTATAAACTCATTTAGTTTAATTGACTAAATGGGACACAGGTGTCAATTATTAACAAACTGGTTAAATTGGAGAGTAATCCTGTGACAATTTGCATAAATACAATTTCCTGTTGCAGACTATTGATCCATTCCATACTAAGTCCGCTGAATTAAGATCCAATACATTAAGATTTCATGTACCATATATTTAAGAAAGTTACAATAACTGAAAGTGTAAGCAAGCTGTAAGCAAGCAATTTATAAGTATGAAAATTTATTTATTATTTATTTATTTATTTATTTATTTATTTATTTATTTATTTATTTATTAATTACATGTATTTATATGCCGCCATTCTCCCGAAGGACTCAGGGCGGCGAACACAAGTTAAGAAACAAGTACAATAAAATCATAATTTAATCCAAATAATTAATTAGTTGTAAATAATAAAGCCCGGAATCAGTCTCAGCCTATTTGTTTGAAAATAGGGTTGGGGGGGGTAACCCACAGGGGTCGGGGGGAGCTGGGGGGGCTAGTTCCTATATTGGGGAGGGCGTTGCCATCAACATCATGGGTGGGAGGGGCAAATATGGCGGGAGCAGGGGGCCATATCGTGTTAGGGGAGGACGCACTCGCTATCTGCGAGCGTTTGCGTGCTCCAGCCCTCAATGCTTGTCTCGCACCCCGGGTTGTTCAGATCCTCAGGCCCTGGGCCTTTGGTTGATGTTGTGCAATGCCAGGTCTGTGGTAAATAAAGCCCCCCTCATTTGTGATCTGGTTCAGGAGGGGGGTGCGGACCTGGTAGGTATTACAGAGACCTGGTTGGGCCAGGAGGGGGGGGGTGTTGGATCATTATCCTACGGTTGGGTAGATAATATGTACTGTAACTTTAACTGCTACAAGATGACTAATTGATTAAGTGGTTAAAACAAATAAAAGGAAGGCAGGAAGTTCATTCACTCCTGCTCACTCCTGCTCGTGATATTACTGCTAAAGATACTGTGTCGGTGTTACGGAACTAGAACTGTAAGCAAACTTTGTTTTGTATTGAAAGTGTTATCTTCGTTTATGAGAAGCCAGGTTTATTTGTTTTACAACAAGTAAAGACTATTTATTTTTCTAACAATGTTCAGAGTCTGAGAGTATCTGTGTTGCAACGCTGTCTGGTCCGTCGCTCTACTCTGCAGAGGGCAGTTTACCCTCAACACTGGTTATGGGCCCAGTGCCAGAGTGTGTGTACCAGTTACAGCAATAAGAGAGTTGCAGCACACATTATTGCTCCAGACATTCTGATACGTATTCAAATCTCCTGGTGAGGATGGCACAAGGTCAAGCTCCCAACTTATCGCTGGTTACCCGGCTGGATGGCACCAACTACAAATCCTGGTCCACCAAGTGCAGTCTTCTGTTGCGCAAAGAAGGGCAGTTTACCCTCAACACGGGGTCCCCCTCATTGAGATGTGCCCTCTGGGTTTCTATGCATTCCATCAACCGAGGTCCCAGGGGAGGGGTGGGGGGGTGGCGGTTCTAATAAAGGAAGGTCTCGCCCCAAGGGAGGCCACTGTACCTCAGATAGCCGGATGTGAGTCCCTCCTTGTGAAGTGGGGACAAGGGACGCAGATGGGCTTGCTGATTACGTACCTGGTTCCCTGCCACATGTCAGCGGCCCTGCCCGAGCTCCTCAACGTGATTGCCGAGGTGGCGGTGGAGACCCCCAGTCTTATGATGATGGGGGACTTTAACCTGCCGTCTGTCGGCGAAGCGTCTGAGGCAGCTCGGGAGTTCATGGCTTCCATGACGGCCATGGACCTGACCCAATTAATTTGTGGACCCACGCACATGGGAGGACACACTCTGGATCTGATTTTTGTCTCTGGGCAGTGGATGAATGATCTCGAGATAGGGGAGATAGTGATTGAGCCCTTGTCATGGTCGGATCATTCCCTTCTTAGGCTTGACTTTCTAACCGCCACACCCCGCCGCAGGGAGGCGGAACAGACCAGATGGTTCCGCCCCAGGCGCCTGATGGATCCTGATAGGTTCCAGATGGAGCTTGGGCCATTACCTGAGGCTCTGACTCATGGCTCGGCTGAGGAGCTGGTGGCCACCTAAGATAGGGCGGCCGCTGATGCTTTGGACCAAGTCGTGCCTGTGCGGCCTCTGACCTGTCACCGAGTCTACCTGGCTCCTTGGTTTTCCGAGGAGCTGAGGGGGATGAAGCGCCAGAAAGGACGCCTAGAGAGCAGTTGGAGATCTAGTTGCTCCGAATCCGACCGAACACTGATAAGTGTCAGCGTTCCAAATTAGGCTCTCTTCCAGCGCTGACATAACAAGATGAAGCAGAAGCTTGATTTATTGCTGAGATGAACTTTTACCTAGTTTTTGTATGTTACAGATAGTGTTTCCTGGGAGACGAGGATGGGGGCTACATTCCTGTGAAAAGAACGTGCCGGGATGGAGAGATGGATCTGCATGATGGACATTGGGGTTGGAGAGCGGAAGAGGAGGGGGTTGGAAGGAGGGGCCAGTTTGGCTGCAATTTGAATCAGAAATGTCGGATTCTGCTATTCTTAAAATAAAAATGATTCATTAGAGAGTTTGCGCTTGAGAATGAAGTTTATTCAAGATAGCACCGAAACCTGACAATAAGATCTCATATTAAGACTTACCTAGTGGCGATAAAAGCGGCAAAATGTAACTATTTTTCCGCTCTTATCGCATCGGCAGAAAATCGCCTGGCCGCCCTGTTTAGGGTGACCCGTTCCCTCCTCCATCTGGGAGCGCGGGAGGATCCCTTGCAGGGTCGTGCCGAGGATTTTGTTCAGTATCTGCCCGATAAAATCACTCAGATTCAGGAAGGCTTGGTCTCTGACTGGGTAGGTACAGACGGGATGGTGGGTGCCGGTCTTGAGACTGCCATTTGGGAGGAGTTCGACCCTGTTGCTCCCGAGGACATGGACAGGATACTGGGGCGGCTGAACGCAACATGTTTATTGGACCCATGTCCCTCCTGGTTGGTGCTGGCCTCCCGGGAGGTTACGCGAGGCTGGCTCCAGGGGATTATCAACGCTTCCTTGAGTGAGGATGTCTTGCCATCCGCCTTGAAAGAGGCGGTGGTGAGGCCCCTCCTCAAGAAGCCTGCTCTGGATCCGGCTGTTTTGGCTAACTATCGTCCAGTCTCCAACCTTCCCTTCTTGGCGAAGGTTGTTGAGAGTGTGGTGGCACGACAGCTTCCTGGGTACCTGGATGAAGCTGTCTATCTGGATCCGCTCCAGTCCGGCTTCAGGCCTGGGCACAGCACAGAAACGGCATTGGTCGCGTTGGTGGATGATCTCTGGAGGGCTCGGGATAGGGATTGTTCCTCTGTCCTGGTCCTGTTAGATCTCTCAGCGGCTTTTGATACCATTGACCATGGTATCCTGCTGCGCCGGTTGGAGGGGTTGGGAGTGGGGGGCACCGTTCTGCAATGGTTCTCCTCCTATCTCTCCGACCGGTCGCAGTTGGTGTTGGCAGGGGGGCAGAGGTCAACCCCAAGGTGCTTTGTTTGTGGGATGCCTCAGGGGTCGGTCCTCTCACCCCTTTTGTTCAACATTTATGTGAAACCGCTGGGTGAGATCATCCGTGGCTTTGGGGTGGAGTTCCATCAGTACGCTGATGATACGCAGCTGTACATCTCCACCCCAGGCCATCCCAACGATGCCCTTGAAGTGATGTCCCAGTGCCTGGAGGCCGTGCGGATCTGGATGGGGAGTAACAGGCTTCGGCTCAACCCTTCCAAGACCGAGTGGCTGTGGCTTCCAGCGTCCCGATATAGCCAGCTGGTGCCATCGCAGGCTATTGGGGGCGAGTTATTGGCCCCCACGGATAGGGCTCGCAACTTGGGCGTCCTCCTGGATGCACGGCTGTCTTTAGAAGAGCATATGACGGCCGTGACCAGGGGGGCTTTTTATCAGGTCCGCCTGATTCGCCAGTTGCGTCCCTTTCTGGATCGGGATTCCTTACGCACAGGCACTCAGGCGCTCGTCACTTCCTGCCTGGACTATTGCAATGCTCTCTACATGGGGCTCCCCTTGAGGAGTACCCAGAGGCTCCAACTGGTGCAGAATGCGGCTGCGCAGGGGATTATGGGAGCGAGGGGTCGCTCCCACGTAACACCTCTCCTGCGTGAGCTGCATTGGCTTCCAGTGGTCTTCCGGGTGCGCTTCAAGGTGTTGGTTACCACCTTTAAAGCGCTCCATGGCATAGGACCTGGGTATTTGCGGGACCGCCTTCTGCCGCCGATAGCCTCCCACCGACCAGTACGCTCCCACAGAGAGGGACTCCTCAGGGTGCCGTCAACCAGACAATGTTGGCTGGCGACCCCCAGGGGGAGGGCCTTCTCTGTGGCAGCTCCCGCCCTCTGGAACGATTTGCCCCTGGAGATAAGAAGGATATCGGATCTCTGGGTCTTTCGCCGTGCCCTGGAAACTTTTCTTTTCCATCAAGCAGGGCTGGCGTGAACCCCCCCTTTTTTAGTTTTTTAGTTGTTTAGCTTTTAATCTGTCAATGGGTTTTAATTCAAATAGTTCTAAAATTGGGCCAAAGTATATAATTCTTTTAATAATTTTAAATTTTGTATTGTTATGTGTTTTAGTTTTGGCTGTGTACCGCCCTGAGTCCACTAGGAGAAGGGTGGTATACAAATTGAATAAAATAAAAATAAATAAATAAATAAATAAAAGCCAAGTCTTCAAGTCCCGACGGAAGGAGCAGAGATCAGGAGCCGTCCGGAGCTCAGTAGGTAATTCATTCCAGAGGGTGGGAGCACCCACAGAGAACGCCCTACCCCTGGGCACAGCAAGGTGACATTGGCTCACCGTTGGAACCCTGAGGAGAGCGGCCCTATGTGAGCGAACAGGACGGTGAGAGGCAGGTAGTAGAAGGTCATGCAAATATCCCGGACCTAAGTCATGAAGGGCCTTATAGGTGAGGACTAGCACCTTGAAGCGGACCCGGAGAACCACTGGTAACAAGTGCAGCTGACGCAGGAGGGGTGTTATATGGGAGTAACGAGGGGCTCCCATAACAACCCGTGCAGTTGCATTCTGGATCAGCTGGAGTCTCCGGGTACATCTCAGGGGCAGGCCCATGTAGAGGGAATTGCAGTAATCCAAAATATCAGAGCGTTTTATTTTACTAAAATTGCTGATGTTCTAGAGATTTCCTTGAATCATATTTGGTTAACGTTACAACTACTAGACACAACATTTTTGTTAAAAAAAAAGGATGACTATGCTTTATAACATTTTTTGATACGCTCTGCAAATTCTGAAGCTTGTGGCCTTTCTATCAAGAATTAAAAGTAATACTGAAACAGTATTTTCCAAATTAACAGAATATTTAAATGATAATACTACTGTATACATTACGATATACTTGTAATAATTACCGATTTCCTAGTAGATAACTCCAGTGTTTTTCAATAAAAGCACAAATGTCTTCTTTCCATCGGAAATAACCTTGGCGACCAGTTCCTTCTAGAGATAGATTATACATAGCCAGCATGACAACCTATTTTACAAACAGAAATGCTAATATTAACACCTTAAACAATTCATCTGCTTATGTATAAAAACCTTCTATCTTCTAAACTTTGTGTCATAAGATTTAAACATTTCCAAAGATGAATTACTGATGCAATTCTATATTCAATTTCCTAATTTAATTACATCTCAAGCCACAGAAAACCCAAACATTCATCTTTCTTTAATCTTTATTTATTTATTAGTCCTTGGGCGATACCAAAGTGCAGAGTTCTAGAAACAAATTATTACTAAAATTTGATAAAAGCAATTTAAAATGAAATTGGAATAAAATACAGTCTGAAATGAAATTGGAATAAAATACAATAATTTAATTGAAGATATAGATAAAATATGATAAAATTGTATTTCGGTGTTACCTCTGCAATCTACTTCAATCAGTCCCACATAAGCAAAATAGTTCGGTTGAGATCTGCATAAGTACTGTGCTGTGATAAATGTTATTTTCAGATTCTGGCCGCACATAAGGTAAATTGTTTTGATATGGGGATTCCATATCAAATGGGGGTCATTTGTTTGGTATATAGACCAACGTACCTGTCTCTCACCATCTTCTGAAAGCTCAGAAGACTTTCCAGATGTTATCACAAATACATTCCTGACTTTGTCCCTTCCTTCACTTCTTGCCAAATAATAAAAACAATATTCTGAAGTAATTGGCAGAAATGATCTTACAATTGCCAGCTATAATCTTTGAAAACTCCTGGAGGATTGGTGAGGTGCCAAAAAAAAAAGAAGCAGCAGCAGACCCCCAATATTCTAATAGGGAAAGCGAAATAGTATGGATGCAATGTAGAATAGAACAGAATTAATGACCTGGAAGGAACCTTGGAAGTCTTCTAGTCCAGCCCCCTGCTCAAGCAGTAGAATCTATAACATTTTAGATAAGTGACTGTCTAGACCAGGGGTCTGCAACCTTAAACACTCAAAGAGCCATTTGGACCCATTTCCCACAGAAAACACTGGGAGCCACAAAACCTGGGTGGACGTGGCCAACTCAATGTCACTCCCACATGACCCTCCCCAGCCATGCCTATCCAGATTTTTTTTTTTTTTGGTAGTTTTTCTTTCATCATACATATTTTATGAACAGAGTGTTGACCGGGCCACATTTTATACATCTTGTATATATTAATCTTTATAATCTATTCCAATCTTCCCATTTTTTCCATATTCCATATATTAGATAATTCTTTATCACAAATTAATCATTTTCCCCCACATCTTGTTATTTCAGCTTCTACCATATTATTTTTCCCCCAAGACCATTTTACATGTTTCCAATTTCAGCCATAATATTCTTTTTCCATACTTCATCTTATCTTAATTTCTTAATACATAATACATAAACAGTATCACTATCCATCCTTAATTTCTAATCTCTTACAATAACATCAATTATCTTATTTCTCCATTACAGAATATATTTCTGAAAATCCCCATCCCACTTTTTAACATTTCAACTATCTCTTAATTTAAATTGTCTTCAAAATTAAACCAAATTGCCATTTCACATTTCATCTATTTTGTTTTACTATAAGCAATTCAAACCTTACATTAAAACCCTTTAACTTAGTTGACCATTCACAATTAATAATATTGATACAGTTCCCTTAAATCTACTAATATGTACCTTATTTCTCTTCCTCCTTTCCACTAAACTTCCCTTCTTTAAGCATTTTCTCTTGGTCTCTCCAAAATTCCACTTCTTGATAATTTTCTCCTTTTATCTCATTCTCTTTAACTTCTTCTTTTTCTTTTTTTATATTTATTAAATCTTTTTTTCTGAAACGTTTTTCTCACTTTTAGATATATTATTCACGTCGATCTCCCCAAGCTTTCTCCTGATCTCTTTCCACTATTTTCACTTTTTTTTTCATTTTATTTAATTTGTATACCGCCCTACTCCCGAAGGACTCAGGGCGGTGAACAGGCACAGAATAAAACACATAGAATACAAAAATTAAGAGCAGAAGTAAAATCGAATTAAATCAATTTAGCCCAAGACAAATTTAAAACCCCAGGTTAAGAACAAATTAAAATTTACATTAAAAAAGAATGGGAAAAGTTAGGCCAGACCAGCCTGGTGAAATAAAAAGGTCTTAAGAGCGCGGCGGAAGGTGCATAGTTCCGGGATCCTCTGTATCTCTGGGGGGAGCTCGTTCCAGATAGTAGATGCCCCCACAGAGAAGGCTCTCCCCCTGGGGGCCGCCAGCCGACATTGTTTGGCCCACGACACCCAGAGGAGTCCCTCTCTGTGAGAGCGTACCAGCCGGTGGGAGGCCGTTTGCGGCAGCAGGCGGTCCCGTAAATAACCATGCCCTAAGCCATGGAGCGCTCTAAAGGTGGTAACCAAAACCTTGAAGCGCACCCGGAAGACCACCGGGAGCCAGTGCAGTTCGCGCAAGAGAGGTGTTACATGGGAGTGCCACGTCGCTCCCATAACCACCCGCGCAGCCGCACTCTGCACCAGTTGGAGCCTCCGGGTGCTCCTCAAGGGGAGCTCCATGTAAAGAGCATTACAGTAGAGCATTTCTCTCTTTACCCTTTGATTGATTCTTTTTTGGGGGATGTTCCCCACATCCACTCTTTTTTTGCCACTGTAAATCCCAGTGAAATCATCTAACTGCTTTTTGCATTCAATTCCTTTTCCTTCAATATTATTTTCTTGCTCATTTATGCTCTCTTTTACCACCTTCTCCCCTATTTTCCGTTGCACTGCTTACTCAATTCATGTGTGGGATTTCCTCACTTGTCAGGAACTGAGCGTAATATTTCTTTAAATTTGCATAGGCCATGCCTCCTCTGCCTCCTAGATCCTCAGTTGTTTTCGCTCAGTCTTCTTGTAGGGACCTATTTCAAACTGCTCTGGCAGTTAGTTAGATAGGTGTTTAGAGAGGCTTTATTATTTTATTATTTTATTTCTTTTGTTATTTTATTTGCGGGAGCTGAAGAGTGCAGGTTTCTGGCTGAAGTTGCAGCTGGAGCTGCTTAATGCTGCTCGTGGTGGGTGAGGTCACCACCCTCACCCCACATTTTAGCAGGAGTTTTTTCCCGGGTGGGATACTCCAAAAGGCATTAAGCTGTTGAATTAGCCGCTGGCAAACCTGCTGGTCACCCGGTGCGCCAGAATAACCGCGGCTGCCATTTTAAGCTCCCTTTAGTGTAGAGCAGCTCCAGAGTCAATGCTCGGGGCTCCGAGGCAAACTCTGAGGTGATTTCTTCTGACTAGCGCTCGAAGAGCAATTAGCTCTAGTGCATTGAAAGCCTTGGGACCGGGCCGCACAGAAGATTGAAGTTTGGTTGGATGAGGCTGGCCGCGGAGAAACGCAAGAAGCCTGTGGATTGCTTCGCGCTATTTTGATGCCAGGTTTGACGGTCCCAGTGGCGTGAGATTGTTTACATCTCCACCGCTAATTATTGACTGCACAGAGAGGCAGTGATCGGAGGGCTTAGCCCACGCCATAATTTGAAAGCTGCTGGGGTGGCTGGATTGGAAGAAGGCTTATTCAAGTGTTTTCCAGTAGAGCAGCCAGAGCGCTGGGAGAGCTTAGCTCTCATGCCATTTTGTATCATTCTGGGAGGGAGCTGGCAGTTGATTTAGGCGCCAACTCTGCTATTTCTTCAGAGTCACTGGTGCCTTGCAGTGACTCTTACAATGGCTGACCCAGAGTTCTCCTCAGACATCGAACAGCCTCAGACTCTCCCCAGAGCTAAAAAGACCTCTAAGTCTAGGTCTAAGAGCTCTTCTTCTTCTTCCAATAGGAGAGAACCTGACCAGGGGATTCCTAGGTCTACCATTGAGGACAGAGTTGCCCAGAGACGGCATAATGCCCTGGAGAGGCAGTTTGAATGGGCCAAGAAACAGGTCCAGCCAAGTACTGCGCCACCTTCTTCTCAGTTAGAAGAGGAATTTGTATCTCAGCCTGTGGCTGCCAGAGTTCCTTCTGTTACAGCCTTAGAGCTTCAGGGGTGTCAGGAGAAAGATTCAGGACCTGTCCTGGAGACCCTGAGGGGATCAAAAGCACTACAGCCAGGGGCCAGATTGGCACCAAAGGCCACTTTTACCCCAACCACAGCGGGGCTCCACGCGGGGGAGGGGCAGGGACAAAGCCAGTCCTTTGATTTTCAGACTTTACTGACAAATGCATTAGCCCAGGCTTTGGCCTCGGGACTTAATCCGCAGGGTCATATGCCACCCAACTTGACAGGTTGTCAGCCTCAAGCCTCCATACAATCGAGGCATCAATCTTTACCTGTCGCCCAACAAGAATCAGTCAGTAGCGAGGATTCATGGCAGGCAGAAGGGGACCCAGGGGACCAGGAATTTTCGGAGGACGAGGGAGTACTGCCAGATAAGCCGGCCTTTGCAATTCTTTTCCGTCCATCTGTTTTCAAGACATTGTTACGCAAGGCAAAATGTTAGCAACTAACATGGGGTCGGTAGTGAACTCAGGGAATCAGGTAGAGGGCTCACAGACGCCTCAGAATGAATTCTTTGCTGTTCCCGCCCCTGACCATGATTTTATTCCATAACCGGAATTATTTTCTGAGGTAATTAAGAGGCAGTGGGATCTCCCTGGGGCTTTTTCGACGCCCATGGGACATGACAAAAGGACTTATTGTGTAGACCCAGTATTAGACAGGTTGTTAGCTATTCCCACAGTGGACACTCCCATTGTTAGTTTGACTTCCTCTACTGTTTTGTCTAATGATGTTTCAGAAGTGTTAAGAACTGAGGATAGACGGGCGGATGTTTCATTTAGAAAGACACACCAAGCAGCTGCCTGGGCGGTGAAGGCAGCAACTTCTGCCTTTTTTAATAGAGCTAATTTAATCTGGCTGAGGCAATTGTGTGACCGTCTTCCTCCAGACGATTTACGTATCCAGCAGGATATCAATAAAATGGTGGCTGCTGCGGAGTATTCGGCAGATGCATCTCTAGATGCCGTAAAATTTGCAGCAAGGGCAACAGCTTCTAATGTAACATCTAGGAGGCTCCTCTGGTTGCGCCCTTGGCAAGCAGATTTAAAATCAAAATGGAAATTGGCCTCTGCTCCTTATAAAGGAACGGATCTGTTTGGAGCAGAACTGAAGCCTATTCTTGTAGAGGGGAAGGATAAACAGAAGGTGCTTCCGGTATCCTATCGGAGATCAGAACACAGGTTTACCCTGTACCCTCAGAGACAGCCCTTTCGCCAGACTCAGGACCCAGTGGGTCCTACTTCACTAGGACTTACCCCCAGAGGTTTGACAGGAATGCAGATAGGCAGTCCTTTCGGGACAGAGGTAGATATCACCCTACCTCAAGGAGACCCTATAGGGGAGCAGGATCCAGACCCAGTAGGCGAGGCAAGTGACTCGCAATCCCTTTTTCCCATTGGTGGACGCCTCAGTCATTTCATCCATCAATGGGAAACAACTACGTCCGAAGATTGGATACTTTGGACGGTGAGGCTAGGTCTCACCTTAGAATTCAGGACCACACCTCCCGACCGCTTCCTTTCCTGTCCAATTGCCGGACAGTCAGAGAAACATCAGCAACTGTCCAAGGAAATACAACATTTGTTAGAAATAGGAGCAATAGAACCAGTTCCAGTAGGACAGGAAGGGACAGGGGTGTATTTGATTCTGTTTCTGGTCGCCAAGTCCTCGGGGGGCTGGAGGGGCATCTTGAACCTAAAGTTCATCAACAAATACATACTGTACAAGAGGTTCAAGATGCAATTTCTCAGGACAATATTGGCCTGTGTGAGACAGGGGGACATCACTAGATTTGCAGGAAGCATACCTACATGTGCCCATACATCCGCAGCACTGCAGGTTTCTGAGATTTGCCTTTGCCGGCAAGCATTATCAATATCGGACCATGCCGTTCGGCCTGTCATCGGCCCCACGTACTTTCACCAAGTTACTGGCAGCGGTGGCGGCTACGATTCGTCTCATCCCGATTCGACTGTTGTGTTACCTGGACAATATATTGCTCCTGTCTCCCTCACATCAGCAGGCTTTACGAGATCTACAGTCTGTATGCCACATTATCACTCTTCACAGTTTCTCCATCAACCGGAAGAAGAGTCACCTGCAGCCCACAGCGTGCATTACTCACCTTGGGGCTTTGATCGATTCCATAAAAGGCCAGGTCTTTCTGTCGGCTGAAAGGCAACAGGACATCAGGGCCCTGGTGGACCATGTTTTAGCCAAGAGGCAGGTAATGTTGCACAGCTTATTGCAACTGCTCGGCAAATTTATTTCCTGTATTGCAATAGTGCCCTGGGCGCAAAGACACGCCCGCCAGCTACAGTGGTTCCTGTTACCAGCGCAGAGAGCCGGCCGCAATGCATCGAAGCCAAGCCATTCCACTGGAATTCCATCGGGTTCTCATTGTCATTAAATTTCTCCTTAATTCTAAATTGGTTCTCTACGTGATTAGTTTCCATCCATTGCTTCACGTCCTGCTTTCTGATGATTTGGAAAATAGGCTGACCCCCTCTTCTTTGTGATAGCCCCTCAAATATTGAACCGCTGCTATCATGTTACCTCCTAGTCCTTCTTTTGACTAGCTAGATATATCCAATTCCTGCAATCTTTATTCATATGTTTTAGCCCCCAGCCCCCTAATCATCTTTGTGGCTCTTCTCTGCACTATGACCAAAACTTGATGCAATATTCAAAGTGTGGTCTTTACCAAGTCATTATAAATTGGTACTAACACTTCACATAATCTTGATTCGGTCTGTCTGTTAATGCAGTCTAGGATTGTATTGGCTTTTTTGGTGGCTGCAGAACACTGCTGGCTGATAGTTAAGTGGTTGTCTACTAGGACTCCTAGATCCCTCTCGCAGTTGCTACTATTAAGCCAGGTTCTACCAGTTCTATACCTGTACATTTGTTTTTCTTGCCTAAATGTAAAACCTTATTGTTTTCATTGTTGAATTTCATTTGGTTAGATAGGGTCAAATGTTCAAGTCCGTTAAGATCCTGGGTCTATCTTCAGGGGTATTAGCTATTCCTGCCAGCTTGGTGTTGTCTGCAAATTTGATGAGTTCACCTTCGGTTCCCTCATCTAAATTGTTTATGAACATATAGAAGAGTATTGGGCCTAAAACAGAAACTTAAAGAGTGCTTACTTCCCATCATGCAGATGTAGTTCATTAAGGACTACCTGTTGAGTGCGGTTTGTCAGCAAGTTACCAATCCATCTGATGATAATGCTGTCTATCTCACATTTTTCTAAACATAGTCTACTATGGTATATCAAATGCTTTACTGAAATCCAAGAATACTATGTCCACAGCCTTTTACTGGTCCACTAATTTAATCTCTTTACCAAAGAATGAAATAAAATTTGTTTGGCATGGTCTAGTTTGACAAATCCATGTTGGCTTCTGGTTATAACTATGCTTGCTTTGCTTGTTCAAATATCTGTTCCTTGATTATTTTTTCCAGGATCTTCACAGGTATTGATGTCAGGCTGATTGGTCTGTAGTCTGTAGTTTCCTGAATCTGTGTCGTCCCGTTCTCCTCCCCCGCCCCCCCCGGATGGGAACCACTTCAGCTCTTTTCCAAGCCTCTGGTAGTTCCCTGGCGTTCCAAGATCTTTGAAAGATGAACGATATATTACAGGGGAGAAAGATACCTCAAATATGGAAAGAATCCAATATTACTACTGAAGGACAGTCAAGATGCTACAAAGATAAAGAATTACAGACCAATTTCATTAAACAATGACTATATAATCTTTGCTGCAGTTTTGGCAGAGAGATTAAAGAAGAGTTTATAGGCATATATTCACGAAGATCAATCTGGCTTTCTACCAAAGACAGTTAAGGACAATGTGAGGACTGTTTTGAATATTATTGCATATTTACAATACCATAATGAGAAAAGGCAGCTTTAATATTCTTAGATGCAAAAAAGGCCTTTGACAATCTAAATTTGGCTTTTATATTTAAAGTTCTGGAAGAAATGGACTTTGGAGATAATTTTATTTAAGGGATCAAAACTGTTTATATGTCATAGCAAGCAAAAATTGTTATTAACAGTGATTTAACCAATTCATATGAAATTCAAAAGGGTACAAGACAAGGATATCCCTTGTCTCCTTTGTTGTTTATTTGGGGGCTGGAAGTTTTGAACAAAGATATCGTGCAAAATGAGAAAATAACAGGCATAAGTATCAAGAAGGAAGTTTATAAATTGAGGACATATGCTGGTGATTTGGTTATATTCTTGCAAGACCCCAAAAATAATAAAGAATATTTGATGAGGAAATTAAATGAGTTTGGCATTTTAGCAGTTTTAACATAAAGAGAAAACAACAATGCTAATTAAGAATATGATCTTACAGGATTGTGATATATATTGACTAAAAAGGCTGGTTTTAAGGGTTGAGAAAAAGGTGAAATATTTGGAGGTCATATTGACAAACACAAAACTGTTTCAAAATAATGATGTGTCTCTCTGGCCCCAAGCCGAAGGTTTTTTTACTCAGACCCTGGTGAAAATGTTTTCCTTAGATTTCACTTTCTTACAGCTTCGCCATCATCTGAATAAAACACTTTGGCTTCTCTGCCAGTGGGCCAGCCTCTTCTGGAGCTCTGGAGATCTTCAAAAAGTAAGTAATCCATGGGGAATGAGGTGGGGAGGAGTAAGTGGAATCTGGGATGCTAGCAAAGCAGGCCCAGTCTGTGGAGACCTGGTGGGGCAGGATAGGGGGGAAAGCAATTGTGGGAACCCCAAGGGATCATGAGGTATCTCAGTGGATGGGGGATGCCTTGGATGGCCTGCTCCAGCACTTGGCCCCGCATGCTCTTCCCTACTCTGAGATACCTCATTTAATGACCTGTGCATTTGATTAACAAATGCGGTTTTTTTTAAAAAAAATCATTTATATGCCGCCCTTCTCCGGAGACTCAGGGCGGCTTACAATGCGTTAAGCAATAGCCTTCATACTTTTGTATATTTATACAAAGTCAGCTTATTGCCCCCATAAACTGGGTCCTCAATTTACCTACCTTAGAAAGGATGGAAGGCTGAGTCAACCTTGAGCCTGGTGAGATTTGAATTTACAGTAATTGCAGACTGCTGGTGTTAATCACAATTCTATTAGTCTGCTGAGCCACCAGGCGTTGGGGAAAGCAGGGAGTGATCACATTCATTTATCGTGATTCAAATGATTCCTTGGGTACGAATGTAATTGGCAGGCTCTATTACATTCATAACTCTATTACCTGTATTGATAGACTATGCCGAAAACATTTACTGAAGAAATGACAGATATAGAACAAATTTTAACAGAGATGATATTTACAACTCACTGGCTAAGAGAATGATTTAGAAGTGGACGTTTCACTGAATCTACAAAAGAAATTGGCTGAGGATTTAAAATTTAAAAGGGAAGTTCGGCAGTTCAAATCTCAAGGTTGACTCAGCCTTCCATCTTTTACTGATCTTGAGGTCAGTAAAATAAGGACCCAGATTTTTGGGGGCAATATGCTGAGTCTGTAAACTGCTTAAAGAGGGCTGTAAAGCACAGTGAAGTAGTATATAAGTGTACGTACTAAAAGCAAATGACAAGCCAAGACAAACTTTGATAATTTTTTCCTACTGGATTTACCAAAAAGGCTTGTTAAAAGTCTTGAAAAATTCTGTCTAATGGGACAATGGAAATGAAGGAGAATTCTACAAAAAGGAAGTGAAGAGAATTCTACAACAATATTTGAGTGATTTTAAAATTAAGACTGTTAGAAGTGAAAGTAAGATATATAAAGTTGGTTGATTTGATCAAGATTAAAACAAGACTTCTGGCTGACATCACAGCACTACCAGTCATAAGAAACGGAGCTGGCCATTCCTATGCTGGCTTCTCCCTGTTTGTGGGCTCTGAAAAGACCCAAAGCCACCTTATAGGGGCAGCAAAGGTAAGGAGGGGCGCTCTGAGAGAGTAGCGTAGCGTAGCGTAGAATAGAATAGAATTCTTTATTGGCCAAGTGTGATTGGACACACAAGGAATTTGTCTTGGTGCATACGCTCTTGGAGTACATAAAAGATACATTCGTCAAGAAACATAAGGTACAACACCCGGTGGGGGTGGCGCAGCATACTTTGGGGGGGGGTAGCGCGACTTACCTATAGGCAGGAGGCGACAGCTCAGTTGGGGTGCAGGGCAGGCACCACGTGGGAAGGCAGCTTAGGCAGGCAAGCCGCTCAGGTGGTAAGGAGGTAAAAGAAGTGACTAGGTAGGATGGGGACCAGTTCGGGGGCGTGGCCAGCCAGCAATTAATACCGGTTTTGCGACCCTCACCAATTTATCGCTATCGGTCCTCCCGAACCGACAGTTATCCAAAACAAATATAACCCCCCCAAGCACATCTTAGATCTGACCAACCACTGCCTATCCAACACATACTTCATCTATAATGGACAGAAATACAAACAAACAGAAGGAGCACCCATGGGATCACCCCTCTCACCTGCCATTGCCAACCTCTATATGGAATACTTTGAAACCCAAGCTCTAGAAAAATCCGATCACAAACCCAAACTCTGGCTCAGATATGTGGACGACACCTTCATAATCTGGCCACATGGGAAAGAAAAACTGGACAACTTCCTCACACACCTCAACAGCCTACACCCCAAAATACAGTTCACCATGGAAACAGAAGTGAACAACCAACTTCCCTTCCTGGATGTCTTAGTCTACAGAAAATCCAATGGCTCCCTAGGACACACTATATACCAGAAGAAAACACACACAAACCGCTATCTGCACGCACTCTCACACCACCACCCTGCCCAGATCAACTCTGTAGCCAAGACACTCATTTCCAGAACAAAACGCTTAGCTGACGAACAACACCTAAAAACCGAACTACACACCCTCACTAACGTACTCACATCCAATGGATTCCAAAGAAATAAGATCACCAACCTAATCCAAAAAGAAACCCCCACTAAAATCCAAGACAGAGAACAAGAAAACGGCAAAGCCCTCCTCCCATACATAAAAGGCACCACAGACAGAATAAGCAAAATCCTCCACAAACATAACATCAAGACAGCATTCTGCACAAACCGAAAAATATCCACCATCCTAAGGAACCCCAAAGACAAAATTGAGTTAGAAAATCAAGGAGTATATGAAATCCCATGCACCGCCTGCCCCACCACATACATCGGACAAACCAACAGACGAATAAGTGCACGCATAGAAGAACACAAGAACTCAGTCAGAAAAGAGGAACCAACTTCTTCCCTGGTCCAACACCTTAAAGCCACAGGACATGATATTGACTTTAAAAAGACCAGAACTATCGCCAAAACTGAACACTTTAACAACAGAATAATCAGAGAAGCCATCGAGATAGAAAAACGCCCACACAGCATGAACAAACGAGACGATACCTCCCGCCTACCAGCCATTTGGAAACCCGCCCTTATTGACAAACGAGTCCCTAACACGACGAATGACACCAGACCCACACTCACGAGTGCCACACCTGATGTCACCACCACACATCCACGCAGAAAGCAGACTCAAACCCACACTGATAATGAGCCACGACCAAGGACCAGAAGCCAGACCGCAGCTGCATCATTAGCCACTTTAAACCCCTCCAATCCATACATGAAGCAGACTGACACCCACCATGAAGAGCTCGCACGGCCACAAACACGAAGCCAAACAACAACAACGCAGCTCACCAGCTCAAATCCCCCTGCAACTCAGACTAAGCTGAGCACAACCAAGCCCCCACCCAAACAGAACACAACCCCAGCCAATCAGAGCACAGCCAAGCCCCTAACCAATCAGAACACACCTCCACCCAATCAGAACACAGCCAAGTTCCCACCCAATCAGCTCACACCTCCACTAGCAGTTAAAAGGAAGAGACAGCTGCGATCTCACATTGCTCCTGGAAGCACGAAGCCGAGAACACCAGCCTGAAGATGACGAATGAGACTTCGTCGAAACGTCGCCAAGACACTTCCAATTTTACGTGGGAGAAGACCCGAATAACCAAAGACCTACATACAAACACCCGCGAAAACCTGAGAAAACATATATATATATATATATATATACACATCATTCATTATATAACAATATTTTAAGATTATTTCTTGATTTTTGTTTCCTTAGTTGGTATTCCCTTTCTATCCTACTGATTATTGTTTACTTCGGTTTCCTTTTCTCTAACCAATCGTACCATCGTTGCCAAACCAGATAGTACTCTGTGTCTTCCTTTTCTTGTATTTCTTTGGTAAGCCTGTCCATCTCTGCACATTCCATTACTTTTTGTATTATTTTATCCTCCAATGGCGTATCTTCTAATTTCCACATTTGCGCGAATGTGATTCTTGCTCCTGTCAGAATATGGATTATCAAATATTGTATTTCTTTTTCATAGTGGTTTGTTAGTATTCCTAATAGGTATGTTTCTGGTTTTAATGGCACTCTCTGGGTGGTAATTTCTTCCAGTTGTTTTTGGATCATTTTCCAAAATTTTTTTGCCTTTTGGCATGGCCACCACATGTGGTAGTAGTAGCCCCTTTGTGTGATCTGCACTTCCAACAATCCTGTGTAGTGTTAGGGAACATCTTTGCCAAGTGTGCTGGGGGGAGATGCCATCTGTAGAACATTTTGTAAGTATTTTCCTTATAGGGTACAGACGTTGTCAGTTTGGTATTTACTTTCCATATTTTTTCCCATTTATCGAGTTCAATATTGTATCCGAAATTTTTCACCCATGTAATCATATTCTCTTTCACCACTTCTTCTTCCAATTTGTATTTTAGTAAATAGTTATAAATTTTAGTTATTAATTTATCATCTGATCCCAACAGAATTTTGTCCAATTCGTTCTGTTCTTTTTGTATTCCAAATTTTTTCATGTCCATCTTATGTCTTGATTTTATTTGTAAATACGGCCACCAATCAATGTCTGTACCCTGTTCTTTCAATTCTTCTCTTGTCTTCACTTCTCCTTCATTATTCAACAGTTCATTGTATGTTCTCATCTTATCTATGTCCATTGCGTTTGGATATATTTGGGCCTCCATGGTTGAGAGCCACCTTGGAATTTTGTCGTAGTGATTCTTCCTTATTTCTGTCCAAGTTTTTACTAGTGCCTCTCTGATGAAGTGTCTTCTAAAATGTTCATGTTGTCTAAATTTCTCCTCCCATAAGAATGCATGCCATCCTTTCAGCAGATCGAATCCCTCTAGAGCCAACATGCGTTTGTTTTTTAGTGTTATCCAATGTTTTATCCATGTAAGTGATGCTGCTCTATAATAAATTTGCCAGTCCGGTAATCCTAGACCACCCCTCTCTCTGGTGTCTTGAAGATGTTTCAATTTAATTCTTGCCCTTTTTCCTTGCCAGATATATTTTGATATCATTTTATCGAGATCTTTGAAGTATGTTTTTCCTGGATTTATTGGTATTACTTGAAATATGTACAATACTTTCGGTAAGGTATTTGTTTTTATGGAAGCGATTTTACCCAAGAGTGATAATCGTAGTTTACTCCATATATCTAGGTCCTTTTGAATTTGTTTGGCCAATTTATTATAGTTGTCTTCTTTGAGTGTTGATACTTTGTTGGTGAGCCAAATTCCTAAGTATTTTATTTTTGTTGTTGTCTGTATTTCTAATATGTCTTCCAATTCTTTCTCCTGAGCTTTCGTCAAATTTTTTGTTAATAGTTTTGTTTTTTGTTTATTAATTTTCAATCCTGCTACTTTTCCGTATTGTTCTATTTTCTCTAATAATTTCATACCCGATTGGTCATTCTAAGATAAATACATTGTCGGCGAACGCTTGTAATTTATATTTCTGATTCTTTATTTTTAATCCTTTTATCTCTTTGTCTTTCCTAATTTCATTCAATAATATTTCTAATGCTAGTATGAATAGTAGGGGGGATAGGGGACAACCCTGTCTCACTCCTTTAGATATTTCAAATTGGTCCGTTGTCTCTCCATTTATCCATATTCTTGCCGTTTGGTTGGAGTATATCCTCTTGATCATGTTTAGGAATTTATCGCCTGCTCTCATTTTTTCTAGTTTGCTGTTAAAAATGTCCAATTGAGATTGTCAAACACCTTTTGTGTGTCTAGGAAAATTAGTGCCATTTGTTCGTCCGGTTTCTGTTCGTAATATTCGAGAATATTAATTATCGTTCTTGTATTATTTTTAATATGTCTTTTTGGGATAAATCCGTTTTGGTCTGGGTGAATGTAATCAACGATAATATTTTTCATTCTCTGTGAAATAATTCGAGTGAATAGTTTATAGTCCACGTTCAGGAGTGATATAGGTCTATAGTTTTTAATTTGAGTAAGGTCCGAATCTTCTTTTGGTATCAGTGTAATGGTTGTCTCTGTCCATGATTGAGGAATTTTGGCTTCTGAGAGTGCTTCATTAAAGACCTGCAATAAGATATTCTCTATTAACTGATGCCCGATTTTATAGAATTCCGATGGTATATCATCCGGACCTGGGGTTTTATTGTTTTTCTGTTTTTTTCTTGCCTCCATTAATTCAAACATCGAAATTGGTCTGTTCAATAGTTCTCTTTGGATTTCGTTTATTTCTTGAATATTGGTTTTACTTAAATAATCTTTAATCTCTTCTTCTTGAATTTCTTCCTGTAAAAAGTTCTTTGCAATTCTTTTTTTCCCCCTCATTCCTTGTTCATCCTGTAGTTGGTATATTGTTCTTTTTTCCTTTTTTTAATTTGTAGGCCAGCCAATGCCCTGTTTTATTTGCGTATTCAAATTGGTTTTGTTTTGCCATTTTAATTTTCCTCGCTATTTCTGTTGTTGGTTATTAAATTTATTTTATGTTTCGTAAGATTTACTTTTTCTTTAATCATTTTACTGTGTGGTTCTTTCTGTAGTTCCGCTTCGTATTTTCCAAGTTCTGTCAGTAGATTATCTTTCCTTTGCTGTTTGTCTCTATTTTTCTTCGCTTTGTAAGAAATTGATTAACCTCTTATATACGCTTTAGTGGTGTCCCATAAATTTTGCAATGATATTTGTTCTCTTGTATTTATTTGAAAAAATATGTTCATCTCTTTCTTAATCATTTCTATGTATTCCTTATCATTTATAATCTCTTTATCCATCATCCATCTTTTTTGTTTTTGTTGGCCTTCCTTAACTCCGTGGTCATCCAGGCCATATCTATCCTGGACCATGATTGGTGCTGATTCGAATAAAATGTGTATTGTTTCTTGGTTTTGTTCAATTCTCTCCATGTGTCCTGTAATTGTAGTTCTTGGGCCATATCTTTGAAGGTATCTGGAAGTGTCTTTTTCCTAACTTTATTCTTTTTGCTGCTTTGGTAATCATTTTCTATATCTACAATCGCATTGTAGTCCCCTATAATACATATATGTTCATAGTCTAAGTCTTTAATTATGTTATATAATTTTTTAAAATATTCTTTTTGATTTCCATTCGGTGCGTAAATTGATATTAGTAATATATTTTTGGTTTCCATTTTAATATCAATCATCAGGATCCTACCTTCTCCGTCTGTATAAATTTGTTTTGCTTGTATATGATTTTTGATATATACTGCGATTCCTCTTTTTTTTTTGTTCTGTTAACGAGGTGAATAGTGTTCCTAGTCTTCTATTTTCTAATAACTTTTGGTGTTGCCTTTGGATATGCACTTCTTGTAGATTTATGATATCCATGTTTAATTTTTGTAATTTTTTAAATGTGTGTGATCTTTTAGTTGGTAAATTTACTCCGTTTATGTTGAGATTAACCTTATTTCTTGTCCCATTCTTCTTACTTATCTGTTTGTTAGCCTAAGTCTTCTTGTATTCCTTGTTATCATTTGTGTTTTCCCCCTTACTCCTTCTTGTTCCACCTTCTCCCTTTCAGTTCGTCTTTTTTCTTCTTGTTCTCTTTCCATTTCTTCTGTAGAATGTTCTTGGTTTTTGTTTTCTGGATCCTATCTGGTTTCCTGCTCTTCTTCTAATATGAAATGATGATAGAAAAATTCTTTTGCTCTCTCTAGTGTGTCGATTTTATGTTTCTTATCTTCCCAGGACACGAGGATTCCTTCTGGCATTAACCAGTGAAACATTATTTTATGTTTATTCAATTGTGTTGTTAGAAAGCTATAATTCTTTCTTTGCTCTCTTATTCATCTCGGAATCTGTTTTAAGGTTATTATTTCCTTCCCCTTATAACTGTTTCTTCTCTCATTAATTTATAAATCTCTTCCTTCACTGTTTTGCGTGCAAATCTAATATGGATCTCTTTGGGTAATTTATTCCTGCGGGCGTAGTTCGTATGAACTCTGTAAATTTCATCTATTTCCCTACTGATTTCTTCTTTCTCCTTCTGGGTGGCTTCTGCTAATATTCCCGTCATCAAATCTCTTAAGTCTTCTTCTCTATTTTCCGCGATGTTTTGGAACCATAGGTAAAAGGATGCTTTCTCCATTTCTAAATAGGTAACTGAGTCTTCCAATTCTTTATTTAATGCTGTTTGGTTTTGTTCCATATTGCCAATTTTTTTTTTCTGCTTGGTTCACTTTTATTTCCATATTTTGGATCCGCTGTTCGTTTTTTACAATATTTTGTTGTATTTTCTCAATCTTGTCATCCTTTTTTTAATATTGTCATTTATTTCTCCTACATCTAATTTCAATTCTTCATGGTTCCGTCTCATTTCCTCGTGGTTGTTCGCTATCTATTCTTGCGTCTTATTCATCCCCTCCTGGATCATGGCTAAGACTGATTGGATGTTTTGTATGTTGAATGTAGTGGAGACTTTTTCTTTGTCTGAGGATAGCATTGTATTGATTGTTTTTTTGTTCTGTTGGTGAGGATATTGTAGTTGTCTTGTTTGATATTAATTTTTTACCTGTCTTGGTTGTTATTGATGGACCTGTTGTTGTCATCTTTATTTTTTGTTTTACGATTTCCCAAATTTTCATACACTATGATTCTTATAGAGTCGATGTATTTTTATTTCTGTATTAATATTAGTATTAGATTTGTTCGATATGTATGATTGAGGAAAGGAGTCAGTATGTGAGATATCTTATCTGTTTTCTTTTCTGTTGTATAGTCACTAGTTTATGTATTTCTAATAATTTCACTTAAAAATATTGTTATATAAGCGTTAGGTAGGTCAGTTGAGGAATAGGGAGAAAGTACAATAGTTCAGCAATTCATTACTCTATTCTTATTCCTCTTAACTATAATATTTATATATCAGGTAATAATATTAATAAATCACACTTTTTATTCTGAATAATTATCAATAATTTTGTGTGTAGTCTAAGATCATCAACCAGCTTATTTAAGACTACTTAGAATTACTATAAAAATTACTATATCTAGGCAATATCTATATAATAAATGTATATAATTATAATCAAAACAGTTTCAATTAATCGATATATCTCTATAAACATCTATCTTTTTTTTTAAAATATACTTTATTAAGTTTTATATTTATACAAGACAAAAATTTCATTTCTGTTAACATCGGATCTGCAGTGTTTTTACATATATACATAAAATGTCTCTGGTGTCACTTAATCAATTTGTTGCTACTTATTTAACATACCTTATACTCCCTCTTTAATTCTGTTGTTCAACCATTTGTACCACCTTTTCCACACAGTATAATACTCTGAGTTCTCATCGTTGTTTATTTCATATGTTAATTTACTTATCTCTGCGCACTCCAGAATTTTCCTAATTATAAGTTCTTCTGGTGGCAGGGTTTTCTCTTTCCAGAATTGTGCATACGCCAGTCTAGCAGCTGTGGTTATGTGTATTATCAAATGGATCTTTTTCTTTCCATACCCCTTCTTTACTATTCCCAGGAGAAATATTTCCGGTGTCAATTCTATGTCTTCTCCAATTATTTCTTGTATCAATCTCCAAATTCTATTCCAGTATCTTTTCACTTCGGGGCATGTCCACCACATATGAAAGAAGGTGCCCTGACCATGGCCGCATTTCCAACAGTTGGGGTGCATATTGGGAAACATCTTAGCTAGTCTGGCAGGTGCTAGGTACCACCTGTGGAGCATTTTGTATTGATTCTCCTTATATGTCGCGGCTCTAGTTAATTTATAGTTTTTGTTCCATGCCTCTTCCCATTCGTTGAAATTTAAACTATGTCCTATATTTTTTTCCCATACTTTCAGTTGGTTTTTAGATGTCTCTTCAGTTCTGTCCTCATCTAGCAAATAGTTATATAGTTTGGCCAAAACTTTTTTCTCCGGTCCCATCAAAATTTTGTCTAGTCCATTATATCCTAATTCTAAGCCATATTCTTGTCTTTCTGATATCTTGATTTTACTTGTAGGTAAGTCCACCAATCAAGATTTATACCTTGGTCTCTCAGAGTGTCAATTGATTTAAGGTTTCCTCCCCCATCTAATATATCTTTATATCTTTATACCTGGGAGGTGACACGAGGCTGGCTCCAGGGGATTATAAATGCTTCGTTGGGTGAGGGTGTCTTTCCCGCCGCCTTGAAAGAGGCGGTGGTAAGGCCTCTCCTCAAGAAGCCTTCCCTGGACCCAGCAGTATTGGCTAATTATCATCCAGTCTCCAACCTTCGCTTCGTTGCGAAGGTTGTTGAGAGTGTGGTTGCGCGACAGCTACCCCAGTACCTGGATGAAGCGTCGTATCTAGATCCGTTCCAGTCGGGCTTCAGGCCTGGGTACAGCACGGAAACGGCATTGGTCGCGTTGGTTGATGATCTCTGGAGGGCTCGGGACAGGGGTTGTTCCTCTGTCCTGGTCCTGTTAGACCTCTCAGCGGCTTTTGATACCATCGACCATGGTATCATGCTGCACCGGCTGGAAGGGTTGGGGGTGGGAGGCACCGTTTTACGGTGGTTCTCCTCCTTTCTCTCTGACCGGTCGCAGTCTGTGTTGACAGGGGGGCAGAGATCGACCCCGAGGCCCCTTATATGTGGGGTGCCGCAGGGATCGGTTCTCTCGCCCCTTCTGTTCAACATTTATGTAAAGCCACTGGGCGAGATCATCCGTGGTTTCGGGGTGAAGTACCATCTGTACGCTGATGACACCCAGCTGTACATCTCCACCCGGACCACCCCAACGATGCCCTTGAAGTGATGTCCCAGTGCCTGGAGGCCGTACGGATCTGGATGGGGAGAAACGGGCTCAGGCTCAACCCATCCAAGACCGAGTGGCTGTGGTTTCCGACGTCCCGATATAGTCAGCTGGCGCCATCGCTGGCTATTGGGGGCGAATCATTGGCCCCCACGGAAAGGGCTCGTAACTTGGGCGTCCTCCTGGACTCACGGCTGTCTTTAGAAGAGCACTTGACGGCCGTGACCGGGAGGATTTTTCATCAGGTTCGCCTGATTCGCCAGTTGCGTCCCTTTCTAGATCGGGACTCGTTACGCACAGTCACTCATGCCCTCGTCACCTCTCGTCTGGACTATTGTAATGCTCTCTACATGGGGCTCCCCTTGAGGTGCACCCGGAGGCTCCAACTGGCGCAGAGTGCGGCCGCGCGGGTGGTTATGGGAGCAACATGGAGCTCCCATGTAACACCTCTCCTGCGCGAGCTGCACTGGCTCCCGGTGGTCTTCCGGGTGCGCTTCAAGGTTCTGGTTACCACCTTTAAAGCGCTCCATGGCTTGGGACCTGGTTACTTATGGGACCGCCTACTACCATCATCAGCCTCCCACCGACCAGTACGCTCCCACAGAGAGGGGCTCCTCCAGGTGCCGTCGGCCAAACAATGTCGGCTGTCGGCCCCTAGGGGGAGAGCCTTCTCTGTGGGGGCACCGACGATCTGGAATGAGCTCCCCCCAGAGATACGGAGGATTCCGGATCTGCGCACATTCCGCCGCGAGTTGAAGACGCTTTTATTTCATCAAGCTGGCCTCGCCTAAATCTTCTCCCTTTTAAGTGTAAATTCTAAATTTTAATGGATTTTAAAATATGGGTATTTTAAATTATGGGTATTAATTCAGCCAAATTTATTTAATCCATTTTATTCGATTTTAAATTTTGTATATCTATGTGTTTTATTTCATGGCTGTGCACCGCCCTGAGTCCTTCGGGAGTAGGGCGGTATAGAAATTCAATAATAAATAAATAAATAAATAAATATCTGCACATTTTCTCCATTCCCCACCTGTTTGGATAGATCAAGGCCTCCATCGTGGAGAGCCATTTGGGAACTTTTGTATACTAACGCTGTCTGATTCCAGTCCATGTTTGGATTAGAGATTCCCTGATTTTATGCCTATGAAAATAAGTTTTCTTTTTTTTTGTTTGTGTCCCACAGGTATGCATGCCACCCCTTCTGTAAGTCGTGGCCTTCTAAAGTTAGAATTCTCCTGTTATCCAATATGGCCCACTCCCTTATCCATACTAGCTTGGCTGCCCTGTAATACGATTCCCAATCTGGGAGTCCAAAACCTCCCATGTTCCTTTTTCCCTGTAGAATTTTAAGTGAGATCCTCGGTTTTTTCCCATCCCATAAAAAGTCCCTGATGTTTTTATTCAATTCTAAAAAAAATTTTTTTGTCTAGGGTCACTGGTATGTTTTGATATTGGAATAAAATTTTGGGAAAGATATTCATCTTAATCGCAGCTATCTTGCCTACAAATGATAGTTTAATTTTCTTCCATCTGTCCAAATCTTGTTTCACTTTTCTAATTAGGGGAACATAATTATCTTCCTTTAGGGATGAGCACCTTTTAGTAATCCAAATTCCCAGGTATTTTATTTTTTTTACTACCTGTAATCCCAGCGATTCTTCTATCTCATTTTCCTGGTTTTCAATTACATTCTTAGTTAGTATTTTAGTTTTAGTTTTGTTCAATTTAAAGCCTGCCACCTCTCCATACTTGCCCAATTCCTCTAATACTTTTGGTCTGGATTCTAAAGGATCTTCTAATATTAGGGCCACATCATCCGCAAATGCTTGCGTTTTGTAGATTTCTTTTCTGATCTTTAAACCTTTGATTTCTTCATTTTTTCTGATTTTCGCAATAAGACTTCTAGGGCCAAAATAAATAATAACGGTGATAGGGGGCAGCCTTGCCTTACCCCCTTCCTAATCTGAAACCCTCTTGTCCTGTCACCATTCACTACAATGCTCGCCCTTTGGTTGTCATAAATAGTTTCTATCATTTTCACAAAATTTAATCCAAATCCCATTATTCTAATTTGGTTAATCATAAACTTCCAATTCAAATTATCGAACGCCTTTTGGGTGTCCAAAAAAATTAGGGCCATCTGTTTTCCGGGATGCTCTTCATAATACTCCAGGATGTTTAATACAATTCTCAAATTGTCCTTAATTTGCCTCCCCCGGAGGAATCCGTTTTGATCTTTATGTATCCAAGCGTTTAGTATTTTTTTAAGTCTCTTGGCCATTATACTCATGAATAATTAGTAATCAGTGTTAAGGAGAGATATCGGCCTGTAATTTTGGATTTGTTTTAGGTCGGCACCTTCTTTTGGTAGGAGTGTGACATGCGCTTCCCTCCATGTATCTGGAATTTTTGCACTCGTTAGGGCCTCATTAAAAATTTCCACTAATTTTGATTGAATTTTTTCTTCCAACTTTTTGTATATTTCCCCTGGGAATCCATCCGGGCCTGGTGCTTTGTTATTTTTGATTTTGGAGAGGGCTGTTTTAAGCTCTTCCAGTGTTATTTTTCCGTTAAGCATTTCCCTCTCTTCCTCCGTTATTTGTAGAAGTTCGGCATTTGCCAGATATTGCTCTAGTTTTCCCTCTGAGGCTTCCTCTTCTTTGTATAAAGCTTCGTAGTATTCCCTTGCTCTCTCTAATTTGTCTTTTTCTTTATTTAAAAGGTTGCCCTTGGCATCTTCTAATATATGAATTTGCCCTTTTTCGTTTTCTTTTTTCAGTTTGTAGGCCAGCCACCTTCCCGACTTGTTGGCATTTTCGAAGTAATATTGTTTTGTTCTTTTTATTTTTAGGGCTAATTCCTCTTGGTCAAAGATGTTCATTTTGTGTCTCCACATCAACCAATTTTGTTTTGCTACACCGTCTCCAGGATTATCCTGGAGCTTCCTTTCTGCTTCCACTAGATGATTAAGAATATCTTCCAAGGATTTCCTTTTTTCTTTATTTTGGAATGCATTGAAGGATATCACTACCCCTCTTAAATAGGCCTTCATAGCATCCCAGACTATTTCTCGTGGTGTTCCTTGGTTCTCATTTTCTTCAAAGAAGAACTTTACTTCTTCTTTCAGTTTTTCTATGCATTCTTTGTCATTCAATAATTTCACGTTGAGCCTCCATCTCTGTTGTTTCTTTCTCTTTGTACTCTTCCAAATTATTTCAAGGGGGTTATGATCCGCCCAAGTATTTGGGCTAATATCTGCCGTCCATATATCTAATCCCACCTTCCTGGTAACCCATGCCATGTCTATTCTAGACCATGACTTTTGCAGGTTGGAATAGAATGTATACTGTCTAGCATCTGGATACAGGGTTCGCCATATTCAATTAAATTTAATTTGTCCGCTAAATCAAAAAATGCTCTTGGTAAATTTGTTCTTTTATTTTTGTTGGATTTATTACTTTTATAATCTTTGTCCGGATCTACAATGCCATTGAAGTCGCCTATAATGCAAATTTCGTTGTGTGCCAATTTTCCTAATTGTTCATGGAGTTTTTGGAAGTATTCTCCCTGTTTTTTGTTTGGAGTATAGATGCCCGCTATTAGCATTTTGTAATTACCTCTAGTGACCTCGATCATAAGAGTTCTGCCCTTTGTATCATTGTACTTTAATTCAGCTTCTATTCCCTTTTTTACATAAATTACTACCCCCCCCTTTTTTTTCTCTGCTAGTGAAGTAAATATTTTGCCGTATTTTGTGTATTCTAGACAAGTGCCCTCATCCTTTTTTATATGAACTTCCTGTAGGCAGATTATGTCTGCATTTTGTTTCGCTAACTTTGTGAGTGTTGACTTCCTCTTTTTGTAATCATTCAATCCGTTAACGTTTATTGATATTAGTTTTAGGTTATTCATTCCTGATTTCCTTGTCTGGTTCCTAGTTCCTGTTTGTTCTTACGGCTCTTACTGGTCTTGTTTTTTTCCCTTTGGCTTCTTCTTCTTCTATCTTCTTTTCCTCCGCGATTTCTTCTTTACTGTTTCGTTTATGTGAAGTTTCTTCTTCTAGGTTAATTGCCTCGATTTCCTCTTTACTGCTCTGTTCTTCTTCTGCCCCTCTTAGCTGGTTGAGGAAATCTTGTGCTGAACTCAGGCTATTTTTATTTTCCTCCCCTGCCATGTAATTAACATCCCTTCTGGCAAGAACCATCTAAAAAGTATGTTCCTTTTATTCAATTGCATGGCTAGGAATCTGTAGTCCTTTCTTACCTCCCTCACTCTTCTTGGCACTTGCTTTAATATGATCACCTCTTTTCCTCTATACATAATTTGCCCTTCTCGTCATGTTATACAAGATGTCTTTCACTTTCTTTCTTGCAAACCTCACGTGGACCTCCCTGGGGAGCCTCTTTCTCCTCGCATAATTTGTTTGTACCCTATAATCGTCGTCCAATTCTCTAATAATTTCTTGCTTACTCTGTTGGAGCACTTCCACTATCAGTTCAGCCATTTTTTCTCCCAGATCTTCATCTTTGTCTTCTATGACATTTTGGAACCGTAAGTAAAACGAAGCCCTGTACATTTCCAGTTGGATTAATGAATCTTCTAATTCCTTGTTCTGCATCGTCAACGTCTGGTCTAGTTTTTTCTCATTCTGTTCAATTCTTTGCTCCGCCTTCTGGATCCTTTGCTCATTATTGAATATTGAGACTTGAATTTCATTCATCTTCTTGTCCAGTGCATGTATGTCTGTTTTTAATTCAGAATGGTTATTTGACATTTTCTCCTGCATAGCCATCATCGTTTCTTGTATAAACGTCTATCAAGTTTACAGAAAAGGGGAAAAGTAGGAAAAGATAATACTAATCAATATAGTTAATATGCAATATAAGTTCTAATTGTTAGACAATATCAATACCTAAAGTCTATAATTAACTATCTAAAAAAATATGGCACTTATTACTAGTATTGTATCAATCGTTCAATATCTAAGATTATTTATGAATATATATAATTTATAATAATTCTTATTTATGTTATTTACTTGATCAAAATTGAGTAAAATCTAAATTTAAATATATAAAGTAAATGAGAGTAACTAATTACATATATTATTAAATATATAATAGTTTATCCACTATATCATGTTTAAACAGTTGGACTTACTTCCGTGATCTTCCTTCTTCAGTCTGTCTTCTATCACTCCAGTTTTAAAAGTTTTAAAGAAATTTGCTTTAAATAAGTCAATCTCTTCCCATTCTTCAGTAGAAAAAAGTCTCTTGTTTGTGTCTTTTTTCAGAGGGATTCAATGTATCCTTCTGGTATCTAGTTACAATGTCTCGTATCTGTGGCTCACCTTGCCGCCATCTCTAATTGTAAAGCGAAAGTTTCTCTTCTTCAAATCTTTTATCCGTCATTCATTTTCATTTCATTTTCCACTGTATGCTTTTCTCTCAGTCCACGGTTTTTTCCTAGGTCTCGCTTCTCTGTTGTCTCTCAGCACGATCACAGTTCTAATTTTACACACTTTCCTCTTCGAAACCAATTTATTTTGTAAGTTTGTAATCCACCACCTTTTCGCAATGTTTCTTAGCTTTCACTTGCCTCCGCCGCCTGTCAAAATTGTGCTGTTACTGTTGGCTTTGAATTTCCGCTCCAGTATCTCTTCCCTCGCCGCTTGTCTGGCAGTAAAGCCGCTGGTTTTTGGAGTCTCACTATCACCTGCTTCTTTTCGTTTCTTTGTAGTTATACCTTTCTTATTCTTGTTATTTATTTTAATTCTTACTGATGTCCTCTTTATTTGATCTTCGCTTCCACACTAATCAGTTGTCAACGCTCAGCCAGCCAAGATGGCTGGTTTTTTCCCGGTTGGATTTAGAAGGATTCCTCTGAACCTTCGGGGTGATTGCTGTCCCTCCGAGGTCCTTGAGATTCTGACGCAAGCACAAAGGTCAGCTGATCATTGTGCACGCATGAGCGACAGAAACCTGGAAGAGGAACAGGCGACGCTGCGCATGCCAGGCAACATGACTCCGTGTGCCACTTCGGGCATGCGTGCCATAGGTTCGCCATCACGGGGATATGGCAACCCTTTACATACCTTTTGCTGACATTAGGGCTGAATAGATGAACGTTTTGATTTATTTATAGATAAGTGATGGGATATGGGATAAAGATGATAAGATAGAACAGTGGTCACTAACCAGTGGTCCGTGACAAAATTTTGGTGGTCTGCGGCGCACCTGGGTGGAAGAGCTGCTCCGGGATGAGCAATGGCCAGTCCTGTGACTAGAGCTCTGGAATATGGGACTGGCCAGGCAGCTCATGCTGGGGCTGTAAATCTCCGCTGTAGAGGGAAGTTCGTGCAACTTGCAACTTTGCAGCGCAGTCCTCGCTGGCCGGAATGAGGAAATGGTGCAAAGGGGGTGGCAGTGCAAGTGGGCTGAAGAAACGGGTGGCGGGCTGCTTTCTTCCCCCTGCTGTAGCTTCCTGTTGGCTGAACCTACCAGTGGCTATCCCCGCCCCTCGCCCTCCCTTCCCTCTCACTTTTCGCCTGGCAAGGGAAGGGTGGGGGATGGAGATTTGCTCCATATTCCAGAGCAGGAGCGAAGCTTCGTCTCTTGCAGGATCTTATGGCCGTTTCTTACGGCCCTTGTTGGTGCTCCACGCACCTCGGTCTCTTGGGGAGATGCTTGACTTCCTCTCAGCCCCAAGACACTGGCTGGCCCATGAGATGAGAGAAAGAGAATGAGAGAATGAAGACAGAGAATGAGAGAGAGAGAGAAAGAGAGAATGTGAGAGTGGGAGAGAGAGAAAAAAGAGGGGAAAGAGAGATGAGACAGAGAAAGAGAGGGGGAGAAAGAGAGATAGAGAGAAGGAGTGGAGAGAGAGAGAGAAAGACAGAATGAAAAAGAGAAAGAGACAGAATGAGAGAGAGAGAGAGAGAGACAATGAAGTGGAATCAGAGAGAATCAGAATGAGACACAGAGAGAAAGAGGCAGAGAATGAAAGAGAAAGAGACAGAGACAGAACAAAAGAGAAAGAGAATGAGAGTGTCAGCTCTGGCATGCTCAGCTTGGAGCTGCCATTCGGGGAGGGGAAGAAAAGACCATCAGGGGCCGATCCCAGGGGAGGCAGCCTTGCTGCAAACAGCTGGACATTGTCAAGCCCCTTACAAGGTCTCCAGAACTGCCTCAGAATGTCTCCAGCAGCAAGCGAGCCTCAGAAGCACAACTTACAACTGTGAGACAACTCAGAGTGACTCAGCACTTCCAGGAGCACTGGGTGACAGGCAGGCACATGGGGGACGGGGTGTGGTGGCGGGAACTGTTTAAAGGTGGTGGGGAGCACCGGATGTTAGCTCTGTCAATCCTTTCTTTGCATTGTTTATTGCTTGGATGGTGAGTGCCGGAGAAGATAAACGCTTCAAACCTAAACATCATTTGGCTGGGAGTTTTTTTCTGCGGAACCTGACAATTTGACAGAGCTCTTCACCATGGCTGAAGATACAGTATTGGGGTTAGAGGTAGCTGATTTGGAGGATTCTGCAGTGGCAACTGAAGTCACTGTACTGGAAGCCATACCAGACCTGGCAGGGAAGGCATCCCTGGACATTAGACCCAAAGACCACTCCAGCGCAAGGGAGCTTCCTGTGGAGCATGGGGAGCCAGAGGCTGGACAAAGGCCACCAGGATCCAGTGGGGAATGGGGTCTGGGCCGCAGGGCCACTCTGCCGTCTGTTCCTCCACTCACCCCATCTGGGACCCATTTTGCCCAGTGACAGGAAAGGAGGATATCTGATAACGATTGGAGCTACTCCACCAGAGTCGGCAGCCAGACCATAGACGTGCTGCAGGAGTTGTTTGGGGCGGTGGGTTTCGTGAGCCAGGACATGACAGTGGATGGTGGGACCTGGCTGCAACAGGCCACCCACCGCACGGACCCCAACAGCCAGGAGGCGTGGCCGGTGGGTTTCGGGTTCCCAGCAGAGACCCCCAGGAGAAGCCCACAGGGACAGACCGCCGGCCATCCAGGCCGGGTTGTCACCAGAAACCTCAGTTCCCTGGAGGTTAGCACGTACTGGGGAAGAGGTCACCAGGATATGAGAACTACCCCCCCTAGGCCACAGAGGTGTGTCCGTTGCCCATGGCCATGGAACATTGGGATCCACCACCAATGCGGGCCACATTTGACGGCAGCCCAGGGAAAGTAGCCCTTTTACTGGGCCAGGTTGTAAACCACCTGGACCGTTACGGCCATTTATACACGTCCAATTGGGACATGATAATGGCGGTGGCAGCAGTAATGGATGAAGAGGCCACTGATTGGGTGGTGGACCTCTACGTAGAACACGTTGCCAAACTAGGCGACATAGGTCTGTTCTTAGCAGCATTGCAAGAATGATTCGAGGACAGTACAAGGACCCAGGAAGCGGAGGATGAACTGCTTGCAGTTAAACAACGGGGGAGGCCTGTATGAGAATACATTAGGGAATTCTGGAGCCTAGCTGACAAGGGGTTGGCCAGAGCAGCTGATTGTGCATCACTTCAAGGTCGGCCTTGACTGTGCTCTATGCCACACCTGTATGTGCTGAGGACTGCCCCCAAGATTGCCAGTATGGTTCCAGGCCGCAATGGAACTCGATGTGGAATTCCGGGAAGACAGACCAAAAAGAGAGTGGGGAGCCTGAGGACAAAGGCCATTACCATCTCCAACCCGGACCACAGGCCTTGGGCCATGGGGGCCCCTACTATCAGCAATGGCCCCTCTCCCTGTGGCACCTGGACCTGGAAAGCCACCTTTGGTCAGGCCGCTGATCACGTTTCCAGTGTGGGCGGCAGGGTCACAGGGCGGCTGACTGCAATGACAACGCTCCAAAGGGGTCCAGTAGTTCATCCAGCACAAAGAAGGGAACAGCCAGGAAGAGCATCAGAGAAATCACAGAGGGCAAGCCAGGGAAGCACGCTCCATACTGCGTTTAGTAGCAGAGTTGACACCCCTGATGCCAGTGGACATGGAAAGAGACTCCGATCCAATGGTATGTAGACCGGTCAAACCATTTGTCATACCGGTAGTGGTAGAGGCAAGCAAACGATGGAACTGTACAGCCCTGATTGATTCAGGGTGTACTCGTTGTTTGGTGAATGCTACCATAGCCGCCAGTTTGGGGGTAGGCCTTAGGTCACTGGCAAAGCCAATATGCTTCGAGAAAATGAATGGGTCATTGTTGGGGAGTCGACCAGCCATGCATGTCACAGAAAGGGTGGTATTGGGCAACATCTAGGGACACTGAGGTTTATTGTGGTCCCGAGTATTACGGAGGAGATAGTACTTGGCCTAGCATGGTTAGATAAGTGGGGCCCAACACTATGGTGGGAGAGTGGCTCTCGCCATCTGCGGATAGGGATTGGCCCTGACCCGCCACCCCATGAGGGAAAACCCCAAGAACCAAGACCAGATAGGGAGGGGCGAAGTATCACACTACCCCATGTTAAAACAACGGATGATGGAGAATTCCTTAGAATATATGCAGACCTGAAACAGATATTTAGCAAATGAGAGTGTAACACCCTACCTCGTTACCGGTCCACGGATTACGCTATTGAGATCCTCCCCAGAGCTAAACTACCCAAGCCCAAATTGTATTCTATGACCCCACATGAACTGACAGAGATGAGGGCATACATAGAAAAAAAATCTAAAAGGGGGATTCATTCAGCCAACGAGGTCCCGGGTGGCGGCACCCATTCTTTTCCACGAAAAGAAAGATGGAGGCCTACGCCTTTGTGTTGACTTCCCGGGAATTAACACAGTCTGTATAGAGCACTTATATCCTCTCCCGTTGATGAAGGATATGTTGGCCCAGTTGGCGGAGGGCCGTGTTTTCATAAAGTTAGATCTCAGGGAGGCGTATTATTGGATAAGGATATGGGCAGGGGACAAATGGAAAACAGCCTTTAATTGTCCCCTGGGAAGCTATCAGTTCAGAGTTATGTCCTTTGGCCTCCAGGGAGCTCCAGCTGTGTTCATGCAACTCATCAATGAGGTGTTGCATGAACATTTATACAAAGGGGTGTTCGTCTACCTAGACAATATCTTAATATATACCAGGACCATGGAGGAACATGTCGCCCTAGTGCGTCAGGTCCTGAAAAATCTACTAGCAGCACAATTATACGTAAAATTATTGAAATGTGAGTACCACCGGTCACGGCTGGATTACCTTGTGTTCCGTATCTCACCTAAAGGTGTTGAAATGGATCCTGCGAAGGTAAAGGTGATGTTGGACTGGCAAGCCCCCAAAACTCGCAAACAGCTAGTTTTTTGAGGTTCTCTAATTTCTATCGCCAGTTCATCCTATCCTTTGCCCAAGTGGCTCTCCCACTGACTGATCTCTTGAAAACAAAACATCTCAAAAAGTCCCTACACCCTGGTTGTCAGGTGGTACGGACGATTGAGTGTCAGCAGGCGTTTGAGCAATTGAAAGCCCTGTTTGCAAACGAGCCAGTGCTTAAACACCCAGAAACAGACAAGCCGTTTGTAGTCCAGGTCAACGCTAGTGACATGGCGGTGGCCGCTCTTTTACAGACGAACAATGACAGGGTCCTCCAGCCATGTGCTTATACCTCCAGAAAATTGACTGAAACTGAACGTAATTGATCCATATAGGGAAAGGAAGCATTCGCAGTCCGGTGGGCCTTGTTAAATGTGGCAATTATTAGAAGGGGGAGGGTTGGCCTTTGAGGTCTGGACAGACCATAAGAACCTGGAAGCCCTCCAATCCCCACAGTGACTATCGCCGAAACAGTTGAGGTGGGCGTTATATTTTAGGAGATTCAACTTTACGCTGAAGTACATCCCGGGGGAAAAGAACTTCCCCGCGGACGCCTTCTCTCGTAAACCACAATATGACAGAAAGAGGGAGGTCTCCATACAAGCTATAATCCCAACACCACCCACTAAAGTGTTAGCTACCCAACATACGTCATCCACAACCCGTGCATGAGCCCAAATTGTGGACATACCCAGGGCCATCCAGGCAGCCCTACAAGCAGATTATATGTACCCAGTGCTGTCCATTTGCTAGTGTTACGTCGATGTCACGATGTCCGCTTATCTGGGCATTTTGGGTTCCTCAAAACATTGCATTTAACCAATCGCCAGTTCTGGTGGCCCCATATGAAGGACATAAAGGAGTACGTAGGCAGCTGTGTCATATGTACGGCCATGAAAGCCAGGCCAGGGCACCCTCCCGGACTGTTACAACCTGTGGCTATATGCCCATGGGACTCTATATGCCCATGGGAACAGATAGCAATGGACTTCATTGTGAACCTACCGGACAGCCAGGGTAAGAAAGTGATATGGACGGTTGTAAACCTGTTTTCTAAACAGGCTCATTTTGTAGCATGTACCGGCCTCCCGTCTGCTAAACAATTGGCCAAACTGTTTATCATCCACATCTATCGGCTCCATGGTGTACCCAAACGGATATCAGACCGGGGGGTGCAGTTTACCGCTCGCTTCTGACGGAATTTTGTAAACATGATAGGATTGTCCCAAGGCCTTAGCTCAGCCTTCCATCCCGCAACCAATAGAGCTGCAGAAAGAGCCAATGCAATGGTGGAGCGCTATTTAAGGTGTTATGTTAAGTATCAGCAGACCAATTGGGCTGATCTACTCCTGTTCACGGAGGTCGCATACAACAATGCACTTCATAGCAATACGAGGTTCACCCCTTTCCAGGTAGCCACTGGGGAGGGACTTCATTCTGATTCCGGAGTGTCCCCAGGTGGCTACTGCCGACTCAGGTATGCAGGAGTGAATAGCCTGGATGCAATAAGTATGGGGGTGGTGAAAACGGCATTACACCATGCAGCTGTGAAATACAAACAGTAGGCAGACAAAAAGCGAAGGCCACAAACGCCTTTCTTTGTAGGGCAGATGGTATTCCTTTCTACCAAAAAGCTAAAGTTATCTGTGCTCTGTAAGAAATTTGGCCCTAAATTCATTGGACCATTTCCTATTGTGAAGGTGATTAACCCCGTCATGGTGCAATTAAAATTGCCTCAATTATTAGGTAAAATGCATCCGTTCTTCCACTGCAGCTTGATCCAGCCAGTTCAGCCGTCACACATAAGGGGGGATCATGTACAGCCACCTCCACCCGTAAACGTAGACGGGGAACAACAGTATGAGGTGGAAGATCTTCTAGACACCAGGTGGCATAGGAGGCAGCTGCAATACCTCGTCCCATGGAAAGACTACTCTTTGTCAGAGGCTTCATGGGTCCCCGATACAAAGGTTAGGGCACCTTGACTGGTAGCCCGGTTCCACCACAAGTACCCAGATAAGCCGGGGGGCCCGAACCACCCATATCCCTCCTGACCATGTTCTCTCTACTCCAGATGCAGTCTCCGTGGTAGAGGGGCCGCATATCAGCTCTGGCATGCTCAGCTCAGAGCTGCCATTTGGGGGGGGGGGGGGGAGACGATCAGGAGCCGATCCCAGGGGAGGCAGCCTTGTTGCAAACAGCTGGATATTGTCAAGCCCCTTACAGGGCCTCCAAAACTGCCTCAGAATGTCTCCAGCAGCAGGCGAGCCTCAAAGCAAATTTACAACTACGAGACAGTGACTCAGCACTTCCGGGAGCACTGGGTGACAGGCAGGCACGTGGAGGAAGGGGTGTGGCAACGGGAACTATTTAAAGGTGGTGGGGAGCACCGGATGTTAGCTCTGTCAATCCTTTCTTTGCATTGTTTATTGCTTGGATGGTCAGTGAGTGCTGGAGAAGATAAACGCTTCAAACCTAAACATCATTTGGCTGGGGGTTTTGTTCTGTGGAACCTGACAGAGAGAGAATGAGAGAGAGAGAGAAAGAAAGAGACAGAGAGAATGAGAGAGACACAGAATGAGAGAAAGAGACAGAATGAAAGAGAGAATGAGAAAGAGACAGAGAGAATGAGAGAATGAGAGAGAGAATGAAAGAGACAGAATGAAAGAGGGAGAGGGAATCAGAGAGAATGAGAGAGAATGAGTGGGAGAGAGAAAGAGAGAGGGGGAGAGAGAGAGTGAGAGTGAGGGAGAGAGCGAGAGAGAGAGAGAGAGAGAGAGAGAGAGAGAGAGAGAGAGAGAGAGAGAGGATGGAGAGTGCCTGAAGGACCCCATCCCGTCACTGGCAGTCCAGGCGCTTCAGCAAGCGGCGCACTGGATTTGTATTAGTGGTCCGCGGGATTTAAAATTATGAACTTGGTGATCCCTGAGGTCGAAAAGGTTGGGGACCCCCGAGATAGAAGATAGATAAAAAAGTCTGTAACCTTAGAGGGGTGAAGAATCACTAAATTTCATTATAGTTGTGATAAAGGCTATATCCTTATTCTTTTTTCCCGAACACCATCACTCTGCTAAACAAATAATTCCTTCAACACTGTCAAACTCTTCACTAAGGCTGCATTACTATTAGTCTTGTCATCGTTCCTATCACCCATCTCCTCCCACTTATGACTGCAACTTTGTTGCTTGTATCCTTACGAGTTATATTGATATTGTTTCCTGATTGCTTATTTGTATCCTATGACTATCATTAAGTGTTGTACCTTATGATTCTTGATGAATGTATCTTGTCTTTTTATGTACGTTGAGAGCATACGCACCAAAGACAAATTCCTTATGTGTCCAAATCACTCTTGGCCAATGAAGAATTCTATTCTATTCTATTTTTCTTGCACTATTTACTTCTTTCTGTTCTCCTTTGTTTAAGTATAGATTTTACTTTTACATTCAAATAATCTTTAAATATTCATATTCATATACATACATACATTTTAAACATTGTTTAAAATATTTTAAACATTGTTTACTGAAAAATGTGTTGAAGGAAATAATTTTAAAAATTCTTCTGTTAACATATAAAGAAATCTGAACTATTTTATTATTACATCATTTGAACTTTCTTAATTAGCTTGCTACTTACTTGCTGCCATGTTAGCTTCAACCGTTCAAAGTGCTCCTTCCCATCTTCTGAACAATCAGAACAAGTAAACTTGAAAAAGTTATCACCTTTAAGATAGGTGATCTGCTCTCTTGTATGACCTGTAAATAAATAAAAATCAGTCCTTTTTTCTCCAAAAAAACAGTTCAAGTCACTCATTATGAATTATATTACAAAGTATTTTTTTTTCCATTCCATCATGTCTGATACTTGGAGATTGCCTAGACAAGTACCTGCAATTTTCTTGGCAAAGTTCTTCAGAAGTGTTTTCTATTGTTTCGTTTGCAGGCTTGAGAGAAAGTGACTAGCTCAAGGTCACTCAGCTGGCATTGTGCCAAAGGCAGGACTAGAATTCATGGTCTCCCAGTCTCTACCTGATGTCTTAACCACTACCTCAGATTAGCTCTTATCATATATATTAAAAAAGTTAAGGTTCCCCTCGCACAAATGTGCTAGTCGTTCCCGATTCTAGGGGGAGGGGGGGCTCATCTCTGTTTCAAAGCCGAAGAGCCAGCGCTGTACGAAGATGTCTCCATGGTCATGTGGCCGGCATGACTAAATGCCAAATGCGCACAGAACGCTGTTACCTTCCCATCAAAGGTGGTCCCTATTTTTCTACTTGCATTTTTTACATGCTTTTGAACTGCTAGGTTGGCAGAAGCTGGGACAAGTAACGGGAGCTTACCCCGTTACGTGGCACTAGGGATTCGAATCGCTGAACTGTTGAAAATCGTAAGTATTTCAAGTGTCCAAGTATATGACTGAGCTGTTATTCCTTGCCTTGTACTTTTTTCAAATTTTTGACCACTTAAGCTAGAATTAATTGATCATGTTCTTGCTGTTCCTGATTTAAACTTTTTGAGATCCTGGTATGAAGCATGAAGATAGAAACATTTAACCATGTGGTCAGACAGAAGACAATTGTTAATAGCGCTTAACTGTTTCTCTCTCTGTTACATGACAGTCAGCCTTTCTGTGAAATTATAGATGATTTTCTAAAATAATGTACTAGGCAGAAATGTATACCAGTGGATGCAATTAAAATATGGATGGGTGAGAGGAATGTATGCAATTTGTACTTTGTATTTCCAGCAACTAATTTAAAGATTAATATGTGTGGTGGTTTTTTGTGCTCACAGTAAGTGTTGTTAATGATGTGGTTCCCATCTTCAAAAAAAAAGGGGTGGGGAAAACAGATCAGAAAACTACAGACCAATCAGCCTAACATCAATGCCTGGGTAGATACTGGAAAAAATAATCGCAAAACAGATCTAGAACATCTAGAAACAAATAAAGTTATAACTAGAACAGGTTTGTTAAAAGCAGATCATGCCAAACCAATCTTATTTCATTCTTTCACAAAGAGCGTAAATTAGTAGACCAGCGAAATGCTGTGGACATAGTATACTTAGACTTTAGCAAGGCATTCAACAAAGTAGACCTACTTCTTGATAAACTAGAAAAATGTAGTATAGACAGCATCACCACCAGATGGATATGTAACTGGCTGACAAACTGTACTCAGAATTGTCCTTAATGGTAGTACATCTACATGGAGGGAAGTAAGCAGTGAGGTGCCACAAGGTTCCATCTTAGGCCCAGTACTCATCAATATCTTCATAAATGATTTAGATGAGGTAATAGAAGGGGAATTCATCAAATTTGCTGGCAGGAATACCCGACACCCCAGAAAACAAGCTCAGAATCCAAAAACATCTTTACAGACTTGAATAATGGACCCTATCAAACAACATGAAATTAAATGTGGAGAAAAGGAAGGTTTTATACCTAGGCAGGAAAAACCAAAGGTACACGTACAGATTAGGTAAAACCTGGCTCAAAAACAGTAACTGAAAAGGACCTTGGAGTCCTAGTGGACGATCACTGAAACATGAGCCAGCAGTGTGCAGCAGCAGCCAAAAAAGCTAATACAATCCTTTGTTGTATAAATAGAGAGGCATAGAATCAAAATCATTAGTATCACTTTATAAATCCTTCGTAAGATCACATCTCAAACACTACATCTGATTTTGGTCACCACATTACAAAAAAGATGTTGAGACTTCTCAACATCTGAAAAAAGTGCAAAGAAGAGCAACTAAGATGATTAAAGGCCTGGAGACTAAAACAGATGAAGAACAGTTGCAGGAATTGGCTATGGATAGTCTAGAGAAAAGAAGGACTAGGGGCAATGTGATAGCAGTATTCCAGTATTTTGAAGGGATGCCACAAAGAAGAGGGGGGTCAACTTATTTTCCAAAGCACAAGAAGGCAAGACAAAAAACAATGGATCGAAACTAATGAAGGAGAAAAGCAATCTGGAATTAAGGAGAAAGTTCCTAACCATGAAAACAATTAACCAGTGAAACAGCTTGCCTTTAGAAGTTGTAGGTGCTTCATCATTGGACGTTTTAAAGAAAAGACTGGACAGCCACTTGTCTGAAATGGTCTCCTGCTTGAGCAGGGGCTTGGACTAGAAGACCTCCAAAGTCCCTTCCAGCTCTATTCTGATTGAAATTGAAATGCTATAATAAATGCCTAATATAAAGTATGGTTTCATGGACCATAACAGAAATTATAAATGTTACTCTATTCTATCAATATTAAGTTTCAGGGTGCATTTAAAAATACAAAGGTTCTATGTTAATTTGGGCCATTTTTTTTCTAGGTGGGATGTGTGCATTTTGTGCATACCCTGTTTTGCTGTAATGTCAATGCTATTTATACAGTTAAAACAGCAGCAGCCCTTTTTCTAGTTAACAATCATGATTATAAGAATAACAGTAGCAAAAACAGTACACATGCTTTTTACTGGGTTTCTGAATAGAAAGTATTATGTTTGATTTTGCTTGATAATGCATATAAAAATGATTAAATTGGAAAAAAAAATTGTCTGTCTGAAAAGTTGTCTGTCTTCCAGCTTTGTTTACCTTGAGGGTGGGAGAGATATTATTAGTTAATGTATTGTACCTGATTCAAGTTTTCCTCAACTGTGTAAACTCATTTGGGTAACTTGGGCATAGGATTGTCGTGATAAGAATGAAGGGAAATGCAAGCCAACTTAAACACCTGAAGGAAACTGCTTGCCATCAATCACACATAAAAATTAACAAATAAACATTAAACGATCCTGTTATTTTGAAGGCCCTGTCTTCGTGGAATATTCTTAATACAGGAATGGAAGTGGTTTGTGATTGCTGCCTTTCTGGATCTTTCTGAACATCTAAACACCATAGTCCTTGAATTTCTCAATGGCTTCTCATAGAAAAAACAAATGCAGGTATTTTCTCTGCTATGCAACAAAGAAATGTTGATTAAAGTAAGTTCAAATAGTTAATATATGTTTAAGGCTTTTTAAAATGAATTTGCTATGCAACAATTTATTTGTGTCTTAAGAGGATTGGGATCTGTGTCATTTATTTTGAAGTAAGCATAAATGATTTCAATGTTGTTTACTTTAAGAAGTATTATACCTCCAGGCTTCTGCAGTTCATACAAAGCTAATTGATCATTTCTAAAAAACACCAAATGGGTAGAACGGAATACCTATACCTAAACTTGTGTTAAGACACTATTCTACATGGACATATGTGCTAATGTGCAAAACAGAGTAATAACTGTAACTTTGAGAAACTCAAATTCACAAAGGACACAATATAATTAAGAAGTCTTACTTGCTGGCAACCATTTTTGACATCTTTCACAGTAATAAGACATCTCCTCTGCCCAGGATGTTTCTCCTTCATCACTATTCATAGAGTCCCCGCTTTGATCATGGCTCAAATCCACTGATGCCTGATCTTCAGATTCTACTATAAGAAGAGTCTCTCCTTCTACTTCCCCCTCTTCCAGTCCTTCTGAAGGAGATGCTCTTGTAGCTTCATCATCATGACAAGTCATCATGTCAGTCATGTATGCATTTTTATCCATTATGCCTATGGAGAATTATTTTCACTATATAAAAATGTTTTCTTCTAATATTTAAAAAGTATGATCAAAATAATGATTTGACTTGAAAAATATGATAATAAAATTATGTTAACAGAAAATTATGACAACTCTTTCTTTTCATGCTTGGGGTTTTCTTGCCATTAGCATTTTGCTATTCTCTGTTTCAAGTTGTAAGGCTAAAGTAGTATGTTTATCTAAAAGATTAAAATGTTCCTTGTATTTCTGTCTCTCAAGATCTCTGTACACGCCTTCATGTAATCTCTGAAAAAAAGATATAATATTATTAAAAGATTGGAAAAGATCCATCATACTTGCTATAAAATTAAGAATTCTTCAAAACTAATATATATTGCAACATAGGTTTTTAGCAGATATACATAAATTATAATACAATATTAATTAGATTACAGATCCTTATGAAAAAAAATATACAATAAGCAAAAAATACAATAACCCTTGACTTATGATTATAATTTGGACCAAACTTCCAGCTAAGCAACATGGTCATAAACAAGATGCCATGCAGCTCTAGATGAGGTACTTTCAGTAAGAAGCACAAGGATACAGTAGGCTGGGAAGGGGGGAGGTCAGTGGTGAAATGTAAAATTTGTTACTACTGGTTCTGTGGGCATGGCTTGGTGGTGGTGGGTAATGTGACTGGGTGGGAGTGGCCGAAGAGGTTGTAGAAAAAATGCTTTAAATTTTTTTTAAAAAAAGCCTGTGATGATTGCGCAGCTCAGCTGGGTATGGGGGGAGGCAAGGATTTTTGCTACTGGTTCTCTGAACCACCCGCCGCCATCACTACCAGATCAGGCGATCCAGTCCGAACCGGGAGCATTTCACCCCTGGGGGAGGCCCAGCACAAGTTACATGCAAACTGGGGGTGCTGCAGTATGCCACAAGCACTGATAGGCTGGGAAAAAATATGCTTGGCTCAAGGGCTTCTTAATGTGACACAGTGCAAGATGCCTGAGTTGTAGTGCTGCACAAAGCTGCAGCCATCCCTGGAAGCCTCAGCCATCTCAGCCCAGGCCAGCAGCAGGGAGTAAGCCTCAGCCACATCAGCTACCTGACTGGCCAAGCAGTGCGGTGTGCTTTAATCCATCCGCCCTGCCACAACCAGCTGGTCTTTGCCATTTTCCTCTCACTGTTAAGGTGCACCAGGCCTGACCCTACTGCATGTGAAGCAGTTGCTGGCCACACCAAGCCTTCTTCCTGAGACCTGGCAGAGCTATCAGCTGATTCACATACAGTAGGGTCAGCCACCTCATCACATTGGGAGAAAAATTGAGGTCACAGGTTATAAGCTTCTTCATTCAGGGCCATCATAACTTTGAATGGTCATTGAACAAGTGGCCATATGTTGAGGACTACATCTACTCATATACAGGTAGTCCTTGACTTACGGCCACAATTGGCATCAGAATTTCCATTGCTAAGTAAGATTAAGTGACTTGCATGTGATTTTATAGGTTTTTTTTGCCCCAGTTATTAGACGATTCACTGAAGTTAAGTGAATCCCATGGTCATTATATGAATTCCTCTATTGATTTTGTGAGAAATCAAAGCCAGCTGGGAAGGTCACAAATGATAATTAGTTATCACCTTTAAAGTGCTCCATGGCTTAGGACCTGGGTACCTACGAGACCGTCTTTTGCCACCAATAGCCTCCCACCGACCAGTTCGTTCTCACAGGGACTACTCAGGGTACCGTCAGTCAAATTATGTCGACTGGCGACTCCCAGGGGGAGGGCCTTCTCTGTGGGGGCTCCAACCCTTTGGAATGAACTGCCCCCGGAGATACGGAATATCCCTGATCTCCGTGCTTTCCGCCGTGCCCTCAAGACCCTGATGTTCCAACAGGCGGGGCTAAACATACGAACATGTGAATGATTTTTTAAATGTTATCTAATTCTGGGTTTTATTTTAATTGACCAAACTAAGTAATAATTTTAATTAGCAATTTTATGATGTTTGTGTGTCTATATTTTTCTTGACTGTACACCTTGAGTCCTATGGGAGAAAGGCGGTATAGAAATATAATAAATAAATAAATAAATAAATAAATAAATAAATAAATAAATAAATAAATAATCATATGACTGAGACACTGGAATAGATGCCAATTTCCAAGCATTCAGATTTTGATTACATGACCGTGGGGATGATCCAAACAGTTGTAAATACAAGGACTGGTCATAACTTACTTTTTTCAGTGCCACTGTAACTGTGAAAGATTGCTAAACAAATGGTTATAAGTCAAGAACTACAGGCAGTCAACTTAAGACCAATCATTTAGTGACTGTTCAAAGTTACAGTGGACCCCACAAAAGCTGACTTAGTTCCAAAATTATGACTTCTGCAGCACCCCTGTAGTCCTTTGCCCTTACAACTGACTGCAAGGACCCTTCAGCACCTTCCTGCCTATCTCCCCATCAGGTTCCACAGTCCTTAGGCCTGCATCCCGCCCCGCAGGCCCCACATCTTCCTCACTTAACTTTTTAAGATCTCTGGAGCTCATGTTAGGAAAGCAAAGCAGGCCTCATCGTGTCTAGGCTGCATGGTACGATTCCAGAAGCCGCCACCATTTTCAAAGTGCCCACTATTCAGGGCAGCTTACCTGAAAATGGCAGCCACTTCCAGGATTGCACCATGTAGGCCAGAAACAATGAGACCTGCTTTGCTTCTCTAACACAAATTCCAGAGATGTTCGAAAGGTGCAATGGGTGACGTGGGGTAAGGAGAATGTGGGTCTATGGGTGTGAAACAGACCCAAGGGCAGGAAGCAGAGCACAGAATGCCTCAGGGGTTGGGGAAGGCCTTAGGAGGCTTGGGGAAGGATCTGCACTATGTCTCCCAATTCACTTAATGACCGCACTGGGAAGAGCACAGAAGGGGAATTGTAAGGTTCTATTTCAATTGTCGTTTGAGGACTATCTGTTAGGTGAAATATCATGTGACCACACCATTTAGCAACAGCAGTTTTGGTAGTCCTGGTTGCAGTTGTTAGCCCAAGATTATGCTATCATGCTTATTTTGCCCTAGCATGCTCCCCTTCACTTCAACTTCTCCAATCCATTTCCTCTCATTTCTGCTTTTTGGGTCACTCTGAACTCCACTGCCCCTGCTGTTCCACCACCCTGTACTCCATCCTGCAGCCCCCAGATTATCTTTGCCATCTTCTTCCTCCCACTGAGGTGTGGGTAGGGTGCAGGGCAGCAAGGACAAAAGACAGCAGAGGAGAGCAGAGTTGGAGGGGAAATTAGGCAGGTGAGGAGAGTTGAAGGGCACCCTATGGTCATAAATGCAGACAGACTACCAAATGTCTTAATTTTTATCACATGACCACAGGGGCTATAACTTTGAGGATCAGCCATAAATATCAGATGTCTTGTGAGAAGCTGTTCCATAGAATTTGGTGCAGCTACTGGTCCTGAACAATATCTCTGATCCTCCCCTCATTTCTTGTCAGTCCCATATCTCCCTAGTGGAGTACAGTTAACAATTTCTCTAGGCTAAAATATAATATCTTTGCAAAATATTTTTTTCCATTCAATCATAGAGGAAACTGCTTGGACAAGTCCTTGCAGGTTTTTTGGGAAGGTTTATCAGAAGTGTTTTGTCACTGTCTCCTTCCTAGGGCTGAAAGAAAATGACAACCAGACTGTGGGATGCATATGGGATTTGCTTAGCACATGAAAGTCAGGATCATGAAAGTAGAGATGGTATTGCTGGTCCCAGCTGCCACCAATTAGTGAGAACTACCTAGAACATAAAAGCCTCAGTTACACTTGTGGGAAATCAGAGATTAAAAGATTTAACTGAAAAATTAAACTTATATTATTACTATTAAAAATAAAAAATGAAACTAGTTGTAATACTATTTTGTATGGTACATTGTTTTAACAAGAAACCAGAAAAAAAGTTAGCAAAAAAAGGATGAAGTAAAAATAAGTTGCAGTATCCAGTTTTTGAGAAACGGATACCAACTTTCCAGGAAATTTTTTAGTTTCCTATAAACTTGTATGAAGATTCCATCTAGCAATCATTGAGTCAAACTTCTCATTCTCTAACACTGTTTAATTCTCAAAATGTTTAAGTGGAATTAACTTTGGCAACAATGCTATTTTAATATTAGTTTCTTCTTTCACTCTCTGCAAAGAACTGATGTTAAGCCATTGTAAATTGTAAACCCTGCCCAAAAACAAAAATATAATATAAAGATACAAGTTATTGCTTGCTTTTTACAAGATACCTTAATTAGGAAAATGATAAAGGCTTGTTTAGATTTCCAGGAAGAAAACCAAAACCTTACAACGCAGCATTCAAGTTGAGCAAAAGTAAAATTGTCCCTCGGAGTTTCTTCCAGTCCAAATTCAGTATAAGCCTTAGAAAGTACTAACATATATTTAGAAACTCCCTAACTTTTCTTCACAGAAGAGATATTGGGAGGAAAAATCATTAAATGCGGCTTTTTTCTTGAAAGAGAAACAGCGGAATTACATATGCTTTTAAAAACGTTTTGCAACTTCCCTAGTACAGCAATATAAAACAGCAGATTCCTCCATAGCTTTTCTATGGAATAGCTGTTACCTCTAACCCGAGAGAAAAAAAATGGCTTCCAAATTCAACGAGGAAGTAGGAGCTTATACTGTATGAGAAATCTTTCGACATTACCTCTCTGAGACGTGTCTGTTGGACGTGGACACCAATAATGACTCCGCCCGAGAGCAGGACAGAAACCCCCAGGGCTGCCTTAGAAGCCGCTGACATGACACGACGTAGCACCGCAATTTCCCACAACAGGACGCATGAAAAAGATGCCACACCGTTGCAGATAAGGTACTAAGAGCATGCGCGTCTACGCGGACGTCACAATGTGTTCTATTTTCCACGCATGCTCAACGGGTTTGACTGACGCGCGTGGTTGGGATCGTTTCTTTCATGAAAGTATGCTTTCTTTCAAGAGATAGAACATTGACCCTAATTCTTTTGAGCAGTTTGGAGACTATTTTTACTCCAATAGAAGGAAAAGAGGCAGCACGTTTGTTGGCAAGTTGAATTAGCATTGTTAAAATTGAGAAATAAGATTGTAGTAAAAATAATTTTAATTGAATTTGTGATTTTAATTTTCTGCTAAGAAATCTAGAAGCAAAGATAATATATCTGGTGGAATAATAAAATTACTTAAAATATTCTGCATTAAAATCTTTGTGCATGAGAACAGAAGACCTAATAGAATAGAATAGAATAACAGAGTTGGAAGGGATCTTGGAGGTCTTCTAGTCCAACCCCCTGCCCAGGCAGGAAATGCTACACCGCTTCAGGCAAATTGTTATCCAACATTTTAAAAATTTCCAGTGTTGGAGCATTCACAACTTCTGCAGGCAAATTGTTCCATTTGTTAATTGTTCTGTCAGGAAATTTCTCCTTAGTTCTAAATTGGCAACAATATTGTATCTCCCCTCATTTACTTGAATTTCTAATCTTAAAGTAATCTAGTGTAGGAAGTTAGCACCTGCCCCTTTCCTAGAAGAATGAAATATTTTAGGAAATATTAAAAAGGCAGAATATTATGTTTCCCTGGATGAGAAATGGAGAAGCATGTTTTAAAGACGAAGCAGCTCCCATCTTCCTGCCCATACCTTTTGTCAGTGGGCCAGAGGCAGAAACTCAATCTTTGTCAATGGACCATCATCTGCAACACAATAGGACCCATCTAGTAACAGAAACTCACCACATGGCACCTGGGAAGATTACATCAACCAGCAAGGTTAGCTAAGACCCCCACCCCCTGGGAGTCTGACAACCAATCAGGATACTCTTTCTGGGCCCCAGGAAGTTCAAAGCCAGAGAGGGCATAAAACCCGGGGACTCACTGCGTCTCGTCCCCTTTTCTGTTCAGGAACTCAAGCCATGTGATCCTGTCCACCATTAAACCATCTTTCCAAGCAGTCTCCATGTTTCTAGTATCTTTTTCCCCACTTGGAGCTGAACCCTGAAGGATATTTCTTCCTACACTAGTATTTAGATCAGGGGTGAAATCTAAATTTTTTTGCTACTGGTTCTGTGGGCGTGGCTTAATTAGTGGGCGTGGCTTGGTAAGGTGACTGGGAGGGCATGGCTTGTTGGTCAGGTGGGTGTGGCCAAGTCAATGTCACTTCTTTGCCCTTTTTTAACCTAAAAAACACAACACAACACAACACAACTGGCTCACCCACAATATAAAAGCAGCTGTGCTAGACCCAAAATGGCCCCTGCAACAAGCAGGAACCTCACACAGCCACAAAAAGCCCAAAAAAACAACTTTCACACTTTACACACACACAACACAACAGAACACAACTGGCTCACCCACAATGTAAAAGCAGCTGTGCTAGACCCAAAATGGCCCCTGCAACAAGCAGGAAACTCACACAGCCACAAAAAACCCAAAAAACCAACTTTCACACTTTACACACACAAAATTCCACATACAGCTTTGTGAGATTTTGTGTGTTTGTGTAGTTCGTATTATACCTCTGTATTATACTGTGCATTCGGTTTTTCTTGCCATAATGTAGGGCCTTACTTTTTTCACCATTGAATTTAGTTTTGTTAGATAGGGCCCAATCTTCAGGTCTGTAAAGATCCTTTGGTATTGAAGAGTACTGGGCCGAAGACAGAGCCTTGGGTTACCCTCCGTGTAGAAGTAGTGCCATTGAGGACTACACGTTGAGTGTGGTTGGTCAGCCAGTTACAAATCCATCTGGTGGTGATGCTGTCTAACCCATATTTTTCTACTTTATCTAGTAGTAGGTTATGGTCTACTTTATCAAATGCTTTACTGAAGTCCAAATAAATTATATCCACAGCATTTCTCTGGTCCACTAATTTTGTCACTTTGTCAAAGAATGCAATAAGATCTGTTTTTGACAAATCCATGTTGGCTGTTCATTAGGACTTTGTTTGCCTCTAGGTGTTCGTAGATTCATTGCTTGATTATGTTTTCCAGAATCTTCCTAGGTATTGATGTCAGGCTGATAAATCTGTAGTTTCCTGGACGTCAGACCTGGCCCAGCTTGGTCCCTTTGGAAAGAAACACTTTTGACTCCATTTGTAGCAAAAAGATTAGTTTTACTAAAAGCCAAGCACTTACAGTAAGTAAAGCCAGAACTAAAAGTTTGTGCATGAAGATTCCCTAGTTAACTTTTCCTTCTTCTTTTTTTTTTTTTTTTGCTTTTGCTTTAATTTATATGCCACCCTTCTCTGGAGACTCAGGGCGGCTTACAATGTGTTAAGCAATAGCCTTCATACTTTTGTATATTTATACAAAGTCATCTTATTGCCCCCACAATCTGGGTCCTCATTTTACCTACCTTTCTTCAGTCCACTCCCACTATTTCCCCATTGTCCAGTCATATTTGAAGATGATGTTTTGGTAACTGTCCCTGTAACAGTTGAGTAGGTGGATAAGCATTGCATTCCATTCCCAGGTCCATGGCCTTTGGATATCTTGGGATGACATAAAGATCTCATTCACTTTTCCCCACCTTCCCACAGCTCCCTTTCCCCCCCCCCCCCATGGCTTATATAGACTGGTATCTTGCAAAGCATAAGTGCAAGTGAAGGATTTCAGTTCTGATATTCTGTCCCCTTGAAAAATGAGCTAATCCTGGAAGGAAAGAGAAAAAGAAAGATGTTAGATATTTAGTTAGGTTTGATAGGGTATGATAGGGTATGGAATTTTCAGATGAGGCATGGGGGATTGCATATGTGGGGCATCAATACACTCTGATTCAGAGGCTAGAAAATGTTTCTAAAGGATTAAATACTGGAGTCAGCCTCTGTGAATTCATGAATCCAGTATTTCCTTTAACTTCAAAGTGTTCTTCAATAAGGATGGGTGCTGGTGGTGGCTTCATTGCAGGATGCAAGGGGGATGTGCTAGCAGACTTTAATAGGCTACAGTGGAATACCAGGTGGATGCGCTGAAGGTTCAGTTCCACAGTCACCAGATTGATGACTCTGATGATGGGGAAAGTACTTGATTGAGAGGAATACTTTGTCTCCAACTTTAAATTTGATTTGCGGCTGCTTTTTCTTTTCAGTGTATTTTTATGGGATTCCCTTGTATTGTCTAATGCTTTGTAAACAACCGACCAAGTGTGCTGGAGGGATTTCATCCACTCAGCGAGGGTGGTGCTTTAGGGTTGTTGTTGTTGAGGAAGTTCCAGCATAGTGACAAAGTCTTGGCCGGTAGCCACCCAGAATGGTTTGAATCTGGTGCTGGTGTGCACAGTGTTGTTATATGCCACTTCTGTAAAGGGGAAAAGTTGTGCCCAGTTGTCTGGTTGATAGTTAACATAACATCAGAGGTAGTGGTCCAAAATGCCATTTGTGCGTTCATTGGTTCCATTCATATGGGGGTGGTGAGAAGAGCTCAGTCCCTGAGAAGTCCCCAAAAGTTTCAAGAACTCTTGCCAAAAGTGAAATGTAAATTCACTTTTTCTGAGAGAGATGATTTTTGGGGGGCCCATGGAGTCTGTAAACTTGTTGCACAAAGAGCTTGGCTAAGGATCGTGCTGAGGAGATCTTGGGACAGACAACAAAATAAACCTGTTTGGTGAAAACATTGGTGATGACCAATATGACAGTGTTTCCTAAGCTGTTGGGCAATTCCATGATAAAGTCCATGGAAATTTCCTTCCAAGAGGTACTTGGGTTTGCTAATGGCTGTAGTAAACGGGGGGGCGGCTTTCAAGGGCTCCTGTTATGACCCAAGTCATCTAGGCAGAGGCAGGCATCAATACTGTAGAGTCCTTTATTGCTCTGTTTAAAGGCCACAACAAATGGCCCAACAAACTGGCAGGGCTCCATTCCACACTACCTCAGTCCCCCAAACCTGGTAAAGAACAAAGGAAGTCCAAAGAGAGGATGCAAGCTCATGGGACAAGGTCCAAAGTCAACACCGGGTAAGGCAAGGTCAAAGGCAGGTCTACAAGGCAAAGCAAGTCCACAAGGCCAAAGGCAGTCCACAACGCAAAGGCAAGAAACAGACAAGAGCACAAGTGAAAGCTGGGGGAGTGTAAGCCAAAGCAAACAATTGTTCCTGACAAACTCCCCCTGGCTTCCAGCTGGTCAAACACCTTCCCCAATGCCTGAGGGCCCTGGGACAGCATTGTTCTCAGCCTCTGGCCTCTCCAAACATTTCAAGGGAGACGTGCCATATCCATCAGACGGTCCTGGGTTCCAACTCCTCCTCTTCCTCCAAACTGGGATCCAATGGGGTCATTACACTATTCCACACACAGGGCCCTCTTTCCCAGAACCATGCAGACCAGAGCGCTCCAGGTACTTGGTGTCCATACCAGATGAGCGTGCTTATCCTTGGCATCCATCCACATTAAGTTCTCCGGTCCATAGCCCTTCTAAGCCACCAGGTACTGAAAGCATCCCCTCATCCAACAGGAATCCAAATACCTCATATTCCAGATGTCTCTGTGTGGCCACGGGACCCAGTGGTAGTGTGGTGGGATGGTGGGGACTGTCTGCTGACATAGACATCAGTAAGGACCGATGGAACATCGGGTAGATTACTTTGAGGCAATGTTAGCCGGAAGACGACAAGGTTGATCATGGCTTCAATAGGAAAGGGTCCAGTTTTTTGGTCTAGTTTTTTGGATAACTGGCTCGAAGGCAGGTGTCACGTGGATAGCTGAATCTGATGCCCCACAAATAGCGGTGGAATGTCTCTGCGGTGGCAGTCAGCAAACTTCTTGCAATCCTTTTTGGCTTTTTTGAACTGGTGTTTCAGCATGTGGTGCACAGCCTGAAGCTCTTTGAGGAATACATTCACCACAGGGATGGGAGAGCCCAATGGGGCTAAGAGGAATAGGTGCAGATGAAAGATGTAACTGGCAAAGAAGGGGGTCGCTTGGGTGGAAATGTGTTGCAAGTTATTACTGTATGTGAAAACTCAGCCACCAGAAGCACGTCCGCCCAGTTGTCCTGCTGTTGAGTAACAAAGCATCAGAGATATTCTTCAAGGATGGCATTTATTCATTCAGTACCCCCTTCAGTCTCCAGACGATGGGCCAAGAGACACATTGCTGGAGTAACACCATGGATTTTCCTGATACTGATCCTCATACAGCCTGATGCTGTAACCTTATTGCAAAGACATCCAACCATCAATATGCTGATACAGTGCTAATGAAAATGGGTTTTGTCAGCTCAACAATGGCTAGAAGATGTTATAAGTCATTAGTGGAGAAATGATTGGCAATAGAGAGAGGACCATGCTACTTTTTAAATTTAGGGGCTGACCCAAAACCTTAAAAATAAAGGTTGAAAGTAGAGACGGGCAGCAGCATTTGGATCTCATATGGGTAGTGTTTCTGTATTTGCCAGTTACTTCTTGAATGAACTGTAATTTTTCTTGACCTTACATGACAGCCATCTGCATTAGAAATATAGCGCTCCTGTCATTGCCTCAAATATATATTTTCCTGAGCCAACTGGCTATGGTGTAACCCAAGAAACAGCTATTAACAGATTCAGCAAGTATGCCTACTTTTGATCCAAATAATGTATATATTGGTTGGAAAGGATTTTGCTAAATTCCACATTAGATGCAGAATCTATTAATTTAAACCTGGGAAGCTGCTTGTGAAACCATTATGTCAGATGACTAAAAAATAATAAAACAGTGCACTGATAGAGCTCAGCAAAAAAATAGTTCAGGAAAGTAAAAATAGTCATTTTAAAAATACCAGCTTTTGAACCAAGGATCTTCAATGTATCAAATATTATAACCACTAAGCCACTGAGAAAAGACTGTAATAGGAGCAGCAGCAGACCTTCTTCAGGGAAAAAAAATGGGAAAATGCTGGACATTTTTTTATGCACATCTTAGTTAACTCTGCATACATTTAATTTCACACACACACACACACACACACACACACACACACGTTTTATTTGTAAATTTCCTTTAACAATTTGTCGCCGAATTTCATTTCTCTAATTTGACTAATCATATATTTCCAATTTAAATTATCAAATGCTTTTTGCGCATCCAGAAACACAAGAGCAATTTGTTTCTCTGGATGCGCCTTGTAATACTCTAATATGTTCAATACTATTCTTGTGTTCTCTCTAATTTGTCTAGAAGGGAGAAAATCATTTTGATCAGAGTGAATAATTTCATTCAGTATTTTTTTCATCCTTCCTGCTATGATAGCCATAAAAATATTGTAGACTACATTCAAAAGTGAAATTGGCCTGTAGTTTTGAATTTGGCTTGGGCCAGTACCTTCTTTCATAATCACTATTATATATGCTTCTCTCCATGAAACGGGGATTTTTGCTTCTAACAAAACTTCATTATACAGTTGTAAAAGAATGGGCTCTAATAGCTCCCCCATGTTTTTGTAAAATTCTCCTGGTAAACCATCTGGTCCCAGGGTCTTATTATTTTTTTGTTTTTGAATCGTTTCTTTTAGCTCTGCCAATGTTATTTCTCTATTTAGCAGCGTTCTCTTTATCTTCCCCTATGATGGGCATCTTTTTCTCTTTTAAATAGTCATTTATTTTTTCTATCTCAGTTTCCTCCTGTGTATATAAATTCTCAAAATATTTTAATGCAATCCTTTTAGTTTCTTCTTCCTTATTTTGTAAATCCCCTACCTCGTCCTGCAGTTGGTGTATTATTCTACTTTCCTTTTCTTTTCTTATTTTGTATGATAACCACCTCCCTGGCTTATTTGCATTCTCAAATTGGTATTGTTTCACATATTTAATGTTTTTAACATGTTCTGCTTGTTCTATTAGGATTAATTTATGTTTTACTAATGTTAATTCTTCAATTAGTTATACATCATCTGGCCTTATTTGAATTTTTTTTTCTAGCTCTTCTAATTCTTTTACTAATATAGCCTGCTGTTTCTATTTTTCCTTGTTTCTTTTTGCCATATATGCTACAGTTATTCCTCTTGTGTATGCTTTTATTGTGTCCCATAGATTCTGCAAAGAAGTGTGTTGTGTCAGATGTAAATGCCTTATTCTCTAATGTGTAAATAATGTATATATGGAACATCAGGGGTTAACTTATTCTTTGGACTTTAATGTATTCATAATTTACCACTCCCATTCCTGGCTCCACCCCTTGTATATATAAGGAGCCATCCTCCCCATTTTACTTGCTTCTATCTTGAATATTCAGCGAATATAGAATGCCTATTATGATTAAAGAAAAATATATTTAAATCTCTAACTTCTATTATCTTTATTGAGTCTGATCCTGAAAATATTGCAACAAGCTGGTAGCAGAGGATGGTTAATTGACTCAATAAGTAATTAAAGATGTCCAAGAAAGATAGGCCCAACACCAGGGCCTACAGCAAAGAAATAGAAACTGATCAAGAGACGATCAACGAATCCACTAATGCGATTTCGAGAGAATCCGAAGAATACACCACTGAAGAAGAAGAACTGATGAGTGAAAATAACGACCAGGAAGAAATCGAGATAGAAAATAACGAACTCAGGTCAGAGATATTAAAAATACTAAAAAGCCAAAAGAATGATGAGAGCCTCATCGCGGACCTCCAGGAGATGCTGAGAAACAGCGGAGCAGCGAGAGAGAAAAACGTCATTAAAGAAAAACCCAAAGATCAAAAAACTGTGAGTGAAATGACTACTGAGAAAATAGTTGTAAAAAAGAAAAGATGTGACATCGCGCGAAATTTTGAATGGCAGCCATCTTGGTTTCAACGAACTTCAAAAGAGAGTGAAGCAGAGCCAATCAAAACGCTCAGTTCAAAATTTCTGGCGCGAAAAACGCTATCAGACGAAGAAAGTGAAAAAGAAGTCTCAAACTCTTCAGATGAACCAAAATCAGAAAGTGAAGACGATTTAACAAAGTCCCAAGTAAAGTCAGCAATGAAAACGCTTTTTGCTGCTTTTGGGCCAAGATTGAAAATTTCCAAGACATCAACAAAGAAGCAAGAAATCAAACCGACAACTCAAGACCTGCACGCTCCCATCCTGACTTCGAAAACGACGACACCCGAGCCCAGAGAGCCATGCCGATTCCGTCCTACACCGCAGACAGAATCGAGTGCCAGCGCACACAAGAGAAAGAGAAGAACCGTCGCCATCACCAAAGCCCCAAAAACCGAGCCAGAGACCGACTCATCTGAAGAGGAGCGGATCGAGAGAGCTGAAATGGAGAGAACCTTCCACAACGGCGCCAAAGAAGAAATGAGCAACGCGCATGTGCAAAACTACGTAGACAGCCCCGAAAGACTTGAACTGGCCAGAGAACCGCGCAGACTCGTTACAAGCATCCCAATGCCGTTCTGTAATTTCCTGCACTTGAGAGACCACGGACTGCCTCAGGTTGTAAGTAATGGACAAAATAATGTGGGGAATTTACCCAGTGACTTCCCAAAACTTAGAGTTGATGGCATTAATTTACAAGAGTGGTACCAACAGCTTCAGGTTATTTTTATGAAAGAAAATTTACTATTCTTTATAACTAGTCCTCCAAGAAGACCTTGGACTTTAAAAATAGATTGTTTACATCATAGAGCATTTTTCATAATAATTTCTAGCGTGTCTCCTGCAATGTATCATAGCATCAAACCAAACCTAACTGTATCAGAAATAATTCAATGCATGTTTAATCTATTTCACAGCGATAGCGTAGCCACAACCACAAGAATGTCTAAGGATTTCTTTTCTTCTAGAGTGAAACCAGGGGTTTCTATAAGTGAGCATTTGATAAATCTAAACAAAATAAGAGCTGAGTTGCAATTGAGGGGGGAAGTGATTTCAGATCAAACAATGAAAAGTGTTATTATCAATTCACTTGATCCATCATGGGATAGCTTTATGTCACACTTAGATACCATTAATTTGGGATATTTATCAATAGAAAGTCTATCTAATAAATTGATAGCAGAAGACAATTCAAGAAAAAATCGTTCCAGTAACCAAACAGAACACAAATCTTTTAGGAAAGTAGTCTTTCAAGATAAATATAATGAGGCCTTTAGATGCCACAATTGTGGATCCAGGGAACACAGTAGAAGAGACTGTCCCAAAGTCCCAAGGGAGAGACATAGGCCAGAATATAGGAGCAAATACAATTACAGACAATCTTCCACAGATAGACACAAATATAGAAGTCCACCAAATTACAGAGAAAGTAGAGGGGGTAGAGAAAATTCAAAAGAGAGAAAATCTGGGTCACTAAATGGGCTAAATAAACAAGACAGCATCAGAACACAACAAGATGAGAACAATAATTGGCTTATTGATTCTGGTGCAACAAATCACACCACTAACAACAAAAGTATATTATCTTCATTTACAGAAGATAAGTTTGTGATAAAGGTAGCTAATCAAGAAAAGGTTCAAGTATTAGGCAGAGGAAATGTGACCTTGCCTGGTTTAGGGAAAATAGAGGGGGTATTATTAATCCCAGAAATACCTCACAACATACTGAGTGCTATAAAACTAAGCAGAGAATCTGACATCAATATAGTTTTCTCAAAGGGGAAAGCAACTATAGAAAAGAACAAAACAAATGTAGGCACTGTGATGATAAAAGGGGGTCTACCCTATCTGATAACCAAAGAAAGATGGTTACATAACATTGATTCAAATATGGAAGATTGTATTGAAGCAGATGATGAAAATGTCAGTAACAGTGACAATGATGAATGTAAAATAACTCATGATAACAAAAATGCACACAATGAGAAGAAACCAAGAATAGGTAAACCAATTCATGATGAGTGTGCTCACATCTTACATAGGAAGTTAGGACATGCAAGCTTTCCTGTAGTACAAAAAATGACTGAACACGCAGAAGGTGTCAAAATAAAAAAATTGTGAAAATTATTTAGAATGCTCAGTATGTAAATCCACCAAACTAAAAACCAGTCCCAGACCAAAAAAATCTAACAGATCAACCAACAATATTTTTGATTTGGTACATATGGACTTAGTTGGTCCATTAACTCCATCAATTACCTATAGAAAACGTTACTTCCTAACAATAGTGGATGATTACAGTCGCTATGGTTTTGTTTACACATTAAAGCACAAGGATGAAACCTTTCAGAAATTTAAGGAATTCTACAAACGCATAGAAACACAACATAATATCAAAATAAAACAAATTATGACAGATAGGGGATGTGAATTCATGTCTAAAGAATTCTCCCAATGGTTAAAGGATAGAGGGATGCTACATTTCACGTCCAATCCATTTTCTGCATTTCAAAATGGGATTGCAGAGAGAAAGAATTCCACACTACAAACCATGATTAGATGCACATTAGAGGATGCTGGTTTAGGCAAACAATTTTGGTCAGAAGCCTTACATTATTCAAATTACACTCAAAATAGGACATGGTCCAGTATTGTGAATAAGACACCATATGAGGTGATGTACAATAGAAAACCCAAATTAGCACACATGCACATATTTGGAGTTACTGCAGACGTACACATACCTAAACAATTGAGGAGAAAGGGAGAAAACGTATCCAGGAGATTAAGATTCATGGGATACGAAACTGGAACCAAAGGGTACAGATTCATTGATAATAATAACAAGTTTATAGTATCCAGAACAGCTGTGTTCCATGAGCAGGCCAATTGGTCTAAATTGCACCTTAATGAAATATTTCCTAATAAAAGCAAAGATAATATATCTTGCGAGGAAGGAACAACAGAAAATCAAAGTATTAACAAAAGTAAGAACAAAACCAAAACTTGGACAAATAGTCAGCATAAAATAAAGACAGACACATTAACAAAAAAGGAAGCTAGATATTTGCATGACAACCATAGCAAACCTGAAAGAAATATTAGAAACAATAGAAACCAAATACCAAATAAATACAAAGATTACATAATGCATATGGATGAAGAACAAATAACACCTAATACATATGAGGAAGTATTGAAACTTCCCCGTGAAGAAAGAGAAAAATGGGAACTAGCTATGGAAAAAGAGATGGAAAGTTTACAAGGATTAAATGTATTCACACCTGCGATCGCACCTAAGGATAAAACAATTATAGGTACCAGGTGGATTTATAAAATTAAGAATTTAGAAGGAGGTAATACCTTATACAAGGCCAGACTAGTTGCACAAGGTTATGCACAAAAATATCCAGAAGACTATACTGACACATATTCACCAACAGTGAGAACAGAGAGTGTCAAAACAGCTCTTGTAGTAGCATCTGCACTCAATCTGGACGTGTTTCAATATGACATACAGACTGCATACTTACACGCAAAATTAGATAAGGAAATATATGTAAGAGCACCACACAGTCAATACACTAATAAGAACGAAATTTGGTTATTAAATAAGAGTCTGTACGGATTGAAGCAATCTGGCAAAAGATGGTACGATTGTTTGGTAAAAGTACTTAAGACCATGGATTTCAACGCCACCACTGCTGATAACTGTTTCTTTGTAAAAAAGAGTAATGATCATATTGAATTTGTATTAATTTATGTTGATGATATTTTATATATTGGAAAGCATAAAGAGAGCAGGGAAATCTTTGTAAATAAGTTAAACGAACACTTCTCATTAAAATCACTAGGTAGAGTGAACAAATACCTTGGTGTACAAATTAACAAAACAAAAAGGGGATTCAAACTTACTCAGAAAGATAAAATCATTGAACTCCTAAACAAATGTAACTTAAATAATGCCAAAACATGTGACACACCTATGCAAACTGATTTTCTCAGAAACATTGATGAATCTTCCCCTGAGTTTAAAGACAACACATTTTACAGATCAGTTATAGGTTCACTCCTTTATATATCTAATTGGACTAGGCCAGATATTGCATTACCTCTCAATTTATTGTCAAGATATGTTAGCAGACCAACCTTGTATCATTGGGAAGCTGTCAAAAGAATTTTAAGATATCTGAAAAGTACATTAGATTTTTGTTTAATATTGGAACCCAATAATGACAAAGAACCAAAAATTACTTGTTATGCTGATGCAGATTGGGCTGGTGATACATCATGCAGAAAGAGTACCTCTGGTTATGTTTTTTTATTGAACGATTGTCCAGTTTACTGGTATACTGGTAAACAAGAACTGGTAGCCACTTCTACCACAGAAGCGGAATATGTTTGCTTGTCTAAAGCTGCAAATAACCTTGTATGGTTCAATGATTTGATCACAGATGTTTGGAAGAAACCTACTTTACCATTTATTATGCATGAAGACAATAAAGCGGCCATTGAAATATCTAGATCCGATGCAATTGGACAAAGGTCCAGGCATATTGATATAAAATTTAAGCACGTGAGACAACTATCTCAAGACGGATTCATCAAAGCAATACATTGTGATACTTCTGAACAATTAGCTGACATATTAACAAAACCCTTACCTTCTAAACAACACAAATATTTAACTTCTAAATTATATGTATTATATTGTCCTGAATCTGAATGTAACTGGTGTTGTATAACGAACCGGCATTTAGAGGGGGATTTGTCAGATGTAAATGCCTTATTCTCTAATGTGTAAATAATGTATATATGGAACATCAGGGGTTAACTTATTCTTTGGACTTTAATGTATTCATAATTTACCACTCCCATTCCTGGCTCCACCCCTTGTATATATAAGGAGCCATCCTCCCCATTTTACTTGCTTCTATCTTGAATATTCAGCGAATATAGAATGCCTATTATGATTAAAGAAAAATATATTTAAATCTCTAACTTCTATTATCTTTATTGAGTCTGATCCTGAAAATATTGCAACATGTTGTTTATTATTTATCTCTAGAAATAAGGTTAGTTCCTGATCAATCTTTTGTATGTATTCCTTCTCTTGTAGTATCTTTGGGTTTAATGTCCATCTTCTTATTTTCTTTTTTTGACCTTTCCATATTATTTTCAGGGGATTATGATCTGCCCAAGTGTTTGGGAGAATCTCTACATTTTCTACTTCTTTACTTAGTTCTTTATTTGCCCATACCATATCTATTCTTGAGAAGGATTTATGCGGATTGGAATAAAAAGTAAAATTTTCTCTTTGGGGTTTAGTGTTCATCATATATCATTCAGGTTTAATTCTTCTGCCATATCGAAAAAAGTTTTCGGTAGTACATTCCTTTTCCCCCCCTTTTCTTCTCACTAATATAATCCTTTTTTCTATCTATTATCCCATTGTAGTCCCCCACAATACATATATTTTTATAACCTGTTTCAATGATTTTTCTGTGTATTTTTTTGTAAAATTCCCTCTGGTTTTTATTGGGACCATATATATTAACTAATAGCGTTTTAACTTCCCCTGCTATTAATCCCAATAATAATATTCTTTCCTTCGGATCTTCATATATTACACTTGTTTTTATTTCTTTTCTGATATTTCATTTTTTTATTTCTTTTCTGACCCCTCTCTTTTTTTTTCTCTGCCAGTGAAAAATATTCCAAATATTTCTGATCCTGTTTTTTGATATTTGCCTCTTGGGGGAATATAATGTCTACATTCTGTTTTGTTAATTTTGTAAGTATTTTTTTCCTTTTCACCTGATCATTCAATCCGTTTATGTTTATTGACAGTAGTTTAGTTTCTTTCTCTATTTTCTTAATTGTCTTCTGGTCTCTGGTTTTTGTTTGCTCTTGTAATTCTTTATGGTCTGGTACTCGTACTCCTTTCTTCATTTTGATTCCCCTTCTTTATTTTGGCTCCTTCTCCCACATCTTCATCCCCGGATTCTTATCTTTGTTCTTCTAAACTGGATGGTTCCAATCTACAGTATCTTTACTGCTTGAATCGTCCTCCATCACCATCAGTTGATCATATAGTTCTTGGGCTTTATCTAGATCATCGATTTTAATTTTTTTGCCCTGCCAGGTTACTGACATTCCCTCTGGAATGGTCCACCGAAATAATATTTTTCTTCTGTTTAGTAGAGATGCTAAGAACCAGTAATCCTTCCTTTGTTCTCTAATCTGCCTGGGGACTTGCTTCAATGTTATTATCTCTCTTTCATGATAAATCATTGGTTCATCTCTTGTGATTTTATAAATAATATCTTGCATGTTTTTGCATGCAAATCTAATACATACTTCCCTTGGTAAATGGTGACGCTTTGCATAGTTGGTTTGAACTCTGTATACTTTGTCCATCTCATTTATAATCTCTCTGGAGGGCTTCCGCAATCAGTCCCACCATTATCTCTCCTAGATCATCTTCTTTTGTTTCCGCCACATTTTGAAATCTGAAGTAAAAAGAGGCTCAATCTATTTCCAAATGCATTAATGAGCTTTCCAAGTCTTTGTTTACTGCCATCATTTTTTGGTCTATCTGCTCTAATTTTTTTTCAGTTTGTTCAGTTTTTATTTCCAAATAATTATTTCTAATTTTTTGCTCATTCTTTTGTATCGCCTCTTGAATTGAATCCATTTTATTGTCTAAATTATGTATGTCAGATTTCAATTCTCCATGATTTTTGTCATTGTCTCCTGAAGTTTCATCAGTTTCCTGAATCATTACGAGAGTAGTCTGCATCATTTGAGAAGTCAAATTGGAGCTTGATTTTTCTGTAGGCAGCATTCCTTCTATTGTTCTCTGGGTTGATGGGAAGCCATTGCTACCATTGGGTTTGATGCTGCCCTTTTCCCTGTTCTCAGTGATGTAGTGGTGATACTTGTCATTTCTTTTAGAATGTTACTTTTTTCTCTTAAAATTTTATAAATCTTTTCCCAGATTACCAACCACTATTTTTATCACTAATAATAATAATACTTTCTTTTATCCCTCTAAGTTAATTTTCTTATAGTTATGTTCCTTTTCCCTATATCTATTTTTGGCTTGGCCCCTTTTATATTACTTTTGGCTTTCTCAATATCTTTTCCCTTTACCTATCAATATTGTAGTGTTAACTTCTTTCACATTTTGTTTTTTCTAGGCTCTAGGTTTCAGTTTCTATTTTCGTTGGTTACCTACCCAAAAAACTTATAAGAGTTTACAATTGTAAGTCAATCATAAAGGCATACAATACAATACGGTATAATCATATATCACTCCAGATAGATCTTAATATTAACTTAAATATCTTAATTTATAATAAATATTAATTATAGATAATTCTATGCTAAATATAATACTTCAATACAATCTGATTAATCTTAAACTACTATCTATGTCAATAGGCATACAATACAATACAGTATAATCATATATCACTCCAGATAGATCTTAATATTAACTTAAATATCTTAATTTACAATAAATATTGATTATAAATATTTCTATGCTAAATATACTACCTTCAGTACAATCTGACTAATCTTAAACTACTATCTATGTCAATATTTCATTGTGTATTTGTAAATGCTGTTTTACCACAAAAATGGTAGGCACATCCCTATTCACAAAATATACTATTGCCAAAATGTTAATCACAGATTATAATGTAACAATATGACAATCTATTTTCTATTTCACTCAGGATATGTCCTCTGCTTTAACTTTTTTTAAAAAAAATATTTTAGTTTAGTTTCCCAATGCTTTATTATATCTGGATTTCTCAATTTTTACAGTTCTTTTTTCCTTTTCTTCTCTTTGGCGCTCTCTCTCTAGCTTCTTATTGTCTCTTTCAAGCGTTTTTAACTTTGTAACTATTTAAATCCAGATCATTTCCGCCACTCTACTTTCACTTTTCATTATAAATCCTCCACCAGGCACTGTTCTCAACTTGTTTATTCACACCTCTGTCTAATCTTTGGGCTTCTCCAAGCTTCCTTCCTTGTCTCTCGTGCTTTCTCTAATCACCCGATCTCCGTCCATCTTAATCGTCTTTCACCACCCCCTTTCTTTTTTCTTATCAAATTTCAACGTATGAGTTCTCTTTTTTTCTCTTCTCTTACTCTTCATCCATTATCTTACACTCGTTCGCTCTCCTTCTCCCCCTTACAGTCGGCTTTCGATCTTCCTTTCTGTTTTTCCTGAACCTCTCTCGGCATATACTTTCACTTAGTCATGGCTCGTCTCTTTAATTCACCGTTAGTTTCCTGCCGGAGCTCTCTGTAATTTGCCAAATACCTTGTTTTGTTCACTTTGACAGTTCCAATTGTTATGCATATGGGAGTCTCTCACCACTGGAAATGAGCACAGTCTGCTAATTAAATTTCCTCTTCCAATTCTATCGTGCGCTATCACGGCCTCGGGTCTGCCATGTCAAGATGAGATGACAGGACACATTTGCGCCGGGTTAAAGAGGGTTTCCCTTGTTTCAGCGGGTGGTTGCACACCACCTCGCTGACCTTCGGGCTTCCCCTCTGCTTCGTGTAGCTCTCCAAGCCTTCAACACGCCTTCGAAGGATCCCCCAACACGAAAGAAACAGAGTCAAAGAGCGGAGCTTGCTCTTTTCCCTGTGTGCTGCCCTGACAACATCACTGGAAGCCCTCAATATCTTATTTTATTTTTAAGAAGGTTGGTTTTTATCCAACAGTCCAAGAATTATTTATTTAGTCTTTAAACTACCCTTCAAGGAGTGCACTAGTCCCAATTCTTTACTCTTAAGTTAACACTCAGTTCCATTCAAGTAGTCCCCAGAAGTTATCAAAAAATCTTTTATATCCTCTTTGCAAATTCAATCTTCTAATATTTATTTATTTATTTATTTATTTATTTATTTATTTGTCATATTTCCATGCCGCCCACTCTCCGAGACTATGGGCGGCTTACACCAAAGACAGTATACTAAATAGCATATTGCCCCCTAACAATCTGGGTCCTCATTTTACCCACCTCAGAAGGATGGAAGGCTGAGTCAACCTTGAGCCGGTGATATTTGATCCGCTGATCTGCTGAACTAGCAGTCAGCTGAAGTAGCTGCAGTACTGCACTCTAACCACTGCGTCACCTTGGCTAATATGTTATTCAAGAGTCTCTTTACCTAAATCACTTCCTTGTAGTTTTCTCTTTTGTCAGCAGGTGGCACTCTCCATTTAAATTTCAGTTTGCTAGTTTACTAGTTCGTTGTCGTTCGGATTATACAGCAAATATCGAAGCAGAATAAGTTTTTTTATATATAAATAAATCCAATGTTTAAAAATACCTTCCCAGTAGTGTTTCTTCCCAGTTTAGGGGTCTATTTATTTCATAGTCTGTTGTTTATTCTCCTACGGCTCTCATTTCCGGTTAGGGTTTTTTTTTTTTTCAAAACGTCCCAGAATGCTCAGGTGCCGCTTTAACACTCAATTCTGGGCAAATAGTTCTGGTTATTTCTTGGGGTTCAATTTAAGACAAAAGAAGAATCCTCTTGCCCAGTTCCACTACTGCTCACCTTTTTCTCTCCAGCACCAATCTTAGCTGTTATTCTTCGGTTTGTCCCAGCTTTGTAGCGGCCATCTTTAGGCTGCTTCTTCTTGCCATGGCTGAGAGGAAAGAAAAAAACCCGGGTCAGACAGGAGAATTGCGACTCTCCTTGACATCACAGAGTGCTCCTCTTTGCTTCACCGCCCTTTCAGGGAGCTTAGGCTCCTTCCAGAGCCCACATACAGGAAGAATTCAGCACAGGGAACGTGGGGACCCGTTCCTCTGTGTCTGTATCTTAAGATTTCATCATTTATATCTCTTTCTAGCATTTTTATACAAACTGATTGTTCCCTCTGCCTTTCCCCTTGTCTCCTTCTGCTGCATCATTTGGGTAGCATCCATAACCCTTTCATTATTTTTGGGAGATCTTTCTTTTTTTCCTCTGTTCTATTGTAAACTCTTAAAAGATTATCTATTTGATTCTTGTTACTGTCTCTTCAGTGTTTTTGTCTTCTTGTGACTTTTTTTGATTTGTCTCCACCACCACTCCTAATTTCTCATCTGTCTTCTGAATATTATATTCATCTTTTCCCCCCATTTGTTAAGGATCTTCTACACTCACATCTTTATCTTTGAACAATCCCATTATCTTCTTATGATTGTCACATTTTCATAAATATTTTTAAGCATCACTAACATTTCTTCATAATAATTAATAATTTATCAAAATTGGAAGGGACCTTGGAGGTCTTCTAGTCCAACCCCTTGCTTAGGCAGGAAACCCTACACCACTTCAGACAAATGGTTATCCAACATCTTCTTAAAAACTTTCAATGTTGGAGCATTTACAACTTCTAGAGGCAAGTTGTTCCACTGATTAATTGTTCTAACTGTCAGAAAATTTCTCCTTAGTTCTTTTTTTTTCATTTTTTTTTTACGAACAAATCAATGCGTGAACAGTGTGGCACCTAGGTGTCAAACATTCTAATACAAATAAAACTAGTAAAATTAATCATTATTAGAGTCAATCTATATATTTATATATTTCTAATAATGATACACAAGTATAATAAGTTGCAATCTGTCATTATTCAATTACTCCATGTTTTCTCTGTTACTTTTGATTTATTATATAAAAGTGTATACACTAACATTCCCCCTTCTCTTATTTCTGTCACTTATTCTAACTTTTAATCATATCACCTTTTACTAAAAAACATTTTCTTTCTATCCTACCTATCATGTCACCTACCAAAAAAGAAATAATAAATAGAGAGAAAAGGAAAAGCAAATCAAAACAACAACAGAGAAGAAAAATCATCTATCCATTGTCTCTTGCCCGCTTCAATACTTCAATTGCTATGCTTTTTTAAAAAAACTTGCCTCCCAAATTCCTCTCCTGGATCTCTATCTCTGTCAGAATCTGCTTCTTGGCTATTCAATCTAGGTATTTCTCCCACCTCTACCCTCTTCCACTGCCTAGTTCCCAAAATTTCTGCCCAGGCCCCTATCTCTTTTTCAAACGTATCTTCCAACTCTCTTAATACATTTCCCCCCAATTTAATTCACCAATCACTGTTATTTCCATTGTTGTCGCCTCTTTGTCTTCTTCTTCCTTCATTTTTTCTGCTGACTCCTCCCTTTTCTGGGCATCTTGTTCTTTACTCATCATCCCTCGTATGGTATTTTCCATTTTTTCCATAATCTCCTTAAATCCTTTCTCCATGGTGTCTTTTGTATTTTGAAAGAGTAACGCCATCTCCTTCAAAATTCCACCCATTTCTGCCTCATAAAACATCTTGTTTTATTTTTAAAAAATTCAACTTTTGTCCAACAATCCAAGAAATATTTATTCAGTTCTTAAGTTGCCCTTCAGGGAGCGCACTAGTCCCAGTTCTTTATATCCCATAGATAAACAGTCAGTTCCATTTAGATAATCCCAAAAGTTATCCAAAGCCTCTTTACACCCCTTTACAGGTTCAATTTTCTAGCATAACATCCAGGGGCCCCTTTAATTAAGAAAACGTCCTTATTTTCATATTTGAGTCTCCAGTAGTCATAGGCAGTGGTGGGATTCTGCCGGTTCTAGGCAGTTCGGCCGAACCATTTGTTAAATTGCTGGCTCGCCCTGCCCCTTGCCCCACCCCTCCACAGCACTATTTATTGGCAATAAATAGTGGTGGGCGAGGGGCAGGAACCAGCAATTTAACAAACGGTTTGGTGTTTTTTTGTAATTTTATTGGCCCGCGGAGCTTCAGCATAGGCTAATTAGCCCGTTGATTAGATCAGCCTCCCGACTCTCAGCTGATTTGCTCTCAGCTGTTTTGCCAGGGCTCTGCTGGCAAAGAGTGCTGGAGCAGATTTTTTTCCCCCTAGCTATGCTGAAAAACGAAACTGAAAGTAAAGCAGGCTGTTGGCTTTGCTGTTTGCTGTAACGTTGAAAAATTAGGCAGGCAGATTTCTTTACTTATTCATCACCAAAAAAGGTAGGTGCAAACAATGGGAAATTTAGGGAAAAAGAGGAGAGTTCAAGATTTTAAAACACAAAAGAAAAAAAGCTCTATTTAACTAGGGAATTGTAATAATTGAGATACTATTAATTGTATATTGTGTTGAAAGCAGAAATGGTTAAGTTGTGGTTTGGAGGAATATATGGGGGAAATTATTTGGTTTATTATTATTGGTAAATATAATTAATTGATTTGTAAGAAATTGGATTGCATGGAAATAATTGGAATATGCATGTTCATATTAATATACAAAAAAGATAGTTATATAACTAATTGATTTATATTAAAATGTTGAATTTATATTAAACAACTGTAATATTACATAATTAACCAATGTGAGGATGGATATAAAAATAGATGATAATGCAAAGGGGTATAATATAGAATAGAAGGGAAAAATTGAATTTGATTAAGATTAGAGATGAGGATGAAGGATAATATTGGTTTTTTTAAAAAATAGATGAGGAATAAATATGGCAAAAAGGAAATATAGAAATTGTAAATTTAATTGAAATGACTAAACACTGTTTAAATTTGTGAACCGGCCAAATACTCTGTTCAAAGAAAATAAATTGTATGTTTGTATGTGTGTTTCTAATTATTGCTATTTATTCATATTTGTTCTATTTTATCCTTTAAAGTTTAACCATTCATTCTTTATCTTAATATTTGTTTGGGGTTGCCTTTCTTCTATTTCATCTTTTTTACTGTACAGCAATCTTTCTCCTCAAACCTACCACCTCTCTCTTTTCTTTCCTTCTTACTTTCTCTTCCCCCCGCTTCTTCTCCTCCCTACTTCCTCTTCCTTTCTCCTTCTCCTCCTCTCTTCCTCCCTCTCTTACCCTCACTCCTACTCTAATTTCCTTTCCCTTCCTTCCTCCCTTCTCTTCCTTCCCTCTCTCTCCTTCCTTTTTCCATCTCTCTTCTCCTTCCTTCAACCCTCTCTATTGCTGTATTCATTTTCAATTTTATATTTTCCACTATGGAGTCCCCAGTCTTTCTTTCATTTATCAAGTATATTTCTCAAAATTTCCCCTCATCTTTTTGATTATTAGCAGTATATTTCATCTTATTCCATTTTTTCTATTGAACCCAGTGTAATCATCTTTATCTTTTTTTTCAATTATTTCCTTTTCAATATGATATCCTTGTTTCTCTTGCTTCTCATTCATTTTTTCTCTTTCTTTTTTTTTTTGCAAACTAACCAATTCTCTGCTTATTTATTTCCCTTAAATGCCTCCCTTACTTTTTGAAACATCTCCCTTAGTGTCTCATATTCATCTCCCAATTCTCCATATTTTCAATTTTAAAAGGCTAGGATTTTTAAGCTTATTCTTTTCATTTACATATGTGGGGGGGATGCTTTTCAAGGAGCCACAAGGGGGGCTGAGAGCAGAGTCATTCTGACAGTGTCTTTTAAAATTGCTTGGAAGACCCATTTTTTCCCTAACAATAATGGTTTGTATACTTTGGAATAAAACTTATACCTGGAAAAAGTACTTGCAAAACTTGGACAGAAGGAAAAGAAAGGCAGGACTGGACTCATTATCAATAGCTAGTTAGTTCATTGTTATCAGTGACTCCCACTGATTCTAAACTCATTTTAAGACTGGGATTGGTGACTACTGAAATTTAAGTATTCAACATTGGTCTCAGAAATCTTTGATTTGAACTAGCAAATCTCTGATTTGAACTATCAAATCTTTGATTTGAACTTTGATTTGAACTATGGCAAGAAAAATCATAAAATGGGGCAAAACTCACTTAACCATAGTAATTTCTAGACATTTAAATGTAGAGAATTCAAGTGTTGAGAATGACCCATTATTTCATCTCTTTTTCCGCACTAGGTACCACTATTTGATTTCATTTTATTCAAATAACAACAGAAAATCCAATACAGTTCAGTATGAATTGGCTTCCTTGATGCACTTTTTCACATTGGTTATCTAGTTTAAATGCCAAAGAAAAATCAGTGATATATTTTTCAGACCTTTGGAGGATCACACTGTCAATTGTTCACACTGCTCAAGCAAAACTAACAGGTGTGAATTAAGTTTTAGCTAAAAAATGGAGCTTTAATTCCAGAAGTCCATTCTTTAAACTTGGACTTCTGGAATTAAAAGGCTCTGGATTAAATGGTACTCCAGACAAAAGATGGAGAAGAATATCTTGCTTTTAGACATGATAATAGCTGTCTAGAAAGGTGAGTTATGAGCTATTTTTACGTCATCAGAAATTTAATTGATTACCTGTTAAAAATGCAGGATTTAATTGATTACTTGTTAAATTTAATTGATTACCTGTTAAAAACAAGGAGTACAAAGAGCAAATAAAAGACCTTCATGTTGGGGTTGGTTCTGGACCAAATCTTACTTGTGGGACAGAAACCAGCTCTCAGCCCTCCTTGTGACTTCTTGAAAAGCATCCCCCTCCACACGCTCCACCACCTTAGGAGGCATGGGAGGGCTGCAGGTTGATCCCAAAGGGGTCTGGGGCTACTGGTCTACCAGTTAAAAGCCTACTAGACCATTACCTCTGCTAAATCCTAAAGAATTGTCACATGACCATCAAGCCACGCCCACAAAATAAGTCACGCCCACAGAACCGCTAGTAAAAAATTTTAGAACCCACCCCTGACTGACTGCCCAGGCTGCAGCCAAAGCTCCCCATCGTAATGGGCTCCAGGAGGAGGAGGGGCGCCATCTGCCCCATTTGGAGGCTCAGTAAGAGCAACAAGCGCTCCATGGCTTAGGGACGGGGTATTTACGAGACCGCCTTCTGCCACCAATAGCCTCCCACTGGCCAGTACGCTCGCACAGAGTGGGCCTCCTCAGGGTGCCGTCCGCCAGACAATGTCGGCTGGCGACCCCCAGGGGGAGAGCTTCTCTGTGGCGGTGCCCACCCTCTGGAACAACCTCCCCCCAGAGATACGTACAATAACAGACCTCCGGATTTTTCGTCGGGCCCTGAAAACTTATTTATTTCAACTAGCTGGGCTGGCTTGAGTTAAATTTTAAACTGATTTTAAATTGGGTTGTTTTAAATTACGGCCAAAAATATTTAATCATTTTAAACTGCTTTTAAATTTTGTATGTTCTGTTTTTTACTCTGGCTGTTCACCGCCCTGAGTCCTATTGGAGAAGGGCGGTATAGAAATGGAAACAAACAAATAAATAAATAAATAAACAAGAGCCTGCTGCAGGCGCAGCTGGGTGGGCGCAAGCGCAGTGGGGAGCAGATTTAAGGTGCCACCTCCAAGCCGAGGGGCGACCCGATGGTGCGGTAAGTTCGTTGCTGCCGCTACCCAGACAGGAGAGGAGAAAGAGATGGAGAGAAAGAGAAATGAAGGAGAGAAGGGGGGAAAGAGATGAAGGGGAGAAAGGGGGAGGGAGAAAGAGATGGAGAGAAGGAGAAATGAAGGAGAGAAAGGCGGGGAGAAAGAGAGATGAAGGAGAGAAAGGGGTGAGAAAGAGAGATGAAGGGGGGAAAGAAAGATGAGAGAGATGAGACACCCAGAGATACCTGTTTAAAAGAAAATACTGGGAGCCACAAAACCTGAGTGGGAGTAAGTGATATGGAGTTGGCAATGCCCACCCAGGTTTAAGGTTGTGTTTAAGTGTTTACATATGTTTAAGGTTGAGTATTTAAGGTTGCAGACATCTGATCGCTTTACCCTGCAGCCAGCCCTGTAGGCCTGCGCCCATCGCCCACCTGGGCAGCAGTGGTCTACCTATCCTGGTTGTATCACCTTGCCCTGCAGCCAGCCCGAACGCCCGCCTTGGACTGCCTTGGACTGTTCCAACAGGTCATTTTTATTTAATTAATTTAATTAAGAATGCTGCAATGGGCATAAATGATGACTGGTCAAAAGTGCGAGGACCTGTCAGAAATCACTTTTTTCAGCCCTCTGGGTAGTCCCTATGTGCATAGGGACTACTCAGAGGGCTGAAAAAGTTATTTTTGACCAGTCCTCACACTTTTGACCAGTCCTTGAATTTACGACTGTCCTCACATTTTACGTTTTGCACCGTATCTTGTCACCGTGGTGAACAGAAGTAGTGGTGAAATGACTGACACGGTTGTTATGAATGCCGCAACGGGCATAAATGTGAGGATGGTCATAAGTGCGAGGACCGGTCAAAAGTGCGAGGACCAGTCAGAAATGACTTTTTCAGCCCTCTGAGTAGTCCCTATGCACATAGCCACGCCTACCCAGTCACATGACCATCAAGCCACACCCACCCAGTCACATGACCACCAAGCCACACCCACAACTAAGCCACGCCCACAGAACCGGTTGTTAAAAAAATTGAATCCCACCACTGGTCATAGGGTAGTTAAAAGTAATCCAATAAACATTTTAACAGTCCTTCATGTAGATATTCCCAGGCTTGTAATTTTTCCTTTCACCATCAGGTGGCACTCTCAGCTGAAATTTCAGTATTGCCACTAATCAATCATTCTTTTGGACATAGAACAATTAGAAAAGCAGAATAGGTTTTACAAGTAGACGATTCCACCATTTTAAAATGCCTTCCCAGTATCACGTCTTCCCAATTTAAGAGTCCAATTTTCTGTATATTCCAAAATTTATTATTTTTCTCTCCTTCACCCCTCACTTCCAGTCTGATAATTTCTCAGAATGCTTAGAGGCCACTTTTACAAATAATTCTGAGCAAATAGTTCTAAATTGTTCCTTGACGTTGAATTTAAAGCAAAAGGAAATCCTCTCCCCCAGTTCCAGTCATTGTTCACCTACTTCACTCCAGCACCAGTCTTAGATGTTCATCGGTTGTCCCAGCTTTGTGACAGCCATCTTTAGCTGCCTCTTCTTCTTGCCATGGCTGAGAGGGAAAAGAAACCCTGGGTCAGACAGGAGAGCTGCAACTCTCCTTGACCTCACAGGATGCCCCTCTTTGCTTCACCACCCCTACAGGGTGGCTTTGGCTCCTCTCAGAGCCCACAGGCAGGGAGAAGTCAGCACAGTGAACAAGGAGACCCATTTACTGTATCTGAGAGTGCCTCGACATCAACTGGAAGAGCTAGGAAATTTCTCCTTAGTTCTAAGTTGCTTCTCTCCTTGATTAGTTTCCACCTATTGCTTCTTGTTCTACCCTCAGGTATTTTGAAGAATAGTTTGACTCCCTCTTCCTTGTGGTGACCCCTTAGATATTGGAACACTGCTATCATATCACCCCTAGTCCTTCTTTTCATAAGACTAGATATATCCAGTTCCAACAACCGTTCTTTATATGTTTTATCCTCAAGTCCCCTAATCATCTTTGTTGCTCTTCTCTGCACTCTTTCTAGAATCTCAACATCTTTTTTACATCGTGGCGACCAAAATTGGATGCATTATTCCAAGTGTGGCCTTACCAAGGCATTATAAAGTAGTATTAACACTTCACATTATCTTGATTCTATCCCTCTGTTTATGCAGCTTAGAACTATGTTGGCTTTTTTGGAGCTGCAGCACATTTGGTGGCTCATATTTAAGTGATTGTCCACTAGGTATCAGGGTTCCAAGGAACATCCCCAACAAAATAAAGCTCTGAGGCCTGAGGTTTCTCAAAGTTCCAATTTATTAGAGATGTCATGTTGGCACATCTGGGAAAACCCAAATCTGAAGCGTCCAGGTTTTCCCCACCTAGCTAAGAGTTCACAGCCCTGCCCCACACCCACAAGTTCATCACATTGTCCAATCAACTCTTCACACTCCACCGGATACAATCTTCAGGCAGTCTCCATCAGACGCAGGTAAAAGTCCTTGAATATGGAATGTTGTTATGACTAACTTTCTACCACTGCAACAACAACCCCTTCCCAACTTCCTCAGTTAAAATATGTGGCAGTTTAGAAGCAAAAAGAAAATTGTCTTCCAAAACTGACACTAGGACTCCAAGATCCCTCTCACAGTCATCACTATTGAGCAAGGTACCACATAGTGCATTTTGTTTTTCTTGCCTAAATGTAGAACCTTACTTTTTTCACCATTGAATTTCATTTTGTTAGATTTCTTTCTTTCTTTCTTTCTTTCTTTCTTTCTTTCTTTCTTTATTTATTTATTTATTTATTTATTTATTTATTTATTTATTTATTTATTTATTTACAAATATTTATATGCCGCCCTTCTCCCAAAGGACTCAGGGCGGTGAACACAAGTTAAAAAACATACAATAATAAAGGAAAATCCTAATTAAAAACCAATTAAAACAGGGACAAAGAAATAATAAAACCCAAGAATCAGAATCAGCCCATTTGTTGAAACAGCCAAGTCTTTAGGCCTTGACGGAAGGAGCGGAGATCAGGGGCTGTCCGGAGTTCAGTGGGTAACTCATTCCAGAGGGCAGGAGCGCCCACAGAGAACGTTCTACCCCTGGACATCGCCAGCTGACATTGTCTGGTCGATGGTACCCTGAGGAGGGCAGCCCTGTGTGAGTGGACAGGATGGTGGGAGGCGGGCAGGAGATAGTCCTGCAAATACCCCGGACCTAAGCCATGTAGGGCTTTATAGGTAAGTACCAGCACCTTGAAGCGGATCAGGAAGACCACTGGTAACCAGTGCAGCTCGCGTAGGAGAGGTGTTACGCAGGAGTAACGGGGAGTTCCCATAACAGCCCGCGCAGCCGCATTCTGGACCAGCTGGTGCCTCCGGGTGCACCTCAAGGGCAGCCTCATGTAGAGGGAGTTGCAGTAATCCAAGCGAGAAGTAACCAGGGCATGAGTGACCGTGCGAAGGGCATCTCGTTCTAGGAAAGGGCGCAACTGACGCACCAGGCGAACCTGCGCGAAAGCCCCCCTGGTCACGGCTGTCAGATGGTCTGCCAGCGACAGCCTGGAATCCAGGAGGACACCCAACTTGTGGGCCCTTTCAACAGGAGCAAGTACCTCCCCCCCATCAAAAGTGATGGGACCTCTAGAACACGAGGTGCCGGCATCCACAGCCACTCAGTCTTGGAGGGTTTGAGTCTGAGCCTGTTCCTACCCATCCAGGCCTGTACCGCCTCCAGGCATCGGAACATCATGGAAAGGGCATCCCCAGGGTGGTCCGCGGTGGAGATGTATAGCTGAGTATCATCAGCATATTGATGATACCTCACCCCAAAACCACGAATGATCTCACCCAACGGCTTCATATAGATGTTAAAGAGTAGGGGGGAGAGAACCGACCCCTGAGGCACCCCACAGGTTAGTGGTTAGGGGGCTCAGGGTGGACCTCTGCCCCCCCACCCATACAAACTGCGAGCGACCTGAGAGGTAGGAAGAGAACCACTGTAAGACAGTGCCTCCTACCCCCAACCCCCCAAGTCGCTGCAGTAAGATACCATGGTCGATGGTATCGAAAGTCGCTGAGAGGTCAAGTAGGACCAGGATGGAGGAACAACCTCCATCCCGGACCCGCCAGAGATCAATCACCAGAGCGACCAATGCCGTTGTCAGCACGTCAAGATGCATTTATCCTAGTGCTGACATGAGAAGGAGAACGCAAGTGTCTGCAGCGGGACGGTTGCCTTTCACTTACTTATTTTAGCTGGAGATAATGTCCCCTAGGAGATGGATGGGAGGGGGGAAATTCTTTGAATTGGAGCAGTAGATTCCCTAATCTACTGAATGATTGGGAAGATGGCCAATTAATGCAGAGGAGTGGGGGAAGGAAGAGGAGGGATTTTGGGTCAGCATGTCAGTGCTGGCTGCATGGAGTCAGTGTAAAAGTTGCCGTGCTAAATAAAATGGAAGTTTGTTTCAAAAAAGACTTTGTTTGAGACGCAATTTATTTGAAGACAGCCTGAAAACCTGACAGCCGTTTCCATGCTGTGCCCACACCGGAACCCCTATTGGTACGGGTCTAGGAACTCTGTTTCCTCCAGGAACTGTGGGAGCCAACACGGACTCAACAACCTTCGCTATAAAGTGAAGGTTGGAGACAGGCCGATAGTTATTAAATGAGTCTGGATCCAGGGCAGGCTTCTTGAGGAGGGGTCGAACCACCGCCTCCTTAAGAGAAGTGGGGAAGACCCCCTCCCTCAAGGAAGTGTTGACAATTGCCTGGATCCAGTCCCCAGTCACCTCCCAGGTGGCTGAAACAAGCCAGGAGGGACACGGATCCAACAAACACGTGGAGGCACCCAGTCTACCCACAATCCTGTCCACTTCATTGATGGAAACAGGGCCAAACTCAATCCAGATACTACTCCCAAGACTTACCCCAGTCTCCTGGATGGATTCTGCCCAATCAGAGTCCAATCCAATCCGGATCTGAGCGATTTTATCTTGCAGAAACTGTACAAAATCCTCAGCTCTGCCCTGTAAGAGGTCTTCCCTCGCTCCCTGATTAAGAAGAGAGCGGGTCACTCTAAACAGGGCTGCTGGGCGGTTTTCTGCAGATGCAATGAGAGTGGTGAAGTGATCCCGCTTTGCCGCTTCCATCACCACAAGATAAGACCTAATATGGGTTCTTAATTGTGTTTGATCACATTCAAACCGGGAGGACCACCAACACTCCTCTAGGCATCTTTTCCGACGCTTCATTTCCTGGAGCTCCATGGAGAACCGAGCCACCCAGGATCTGCGTCGGGTCAGAGGCCGCAAAGGTGCAATTCGGTCCAAGGCCCCAGCAGCTGCCCGCTCCCAGGATGCTACCAGTGCCTCGGCCGAATCGCGGGATTGGGAAGCGGGGAATGTCCCAAGCTCCATCAGGAATCTCTCTGGGTCCATCAGGCGCCTTGGGGCAGAACTATTTTACTGGTTCTGCCTCCCAGCAGCAAGGGTTGGTGGGTTGAAAGTCCAGTCTAAGGAGGGAATGGTCGGTCCATGACAGGGGGGCAATGGAAAGTTCCCCCCTACCCCGGCTATTTATCCACTGCCCAGAGAGAAAAACCAGGTCAAGTGTGTGTCCACCCCTATGAGTTGGGCCTTGAACCACCTGAGTCAGATCCATGGCTGCCCTGGAGGCCATGAACTCCCGAACCATCTCAGAGGTCTCGCCGATCGATGGCAGATTGAAATCTCCCACAACCAGAAGGCTGGGGAGTTCCACTGCCACTTCGGCCAAGACATTGAGCACTGCAGACAGGGCAGTGGCCACACAGCTGGGAGATAGGTACATGACCAACAAACCCGACTGAACTCCAGGGTCCCACTTCAATAGGAGAGACTCACACCTGCCTATCTGAGGGACAGTGACCTCCCTAGGACTAAGACTTTCTCTAATAACCACCGCTACCCCCACCCCTTCCCTGGGGTCATGACTGGTGCAGTACACGAAAGCCTGGGGGGCATAAATCAGAGAGAGGAATTCCCCCCTCCTGCCCCAACCAGGTCTCCGTAATGCAAGCCAGGTCCGTGCCCTCCTCATCGATAAGATCTTGTACGAGGGGGGCCTTATTCGCTACAGACCTGGCATTCACATACACCAGTCGGAGTCCAGGGTTCCCTGCTCTCGCACCCACAGGGAGGCAGGGTGAGCAGTGAGAGCAGAACGCGGCACCACCCGAATACAGCGGGTGCGGTGTCCCCAGCCCCTACTCCCATTTCCTCTGCCCCTCCCTACCATCACAGGTATAAAATGTCCCTCTCCTCTCCGCATTTCATCTTTGCCCCCATCCCCACCCAACCCGTCGAGACCATCCGACTGGCTAGGTTGGAACTGAGTTTTGAAGCCGGGTGAGTGACAGCCAACTCATAAGCAAAATAACAGAAAAAGATTTTTAAACTTGAAAGAGCCCTAGTGTAAACACAGTGGCTAATGGGCATGGGGGGAAGAAAAGAAGATATTTGAAGCTGAAATTTAAATTGACAAAAACCCGAAAAGAAAATTGACTTCTGAATAAAAATATTTGGAGAACTTTAAAAATCAGAAGAAATAACCCCAAAATTGACTAAAGGATTGGAAAGAAAACAAGCAGATCTTTTTTTTTTAATGTTAAGAAAAACAAAAGAGAAATTGGAAATTAAGCCCTCCAATAGAAGTATGCTATTAAAAAAAAGAAAAAGAGGGGATTGTTTAATTTGGACTGGACTATAAAACTGATTTGGTATTTTCAAAGTTAAAAAGAAGAAAAGAGAAACTAGTAAAAACTGTTAACATGGATTGAAACAAAATGGATACTTTGTTAGACTGCTAATTGGAATTGTGGATTGTAGAGAGACATCTTCAGGAAAAATAGGAATATTGCAATTTAGAATTTTTGTTTTGGAAAACTCTGAACTTTAATAGTGATAACAGCCGTGAGAATTTTTGGGGAGGATTTCTTTGTCTGCAAGCAGCTTGACTTTGAAAAAAAAAAGAGAGAGAAGAGGAATACAACAAACCTTTAAAATGAAATAATACCAACCTAGAAAGAACAAAATGGCGCAGGAAATTAGAGAAATTATGGAAATGATGTATTTGTCATGGAAAACGGAAATAAGGGAAATAGTTATAATACTACATGGAGAACTGAAACCTGAGGAACCAAAAACTGTGATAGAGCATATTCAAGCTGACAAGGAAATAACGACGGAGAAGCAAGACATCGAGATTGAAAATAAAGAAGAAGATAAAGACAATGAGATTGACTGTGGAAAATTAAATCATTATGTGGATAGTAACAATAAAAAGAAGGCTTTTAGAGATTACATTGGGATTAACAATGGAAAAAATAGAGAGGGTGGAAAGAGACAAAGAAAGAAAGAAAGGTGGAATAGAAAGAATATTAAAAAATTTAAAAGATTACACTGGAATTAACAGTGGAAAGACAAGAAAGAGAGAAAAAGGGTGGAAAACAACAGGAAATATAGGGCAAAATAGAAGAGTCCAGGCCTTTGAAATACAAAATGATTACACTGGGATTAACAGTGGGAAAATAAGAAAAATGGAAAAGAGATGGGAAATAATGGGAAATATAGGGCAAAACAGAAGAGTTCAAGATTTTAAAGCACAAAAGAAAAAAAGGGGAGAGAAAAAGGCAAAAATAAAACCAGAAGGGAAGAAAAGGAGAAAGAAATGAAAGAGAAATATATTATATATATTTAGAATTGAAATATGAATTGAGGTAAGAAATAATGGAAAATCATATGAATATATAAATGAATATATTTTCAATTTTAATTAGGGAAATTGTAATGATTGAAATATTTTAACTATATTGTGAAAGTAGAAATGATTAAGTGGTGTTTTTGAGGAATATATGGGGAAAGCTATTTGGTTTATTATTATCATATAAAGAGAAAAGATGGCTACATAATTAACTGACTTTTTAAGAAGTTGGACTGTATGAAAATTGTAATTTATATTCCTGGAATTGATATAAAGAAATACACAGGGAAAGCTATTTGGTTTATATTATTAAGATGTTGGATTGTATTACTTAAGGAAATGTATGCTATAAAACAATTGGGTTTGATGGAGGAGGTGGTTAAAGACCCAATGCTAGCATGGGCTAAAAATATTGGGAAAAATATAAATTTGGAAGAATGGGACCAAATATGGAATAACAACGTTAGATTCACCAAGGCAACCACCTACAAGGAGAACCAATATAAGATGATCTACAGGTGGCACCTAGCACCAGCTAGGATTGCCAAAATTTAGCCCAACTTAAGCCCAAATTGCTGGAAGTGCAGGCACCAGCAAGGCACTTTCTACCATTGCTGGTGGACCTGCCCCCAAGCAAAAAAATATTGGAAGATGATTGGCAATTGGTTGTCAGAAATAATAGGTGAAACTTTTGAATTAGAACCTAAAATATTCCTCCTGGGGATCCTGAAGACGGAAATGGCAAAAAAGAAGAAATATCTAGCAGTTCACATAACAACAGCAGCAAGAATCTTTTTTGCCCAACAATGGAAAGAGAAAAAAGTACCAACCAAGGAGCAAGTGATCGGTAAAATAATGGAATGTGCCGAGATGAATAAATTAACGTTGGAAATCAATGACAGAGAAGATACTGAGTATTACAGCGTGTGGGACAAATGGTACGAGTGGCTAGATAAGAGGAAACTGAAATAAAAAATGAAAGAGACAAGATTGAGTATAAGAAACAGCTAAATGGTAGTAAGATAAGATGTACTACAGATTGCAGAAAGTAAAATGAAGTAAGGATAGGTTATATATGTAAGTAAAGGATATGATTTATGTATCTACTGATCTACCTTTAAAGACCCATTATATATATATATATATATATATATTAAAAATGATATAAGTAAATATTTATGTGTAGTATTTTTTAAATTAAGATAAATAGGATATACCATGTAATTAAGTAGCAAAGATTGTTTATATGTACATACATCTGTATTTTTTATTTATTTCCTTTCTTACACCATGTAACCGGATGGACAAAAACTGTATTATTATAATTTCTTAACAATAAAAACTTAAAAAAAATGAATTATTGTAAAACCACATAATTAATTAATTTGGATTAAGATGATGGATATTGAATTATATGACAATGGAAAATATCAGTAATTATAATAAAGGAATATAAGGAAATACTAGGAATCATATTAGGTTAGATTTTAAAATTTGAGGGTGTTGTGACCCAGGCCCATATAGTTAATATTAAATGCAAAACAGTTCCAAAAAACAATCAGATTTTATTAAAAACAGCTGAGAATTAACTCATTCTCAGCGTATTCCAAATTAAATGAAAGCAAAGTCCTCAAAACACAAATCTTCAGTTTATCTCTGACTTTGGGATAATTAGGCAAATTGCCAAAGGCTTTTCTTGGCAACAGTTCAGGAACAGAAGACGCTGACAAGAAAGAAATACATCCAAACACAAAGCAAATATCTCAATGGTTGTTTTCCGGCAAAGAGGCCAAGAGCCGTTGCTGGTCTTTTAAGCCTTATGGGAGGAGCCAATCATCTTTTGGCCCTACTCCCGAGTCGTCCTCTCTGCTTTAGCTGCTTCTGCCTTCTGGCAGCTCTTCTCATTCGTGCACTAGGAACAGGCTCCTCCTGTTCCTCTGCCTCTCTACTGTCAGCCTCTGCAGGGTCCGAAGTCCGTGCATCACTCCCCGATGGCCCTGGCCATCTCTGCCTCCGATGCAGAGCCCTCATCCAGGCCTTCCCCAGCCTCCTGGACTGGCCCATGTTCTTCCTCAGCCTCATCGCTGTCCAACTCCGCTGCCAGTTCCACAGGCTGCTGCCGGACCACAACCGAGGGGTACAACATATAATAGAAGGGGAAAATTGAAATTTGGTTAAGATAAGAGGTTAGGATGAAGGGTAATATTGGTTTTTAAAAAAATAGAATAAATATTATGGCAAAAAAAAAAGTATAGAAATTGTAAACTTAGTTGAAATGACTAAAAATTGTTTAAATTTGTGTACTGGCCAATACTCTGTTCAGAAAAATACATTGTACGTTTGTATGTGTGTTTGTGTAAAAAAAAAAAAAATTACAAAAAAAAATATCTTGTTTCCAGAGCTGTTCCTTCAGCTCCAGTCATAATGACAATAAATGTAGGGTAAACAATCATGCCTCAATCGAATCCAGCATCCAGGGAGTCCAAGATCCTGGGAGTATGCTTTGATAAATAAGACTCTCCTCTCAAATTCCCATACTGCCTTCTTTCCAGCAGATATTTATTTCACTCAATCTCCATTTCTTTCAAAACAAAATCAATTATCCAGATGTCAATCCTAACATTTACTCATTTACTCTGTTAGTCCAAAATATTTTCCAAGTTCTTTAAGTCCACTCTGTATTTTTAGTCTTTTGTCCTAGCTTTCCAGGATACCTGTAAGTTTCCAGGAGTCTAGGAGTCATTTTTCCTTCCATCAATAGATGGAGCTCTCAATTTATTTTTTAATCTCTATAAAAAATATTTTCTGCAAAGTTATTTTTAGAGTCTCTTCTCTAGGGTTTTTTCTTATCCTTGGGGTAACTTTAAAGAAAAAAGAATCATTTCACCCAGCAACACAGTCTCTGTTCACTGCTCTCTTCACTCCTGCACTGTCTTGGGTATTCTGGCAGGCCCCTGCTTCATGGCAGCCATTTTTGCTGCTGCTGCACCTTGTCTTCGGATGAGAGGGCTTTCCAAGTCAGGGAGGAGAGATGCAGCTCTCCTTGACCTGCAAGGCGGTCCCCGTTTACTTCACCACCCTTCCAGGGTGGCTATGGCTCAGTTGGAGCCCTCTGATGGGGAGAGCTCAGAGCGAGATCGCGGAGCTCATGTTCCTCAACTCCGACACCGAAGGAAGCTCAGCCAGAAGTCTCAGGACTACACTTTGAGTGCAGTTGGTCAGCCAGTTACGAATCCATCTGGTGGTGATGCTGTCTAACCCACATTTTTCTATTTTATCTAATAGTAGGTTATGATCTACTTCGTCAAATGCCTTACTGAAGTCCAAATAAATTATATCTACAGCATTCCTCTGCTCCACTAATTTTGTCACTTTGTCAAAGAATGCAATAAGATTAGTCTGGCATGATCTGTTTTTGACAAACCCATGTTGGCTTTTGATTATTACTTTGCTTCTAGGTGTTCGCTGATTCGTTGCTTGATTATCTTTTTCAGAATCTTCCCTGGTATTGAGGTCAGGCTGATAGGTCTGTAGTTTCCTGGATCTAATTTTTTTTCTTTTTTGAATATGGGAACTACATCAGCTCTTTTCCAATCCTCTGGCAGTTCCCCGGTGCTCCAGGATCTTTGAAAGATATAGTTCAGTGGTTCTGAGATCACATTTGCCAGTTCCTTCAGGATCTTGGGGGGGTAATCCATCTGGTTCTGGTGATTTGAACTCGTCTAGGGTAGACAGGTACTCACTTATCATTTTCTTCCCTATTTTGTGTTCCTAATCTGTTTTTTGTGGCGCTGTTTTTGATACACCTTTATTGTTTTTTACTGTTTTTCATGCACTTTTATTGTCTCCTGTTGAGTCATTTTGTAATAGTTTAATATATTAAAAATTACTCAATATACCACTAAGATTCCAGTGTCCCAATATCTAAAAACTCCAACAAAGCCAATTATTAATAAAATTTAATCAGTCCCAGTATTATACCTCAAAGTCCCCTAAATTTATAATCCTTAAAAGCTATAAAATGATAATTTACAGTCTTTATAATTTTCCAGTTTACGCCTTTCCCAATTGTCCAAATTTTAAGGTCTTATTTATCTTTTCCTCTTTTTTCTTTCTTCTTTTCTTCTGTCACCTTTCTTTTTTTGTCCTGTAGGATGTTCTATCAAGTAGCATTAGTAATCCAAATCCAAATTAGCCCACCAAGTTCCTCAAATCTTCCAAATCCACCTTCCAGTGAACAGTTTCAATAGAGTCTTAGTTGTCTGCAGTTCAGTTTATCTTAAAGATCTTCAAGAAGCTTACTAGATATTTCCAAACATCCAACTGCCTCCTGAAATAGAATCAAGGTCAAGTGGCCTTCCAGGTGTTTTTTACTTTCCCTCCTTTCCTTTATTTATATTAAACAATTATCACTTTCACTTGAGTTTCCCATGCTGTAGTAATCTTTTTCCTCCAGTAGATAGCTCACCTGCTCCAGGTTCCAACATTAAACAGCATGCAAAAATCAAACAGCTGATTGTCAACCAATCAGGGAGGGGTTAAATAAAAATGGCAGTTCCTTCCAATAATCACTTTTCAAGATGTTATTAAATCTTTTCCAGGCTTACTATGTTTTAAAGCTTCCATTAGATATTTCTTTCACATCTGAGTCTTTAATCTTTCTCCATATATCCAATTGCCACTTTCTTAAAGTTTAGAGATTATTTTTTGGAATTCTTTTATTTGGGTTAGATCTCTAGAATAAAAGTTGGAAGTTTTCTCACCCAGTTTCAATGCTCTGTCCACGCACCACTCCAGCACAAATCTTATTGTCCCAGTTGTCACAGCTTGTGACCTGCCCAAAAATCGCCGTCGTCCCTGCTGCCATTCGGGAGAACTTTCTTCAGATCAATGAGGAAATTGCGGTTTCCTCATGATCCACAAAGCACCTCTCCTTCCTTCCTTCAGGGTGGTTTTGACCCTGTAAGGTCTCCCGGCATGCAGATAACATCTGGTTATGCGGAGCTTGGGAGAGCTCCGCTATTTTCCAGTGGTTCCTGCCATGATGGCTACTGGTCTCCCCACATTTATATACCATATTTTTCAGAGTATAATACACACTTCCCCCTCCCAAAAGAGGGTGGAAATGTTGGTGCATCTTATACACCGAATACAGCCATTTATGGCCTCCCAAAACCCTGCCCTGTGTATCCCGTTTTCACCAAAAATAGGCCCATTTTTCACAAAAATGGGGTGCGCAGAGAGTTTGGGAGGCCTGCAGAGTGCTCCTGGGGGCTGGGCAGGGCAAAAATGTGATGCATGGGGGTTTGGGAGGCCAGAAACGGGGTACGCAGAGGGTTTTTTAAAAAAAGTTTTTTATTTTTGTTTTTCATAAACACATTTACATGTACAGTCATTTCCATCATTTTTCATTCATCTTTTCTTTTAACTTTCATTTTTCATTTTTACTTTTTCGGGGCTGCTTTTACCCTTTACCTTTATTCCAACCTTTCTTCTTCTCCTCCCCTTCTCTTCCCCTATTTCTCCTCCTACTTCCTTCGTTCTTCCTCTCCTTCTCTTTCCTATTTCCCCTTCTCTTCCCCCACTCCTCTCTTCTTCCCCCTTCTAACCTTCTCCTCTATTCCTCTTTCCCCTCCCTCTTCTTCCTCTCCTTTTCCCTTTCTTCTTTCTCCTCTTCTCTCCTCTCCTCTCTTTTCCCTTCCTCTCTCTCTACTCCTTCCCCTCTCTCCTGTTGTTTCCTTTTCAGTTCAATCTAAAGTGGTATTCGAGCAGCCCTGATTTCTTAATTATCTTTATTCTCATTTCAATTTCTTATTCAATTATTATTTATTTTTATTTCATAATTTGCATACATTTTTATAATATCTCTTTTTTCCCTTTTATCCTCCCCTCCCCTTTCTCCTTTTACTTGACATCATCTGGGTATCTATTTTTCTAATTGTTTTCTCCCATCTATTCTCTATCTATTTTATCTCTACGTCCTATTCATATTTATTTTCTAACCAATCATAAAATTTATCCCATGTCTTTTTTTTGTAAATATTTTTTTTATTTTTTCAAACATAAACATAAAATATATCTTTCCAGAGTGAAGTCTCGATCTGGTGATAGGTAGGTACACTGCTTACATTTCTTTAACAGGCTCCAATCACAATTTCCCATTACATTTTTTTTAAAGTAACAATCAAAACATTGAAGAAAAAGAAATTTTTAACATAAATTCTAGCATCTTAAACTAAACAATTCTATTATATCACCACAGATTTAATTTCCAGCTAAACTTAACTCATTTATATCCATGTATTAATTCAAATTATATCTGGTTCTTCTCCAAATTGCTTTCATTACATCTTTTAACATCAATATCAAAATATAAATTTTAAAAATATTCTAGCCTCTTAATCTAATTATTTACCTTACAATTTCATCACCACAAATCTTAATTTCAAATTCCATACAGCTATTTTTATTTCAGTTCATAGAACAAAATTCTATCCATAATTCTCAATCTCTAGGCCCATTTCATCAAATCTTAAAATCTTGAACTTTTATCAATTTATTTTTAATTCCCCCCCCTAATCATCTATTATTCATTTAATTTTACACAGATTTATCTCAAAATCCATATCCTCCTCCGTATCGCCCATTGTTGTTTGGTTGATGTCCAGCATACTATTTAGGCTGATTTCCAGCATATTCTCCTCCATACTTCCATCAATTTTTTGGCTGATTTCCAGCATTTGTATTCTGGCTGATCTCCAGTATTTTCTCCTCCATACCTCCACTTATTATTTGGCTGATTTCCAGCATATTATATTTGGCTGATTTCCAGCATAGTCTCCTCCAAAACACCCCTATTGTTTGGCTAATTTCTAGCATAATCTCCTCCTAACCTCCCACTATTATTTGGCTGATTTCCAGCATATTATATTTGGCTGATTTCCAGCATAGTCTCCTCCAGAACTCCCCCTGTTATTTGGCTGATTTCCAGCATTATCGCCTCCAAACCTCCCACTATTGTTTGGCTGATTTCCAGCATAATGTCCTCCGGAACTCCCACTGTTATTTGGCTAATTTCCAATATAACCTCCTCTTACTCTCCAACTTTTATTTAGACACATATTTCAACAACTAACTTCTTGTATATTTTCTTCTAAATTATTCCATTTTTTCTATAGAGATCACACGTTTCCCCACCTTGAAAATTACTTTCCTCTAATTGTTAAGTCTGTAAGTAATATTAAAAATTCAGAGTTCAATTAAACATCTAAACATTTAAAAAATCATATTTTTCTTTCATATTTTTTCTGGTTTTTTTATAGAGATCTCCCATATTAAAAATCACTTTCCTCTGATGATTAAGTCTATAAATAATGCTTGTTAAAAATTAGGGTTTCAATTAAACATTTAGACGTTTAAAAATACTATTTTTCTTTCAATATACTTTTATTACCTGACCAAATTAATATTCGTACACTTATATAGTCAAATTCACTAGAAATAGTGGTAGGAAGGGAAGAAGCAAAAAATAGCAATAGTAAAATAAAAAAAATAAATAAAAGAAAAAAGAAAACAGGGAGAGACAGAGGAAAAAATCACTTATGTAGTCAAATTCAATAAAAATGGAAGTAGGAAGAGAAAAAACAAAAAATAATAATAGTAATAAAAAAGAAATAAAAAAACAAAGAAAGAGAGGAGAAAAGAATAGAAATGTAGCTGAAAAAGAATAAAAAGGATAATAATAAAAAGAAAAAAAGAAAAAGCAGAGGGGAAAGAAGGAAAGAGCGAAGGGAGGGGGAGAGAAAACACCTCCTATCAACATTCAAACTTCTAATAGACAGAAAGCATTACATCCATTTTAATCAAACTGTATTATTTTTTCTTGTCTTGCTACCCAGTATATTCCATTTTTTTCTCTTTCTCCCAACTGTCCAAAAATGTTTTTCAATTTCAATATTATAAAAGTTATAAGCTCTTTAAAGTTTTAGTTCTTTTTTTGCAATTATTCCATATATGGTATCATTTTCTGTTGCCACGCCTTTTCCCTTTGTTACTACGCTTGTTACTTCAATTTCAATTTTTCCATTCCACTTCTTCTCTCCAACCAACAATAAGTTCTCCATTAGACAAGTTAAATATCTCCAAAATCAAGCCTCCTTAAATTTTCCAAAAGTAATCCAGTTAGGGTAACAAGACACAAAGTTTCTCCTTTCAATCACTGGCAATACACAATTTGTCACTTTCACTTCGGCTGGTGTCCATTTTGTCTATCACCGCTTGTCTTTTCTCCTTGTTTTAAAAAGTTCTTGTTTACCTCTTCCTCCCTTTCTCTCTCTTCAAAAGCAATCCAATCTCATTAAGAAAAGAAAAAGTGCCAGTTTTTTAATTTTTCCAAGAAAACAATCCTTCCAAAGCAGTCAATAGTTACTATAATCCATTAATGGGTCTTTTCCTCTTTTTGTTTATTTTGCAAAAGACTTTTGCCCAGATAGTTTACAGCTGCTAATTGGGGCTAGGGCTCACTTGTTATAAATCCACACTTAAAAGCTACTCCCGCCTGGATTGAATCTCACTCACCCGGCATTCGAGTACTAGCTCTGTTTCTCTGTTTCTTCCTCCTGCACATCGCTTTTTCCGGCTGTCACAGCCTTGGGGCAGCCTCCATGGCTGCCGCTGAGCCGCCGCCGACGCAGAGGGCAATCCTCTGGCCTCGAGGAACCTGCCCGTTCCTCTCAGCTGTCTGAGGGATCCCTCTCTTTCCCCCTGTCCCTACAGGACAGGGGAGGTCCGCAGACCTGCCGGCAGCAGTTTAGCAGACAGGGTTTTCGTGGGGCTCCTAAGAGCCCCGCTATTTTCCCGTCTGGTCTGCCGTGACACCAATCGGAAGTCCCGAAAATTTATCCCATGTCTTGAAATACATCGACTCCTCTTTATCTTTTATTCTCAATGTTAATCCATTCATTTCTGCACATTCTAAAATTTTCTTTATAATATCTCCTTCCAACGGAATTTTATCTGCTTTCCAGTTTTGTGCAAATACAATTCTAGCCGCTGTTATTATATGAATAATCAAATATGTATCTTCTTTACTATAATTCTCTGGTAAAATTCCCAATAAGAATATCTCTGGTTTTAGCTCTATATGTTGCTGCAACATTCCCTCTAACCATGTTTGTATTTTCACCCAATATTGTTTTGCTTCTTTACATAACCACCACATATGATAGTATGATCCCAGCAACTGATGATATTTCCAACACTTAGCTGATTTATCTTTAAACATCTTAGCTAATCTTTCTGGTGGCATATGCCATCTATAAAACATCTTATACAGGTTTTCTTTATAGGCTGTTGCCATTGTTAATTTATAATTTCTTTCCCAAAGTTATTGCCATTTGTCCAGTTCTATGGTGTATTCAAAATTCTTTGCCCATGCTATCATTGTTTTGTTTACTTCTTCATCTTCTAATCTAATATGCAATAAATAATTATATAATTTCTTAATCATTTTCTCATCTGTTCCTGTCAATATTTCATCCAGTTCTGATTTCCCCAAGTTAAAGCCATATTGTCTATGACCTGCTTCATATCTTGATTGTATTTGCAGTCTTGTATACCAATCTATCTCAATCCCTTGACTCTCTAATTCTTGTTTTTGTTTCAGTTCTCCCCGATCTGTCAAAATGTCTTTATATCTAACAATATTCCCCATGTTCACAATATTTGGGTATGTCACCACTTCTATTGTAGAAAGCCACATTGGAATATTCAAATAATGTTTTTCTTTCACTCTCTCCCACACTGATAGCAAACCATTTCTTACATGTCGTCTTTGGAAATATCCATGTATCCTTTGTTTCCCGTACCATAAAAAGGCATGCCAACCCAGTTGTAAATCATGACCCTCTAATGTCAATAGTCTTGTATTCCTTAATAAAATCCATTCTTTAATCCATGTTAACGCTGCCGCTTGATAATACAATTCCCAATTTGGAAGGCCAAACCCACCTCTAATTCTTGCATCTTGTAGCATTTTTATGTTAATCCTTGCTCTCTTTCCTTGCCACACATATTTCCATGTTATGGGGTACGCAGACGGTTTGGGAGGCCTGCAAAGTGCTGCTGGGGGCTGGGGAGGGCAAAAACCTTTTCTTGTTTTCCTCTTCGAAATCTTGGTACGTCTTATACTCCACTGCATCTTATGTGTATATATAAATATATATGTGAAGTGGTTCGGGAATAACGAGAGGCACAACCAAGCAAGTGACAACAGCTCTTTAATATACAGTGAGACTTCAGCAAAAACTCAGAGGCTGCAGCCCTCCTTATATACAATCCAGGAGGGACTGTCAGCCAATCAGAAACGATAGCAGGTTTGAAACTCCCGCTCAAAAGTATCAATACATAACACCCCTCCCTTCCCAGAAAGCACTGACATTCAAAAATTTACATATGTACACACAAAATCTCGCAGGTGCCTAGGACGAGTTCTCGCTCTAGTTGACCTGCACAGTTCAGTGTCTGGTGGGGCGTCGAGTTGGTCGGAGGGACTTTCTGTCTCTCCCGGCTCCGCAAATGGAACCTCCTGGATTTTGTCCGGGGCGTGGTTATTATTTTTTTTTTTTAATTTGATTTATATGCCGCCCTTCTCCGGAGACTCAGGGCGGCTTACAATGCTTTAAGCAATAGCCTTCATTCTTTTGTATATTTTATACAAAGTCAGCTTATTGCCCCCACAAACTGGGTCCTCATTTCACCTACCTTAGAAAGGATGGAAGGCTGAGTCAACCTTGAGCCTTGGAGAGATTCGAACCAGCAGAAATTGCAGGCAGCTGTGTTAATAACAGGGTGCACTAAACCCTTGTACTATCAAGGCTCAACCGGTTATCCCCGGTTGGGAGTGGCGACTCGCTGGGGGAGCGCTGGAACCAGGGCTTGTCAGCTAAGTATTCTTGCGAACCCGGGCTTGAGTTAGCTGTTTTGGGAAAGTTGTTATAGTTAGGCTCGGAGATGTCTAAATTGATGTTTGCTTCACCGACTACCCTTTTTCTCAGTTGGTCTATGTGGCGCTTCCAGAGTCTGTCTACCCCTACGTCTACCATATAAGATTTCGGGCCTGTTATGCCCACTATGGTTCCTGCAACCCATAGGAGTCCGCTGGCATAATTGCGAGCGAACACCGGGGACCCAACCTGAAACTGTCTTAGTCCAGAGGTTTCTCCCTTGAAATTTTCGTGCAAGTAGTTAGGGTGGAGCCTGTCTAGCACGCACCGAAGCTTCCTGCCCATGAGGAGTTCTGCTGGGCTTCTCCCTGTGGCTGTGCATGGTGTGGCATGCTGGACAGCTAAGAATTGGTCTATCCTGGCCTGCCAGTCCCCGTTATCTAGTCTGGATAGTGCCTCTTTGGCCGTTCTTACAAAACGTTCGACCAATCCGTTAGAAGCCGGGTGGAACGGGGCCGATAGGGCATGGCGGATGCCCAGTCTGGCCAAGTAGCCCTCGAACAGGGTTGCTGTGAATTGAGGGCCGTTGTCAGATACTAAAGTATCCGGTAGGCCATGTGTGGCAAATAGTTTGCGGAGGGCTTTAATGACTGCCTCAGCTGTGGTAGAGGGCATTAGAACTATTTCGAGCCATTTTGAAAAGGCATCAACTACGATTAAAAATGTTTGCCCATGGAAGGGGCCAGCGAAATCAATATGGATCCTCCCCCATGGCCCTTTTGGTTTCTCCCACTCTCGGATGGGCGCTACTGGGGGATCGGGGCGAGACTCCTGGCAGGGTCTGCACTTCCCCACCCACTCGGAGATAACTTGGTCCATGTTGGGCCACCAAACATAACTGCGGGCTAAACTTTTCATTCTGACAATGCCCGGATGCCCTTCGTGCAGCAATTCTAAGACCCTTGTTCATAGTTTCGTTGGTACTACCACCCTGTCACCCCACAACAAACAACCCCCTTGCATAAATAGTTCGTTACGTTTGTTAAATAACCTTGGTATTCCCCCCTGTCCACCTTGACCGGCCACCCCTTCAGCACCCAACTCATTACAGTGCGAATGATCGGGTCTCTAGCCGAGGCTTTCGCCACCTCACAAGAGGAAATAGGCCCCAGAGTCAAAGTGTCCAGCAAAAGAAGGCTTCTGGCATTGGGTTGGCAAGGAGGTCTGGTAGGGGCAGCGGCTGAGGGCATCCGCGTGACCCAAGGCCCATCCGGGTTGATGGACAAGCCGATACGAATAGGCCGACAGAAAAATGGCCCATCTGGTCAAACGAGGGGAAAGGGCAGCGGGGGTTGGCCTATCGCCCGCCAAAAGTCCTAGCAAGGGCCGGTGGTCAGTCACAAGTTCGAATTGTCGGCCATAGAGGTACTCGTGAAACTTTTTAACCCCCGCAATTGCAGCCAGAACCTCTCTGTCCAACTGACTATAGTTCCGCTCTGCGCTTGACAGGGTGCAAGAGTAAAACGCAATGGGCGCCTCTAGGCCGTTCGGCAGTCTATGGCCTAGGACGGCACCAACTCCTACGGGGGAGGCGTCACAAACCAATACAAGCGGTAGCGCTGTGTTGTATTGGATTAGGAAACTGTCTTCCGTTAGAAGTCTCTTTACTGCCTCAAAAGCGGCTGCTTGTGGTTTCCCCCAGACCCATGGTACGTTCTTCCCCAATAATTTGTGTAGGGGATCTGCGACGGTAGCCTTGTCTTTCAGGAACATTGAGTAAAAATTTAGCAGTCCAAGGAAGGCTTGGAGCTCTGCTTTGGTCTTGGGGGTAGGTGCGCTCTTAATAGCTCTCACCTTGCTTTCGGTAGGGTGGATGCCTGTGCCGTCCACCCTGTACCCCAAAAATTCAACGGAGGGGACAGCGATCATACATTTATTTTTCTTTAATTTTAGTCCCGCTTCCCTAAATCTAGAAAGGACGTTCCTTACTCTGTCCCCTAGCTGACGTTCGTCCGGAGCGCTGACTAGAACGTCATCAAAATAGGGCACCACTCCGGGGAGCCCTTGCAGAAGGCGCTCCATGGTGCTTTGAAACAGGCCGGGTGCGACGCTCACCCCAAACTGGAGCCTGGTGCATTTGAATGCACCCCTATGAGTAACAATTGTTTGCGCCTCTGCCGTGGCATCGTCAACTGGTAATTGTTGATAGGCCTGAGCCAGGTCTAATTTGGCAAAAAATTTTCCGGGCCCCAGGGAGTGTAGTAGATGATGCACGATCGGCACCGGATAGGCGCTCGGCTGCAAAGCCTTGTTGATCGTGCACTTGTAGTCGGCGCAGATCCTAATTGAGCCGTCAGACTTTACTGGGGTCACTATAGGGGTTTCCCACTTTGCATGGTCAACGGGAACTAACACCCCTTGTTTAATTAATTTGTCCAGTTCCGCATCGATCTTTGGTTTCAATGCGAAAGGCACCCGTCTGGCCTTGAGTCTTATTTGGGCTACGTTGGGGTCTAAATTAAGGGAGATAGGGGTCCCCACATACTTGCCCAACGTGTCCCCGAAAACGTCCTGGAACTCAGTCAAGAGACTGTCTTTTAACGATGACTTGAGCATCTGGTGGACGCCGGTGAAACCCATGCCGAGGGCTCGGAACCACCCCATGCCGAGAAGGCTGGGGAGTTGCTTCGTGACGATGGTCAGTGGCAGGTCTCTTTCGTAGTCTCCGTAGGTGACTCGGAACGTGCCCACCCCTTCGAGGGGGACTCGGTTCCCCTGGTAGTCTAGGATGCGCAGTCTCTGTTTGGAGAGCTGGTCCTTCCGGAACGACGGCAGGAGGGTCTTTAGGGTCGCCCATGACATTATGGAGAGAGCTGATCCGGTGTCGATCTCCATCGAGCATGGCTTGCCGTTGATTTCGACCACCGTGCTGACTTTGTCCTCGATCGCCGCGCTGGCCTGGTCTATGTGAACGCTGCGGCCATCTCGAGGTTCAAATTCGCACCGTTTTTTCCTGCCGCCTTCTCTCGTTGGCTGTTTCTGGCGCGTTGATTCTGGTTGGCTGCGGCGCTCACGTGGTTGGTGTTTTCTGGGCAGAATGGCTCTACAGACTCGCGCCAAGTGCCCTTTTTTCTCGCAGCGCCTGCAAATAGCCTCTCTGTATTTGCAGGACAGTCTATCATGGTGCCCTCCACAGCTGGGGCAGCTTCGCCGAGGGCTGCCTGTGTCTTTTCTCTGGTGCTCCATTCGGAAGACGTCCTCATCCGACTCGGACTCCGAGCTGGATCCGGCGTCTTCTCTGTGCACCGGGGCAGACTTGGGGCTGTCTTTGCTGGTCAGCGGACGCTGCAGCGTTTCTGCGGCTTTTGTGGAGGCTTCATGAGCCCTGGCCTCGTCTAGGGCTCCAGCAAGCGTCAAATCAGGCTTGGCGAGCAGGCGCCGTTGCAGCCTAATGTCCCGAACACCACAGATCAGTTGCTCAAGCAACGCATCGTCCAAGTCTCTATAGTCGCAATGGGTTGCGGCTTTTCTCAGGCTGGCCATGTATGCGCTGACCGGTTCTCCCTCTCGCTGAACGCGCTGTCTGAGTTGGTATCGTTGCACGAACTTGGAGGGCACGGGAGCATAGTGAGCCCGGAGCGTGGCCATCAGGGTGTCCCAGGAGACGGTCTGGACCGGCGTTGGCTCACACAGTGACTCTGCCATCTCGAACACGTCCGGTCCGCAATGGCTTAGGAAGAGGGCCCTCTTCCGATTAGCGGAGAGCCCTTGCATGTCGCTGGCTTCGAGCGAGCATTCAAACCTCGTTAGGTACGAGACCCATTTCTCGCGGGTCGGATCAAAAGGCTTGGGCGGAACGTAGGCAGACATGTTCGGTATGCCTCCTGTAGTTCGCCTCGTCACCTAGCTGAAGCTCGTGGTCTCACTGGTTCGCTTCTTGTGACCTCTATCCCATCCTCGTTGCCAATGAAGTGGTTCGGGAATAACGAGAGGCACAACCAAGCAAGTGACAACAGCTCTTTAATATACAGTGAGACTTCAGCAAAAACTCAGAGGCTGCAGCCCTCCTTATATACAATCCAGGAGGGACTGTCAGCCAATCAGAAACGATAGCAGGTTTGAAACTCCCGCTCAAAAGTATCAATACATAACAATATGTACATATAAAAGCAAAAGTCTGGAAAAGTATCAGGGCCAGACAGAGTAACTCCTTCCTGCTGAAAGTCTGTGATGATCAACTGGCCCCCATCTTTACCTGCATCTTTAATAAATCACTGGAGAAGTTTATGTCCCCTCTTGCTTCAAATATTCTATCATCCCAGTGCCCAAGAAACTAATCAAGGAGCTAAATGACCACAGACCAGTTGCGCTCACACCCATAGTTATGAAAACCTTTGAAAGGTTAGTGCTGACCCACCTGAAAGCCATAATGGATCTGCTGCTAGAGACCTTGCAATTTGCCTACTGTGCAAATAGATCGGCAGATGATGCTGTCACTGGCACTGCACTACATCATATATTCAATATTTTGAATCCTCAAAGAGCTATGCAAGGGTCCTTTTTGTAGACTTCAGTTCTGTATTCAACACCATCATTCCAGAAACCCTCCTTTTTTTAATTTTGATATATGCTACATTTATATTTTTTTAAAAAAATATTTTTATTGAACATTTTTTAATAGTTTTTAACAATTTTCCTCTTTGCAACATTTCCGCATTGGTATACATCTGTTATATATCCATTTTCTCCTTTACATCTACACGTGGTTCCATTCTCCTTTATACATACTAATATATTAATATAAACATACATTTTATAAACATACATTTTGTGTCATCTATATTTGTACAGATTTAATATTATTTTCTAACTCCTAAGTCTTCTTTCTTTAATATCTTTTGCATCTATCCTCTAACCATTTGTACCATGCATTCCATACCAAATATACTCCCTTTCTCCTTTCTCTTTTATTTCTTTTGTCAATCGTCCATCTCAGTGCACTCCAGCACTTTCCTTATCACACTTTCCTCTGATGGTATAGTATTATTTTTCCAGTTTTGTACATACACTATCCTGGCTGCAGTTATGACATGTAATATTAAGTATTATGTTTTCTTATCATAATTTCCTGTAAGTATGCCTAATAGGAACAGTTCCGGTTTCAATTCTATTTGCTGTTTATCTCCTCAAGCCACTTTCTTATTCTAATCCAATATTTTTTTGCTATTGCACATGGCCATCACATGATAGTACGTTCTATTATCCTCTTTTCTAAATTGACTCAACTAGCTGTGCCTAACCACACTTGCAGATGGATTATATGCTTTCTAACAGATAGGAAGCAGTGGGTGAAGCTAGGTAAAATTACATTGAATACTCATTCAATTAGCACAGGAGCCTCCCAGAGCTGTGTGCTCTCCCCATTATGCTTTTCTCTATACACCAATGACTGCATCTCGAAGGATCCCTCTGTTAAAGTACTGAGGTTTGCAGATGATACAATAGTCCCTGGTCTCATTTGAGACAATGATGAGTCTGCATATAAATGGGAGATAGATCAACTGGCCCTGTGGTGCAACTGGAACAATCTGGAGCTGAACACTCTTAAAACTGTAGAGATGAGAGCAGATTTTAGGACAAGGTTTTCTATTCTATCACCTTTTGCAATATTAGGCAACACAGTATCAACAATAGAAACCTTCAAGTTTCTAGGTTCTATTTTCTCCAAAGACTTGAAATGGACTCCTAATATTAGAACCATCATTAAAAAGGTACAACAAAGAATGTTCTTGCTGTATCAACCCAAAAAGCTCAGATTACCCAAGGATCTGCTGATACAGTTTTATAGAGGAATTATTGAATCTGTCATTTGTACCTCAATAACTATCTGGTGTGGCAAGAAACGAAACAGGACAGGTATAGACTTCAACCGAAAGTTAGAACTGCAGAAAAAACAATTACAATCAGCCTGCTGTCATGGTTTTGACCAATGCCCTAATTAATTATGAGCCTCGAGCAAAGCTTCAAAAGAAATCCAGTTATTTATTAGGAGCTTCATGTTGGCACATTCCAAGTGAAGCCAACTCTGACCCCACTTAATTTATGTCCCGGCCAGGGGCGGGTTTCAAAACCATTGGTACTGGTTCACTCGTAGGTGTGTACATGTTCACGTACGCACACAATGCTTCTGCACATGCTCAGAAGTATCCGGGTGGGTGGGCAGAGCCTTCCGCTGCTGCCGCTACTGGTTTGCCTCATCCGGGATGAACCGGTAGCAACCCACCACTGGTCCCGGCTCTGACCCTGTTTCCCCCCTCCCCCCAAGATGTGTCATCAGTCACATTCTCTAACAAAGCAATTTCGCGGGTTGTAGAGATCATTCCCCTCCAGCCACTGTGGGTAACCACGGAGATGGCCTTGACAGAGAGGAGGCTGGAATGTGCTTTTGTTTTGACTAAAGTGCTCCCTCGCTGCAGCTGCAAAGTTTGTTTTCCCATCCCCCATGCCATTGCCTATGGCAAGGTGAGAGCAGGCCAGGGATGCTTTGCGAATTGACATTTGACTCCCCTCACTTCCTGAAGGCGACCTGTGCAAAGCAAAGACAGTTTGAGTACAGGTATAGATTTTAGAGTTGCGATTCCACCCCTCCCCCCCCAGGCTTGTTTGGGTTGTCTGCATGGAATTTAGCTATGAGGCAGTCAGCCTGGATGTTCCTACTCTTTATCCAAGATGCTTCAAATAAGGGGTAGCCTTTCCACTTTATTAGGTATTGGAGCTGTCTCCTGTGCCATCTCAAGTCGAGGATTCGTAGCACCTCATAATGGGTTTGGCCCCCTATGACCATGGGGTCCAGGGGCTCATGGTGTAGTGGCCGCAGGGTCAATACGACCATGGGTTTTAAGAGGCTGTTATGGGATACCGGGTGTATCTTCTCTAGCAGTTGGGGCAATTTTAATTGCACTATGGGGAATGGCTCCATGAACTTGGGTCCCAGCTTCTTACTGGGGAGTTTCAACCTCAAACATTTTGTGCAATGGTGACCTTTCCCCCTAGCTGGAATGGCAGTTGCAGGGCTCAGTATTTGTCTGCTTGTTTCTTATAGGTCTGTGCTGCTTTAGCTAGAAGTTTCTTGACATTTTCCCATGCTGCTTTCAGCATTGACAGTCAGTCTGTCAAGATGGCTGAGGAGGGAGGATCCCTTGAATATTCTGGCATTGGGACGAAGTCCATGCTGCTCACGACTTTGAATGGAGTTAGTCCCATGCTACTGTGAACAGCATTATTGTACGTGACCTCAGCGAAAGGCAGGAGGTCCACCCAATTGGACTGCTAATAGTTCATGTAACACCTTAGGTACTGTTCTACCATGGCGTTCAGTCTCTCTGTCCCCCCTCCATTGGTGCTCAGATGAAAGGCCGAGCTAAGACCCTGGGATGAGCTAATGGAGTGCAGGAACTCTCTCCAGAATGTAGCCGTGAACTGGACTCCTCTGTCTGAGATAATTCTTCGTGGCACTCCATACAGGCAGTAGATGTGCTTCAGGAACAGTTTGGCTAGCTGGGGGCTGAGGGCAGTCCGCTGCAGGGTATGAAGTGTGCCTGCTTGGATAATAAGTCTATCACAGTCCAGATCACTGTGTTCCCCCCACTTTTTGGCAATTCCACTATAAAGTCCATTGTGATTTCCTCCCATGGCCTCATTGGCTCTGTCACTGGTTGCAGCAGTCCGGGGGTTTTTCCTGGTTACTTTTTCATTGTGGCACAGATGGTGCAACTTTTCACATAACTGTCCACGTCTTTCTTTATGCCGGGCCACCAGAATTGCTTCCTTGCTAAGTGTAAAGTCTTAGGAAACCGAAGTGGCCTGCCAATTTGACATTGTGGCTCCTCTGGAGGATTAAGGTGCATAGGGACTCTGGGATGTAGAGTTTCATTCCCTTCCATGCTAGGTCATCCCTATTTCTCAAGATGTGTTGGTTGTCACAGAACCAGGGGTCTGCCAGCAGTTGTCAGCACTCCAACTTATGCTCTCTTCCAGTGCTGTCATGAAGACCAGAAGCACTGAATGATTGCTGAGATGAACTTTTACCTAGTTTTCTGCATGCAAGAGATAGGGTTTTCTGGGGGATGAGGGTGGGGGTCACATTCCTGTGAGAAGTACGTGCCAGGACGGAGAGATGGATTGGCTAATGGCCAATGAGAAATCGGGTTGGAGAGCGGAAGAGGAGGGGGTTGGAAGGAGGGGCCAGTTGAGCTGCAATTAGCCTCAGAAATGTCGGCTATTTCTGTTCTTAATAAAGAATGATTCATTAGAGACTGCGCTTGAAAATGAAACTTATTTTAAGACAGAACCGAAACCTGACAGACAGCTCAACTCTCCTCCAAATCCAGGCTGGCTGAGTTTAAATCATCCCGTCCCCTCCCACACAACTGGTCGGACGGACTATGGCTGAAGCCAAGCTATCGGAGGAAAGCCTGCTTCAAGAAACGGGAGGAGCAGAAGCGGTCATGATTCCAGCCAACTTGGAAAATACAAAGGTTCAACTTTCTCCACCTTCCCCCCCCGCAGAACTTCAAGCAAAGAAACGTGAAGCAGATAAGTACCCGGGGACTGTGCCAAAAGCCTTAAAGGCGGAATCCCCTTTTGCAAAGTTAAAAGATAAAGAAAAACCCCTAAGTGAATTGGGAAGGGCGAGCTGGGGATGGGAATGGCAGCGAAGCCCAGACAAGGCAGCACCTCCCCACCCCAGGATGAGAGACGAGGCAGAGGACTATCAACACCAGGGCTGGCCCTCCAGAGCTCAGCACAGAGAGGAGAGGGCAGAGAGGGAGGAGCCACCCCAGTTCAGAGGGAAGTTCGATGGTGACCCAGACAACCTCGCCCAATTCCTCGATTCAGCTGAGATATACATAGAGCGGTTTGGACACCTCTACCCTTTCCCCAGAGCCCTAGTGAATGCTATCAGGGAAGGGCTGGAGGGAGAAGCAAAGAGGTGGTCAGCATCACTCTACAAATACAGGGCCCCCCAGCTACAAAATGCGGATGGGTTCTTGCAACTATTGAGAGCCCGTTATGAGGAGGAGGAGGAGGACCCCTATGTGGAAGACGAACTCAGAAACCTAATGCAGAGGGGGAAGCCTATCAGAGAGCATAAGTTGGAGTGCTGACATCCGGCCCCTCTCCCTTCACTTCTGCGACATTCATTAAAAAATGAAACGCTGACAGACCCCTGGTATCGAGACAATCAACATCTCTTGACAAAAAGAGATGAACTAGCATGGAGGGGGACAAAGCTCTATGTGCCACAGAGTTTACGCATCCTGATTCTCAAGAGGAGCCACGATGTTAAACCAGCAGGACACTTCGGGTTCCTAAAGACTCTGCACCTAGTACGGAGGCAGTTCTGGTGGCCACATATGAGAAAGGACGTAGACAGTTATGTAAAAAGCTGCACCATTTGTGCCACGATGAAGACAAGGCCAGGGTGCCCGCCTGGATTGTTGCAACCAGTAGCTGAGCCAACAAGACCATGGGAGGAGATTGCAATGGACTTTATAGTAGACCTACCGAGGAGTAGTGGAAATACAGTGATCTGGACTGTAATAGACTTATTCTCCAAACAGGCACACTTCATTCCTTGTAGTGGACTGCCTTCAGCCCGTCAGTTGTCCAAACTGTTCCTGAAACACATTTACCGCCTACATGGAGTCCCCAGGAGAATCATTTCCGACAGAGGGGTCCAGTTCACAGCAAAGTTCTGGAGGGAGTTTCTACGATCCATAGGTTCATCCCAAGGGCTCAGCTCAGCATTTCACCCGAGTACCAATGGGGGGGCAGAAAGACTGAACGCTATGATAGAACAGTATTTAAGATGCTACGTCGACTACCAGCAGTCCAATTGGGCAGACCTCCTATCTTTTGCGGAGGTTGCATATAATAATGCTGTCCACAGCAGCACGGGGCTAACCCCGTTCAAAATAGTGAGTGGCATGGATTTTGTTCCCATGCCAGAATACCCGAGGGAGCCCCCTTCCTCAGTCAGTTTGACCGACTGGATGGCAATGTTGAGACAAACTTGGGAAAATGTTAAGAGGGCGCTGGCAAAGGCGGCTCAATCTTATAAGGACCAAGCAGACAAGCACCGAACTCCCCAAAGACCATTTCAGCTGGGAGAGAAAGTTTACCTCTCCACCAAGTACTTGAGACTTAGACTCCCGAGCAGGAAATTGGGCCCAAAATTTATAGGACCATTTCCTATAATAAAAATAATCAACCCCGTTACGGTGCAATTGCAGTTGCCACGGCTTTTGGGGAAAATTCACCCCGTTTTTCACAGTAGCCTTCTAAAACCTGTAGTGGGGTCTACTTTAAGGCCAACACCACGTGAACCCCCTGGGCCCCTGGTTGTTGGGGGCCAAACGCATTATGAAGTGCAGCGGATTCTCGATTCAAGATGGCACAGGGGGCGCCTTCAGTACTTAATTAAATGGAAGGGTTACCCATTGTCAGAGGCTTCCTGGGTGAAGAGCGCAAACATCCAAGCTGATCGCCTTATAGCAAAATTCCATGCAGACCACCCGGGAAAGCCGGGAGGGGGGGGTGCACAGCCAGGGAGGGGCTGATGGGACTAATCTTCTTGTGTTTTCCCTATGGGATAGGTGATGTCGCAGAAGTGAAGGGAGAGGGGCCGGATGTCAGCACTCCAACTTATGCTCTCTTCCAGTGCTGTCATGAAGACCAGAAGCACTGAATGATTGCTGAGATGAACTTTTACCTAGTTTTCTGCATGCAAGAGATAGGGTTTTCTGGGGGATGAGGGTGGGGGTCACATTCCTGTGAGAAGTACGTGCCAGGACGGAGAGATGGATTGGCTAATGGCCAATGAGAAATCGGGTTGGAGAGCGGAAGAGGAGGGGGTTGGAAGGAGGGGCCAGTTGAGCTGCAATTAGCCTCAGAAATGTCGGCTATTTCTGTTCTTAATAAAGAATGATTCATTAGAGACTGCGCTTGAAAATGAAACTTATTTTAAGACAGAACCGAAACCTGACAGCAGTTCAGTTTTGAGTTTCATGGTTAGATCATTTGCTGGTCGATCTTGCCAGTCGCAGCATTGTCGTCTGGTGGTCACTTGGACAGCTGTTTAGATAGGGGGGATGATGGCGTCTACTACCTCCTCCCATTCTCATTTGTACTGGGACATGTGGGAGAGGGTGTCAGCTAGGAAGTTCCTCCCTCTGTAATGTGTTTTAGCATGAAGTAGAACCGGTTGAAGTATTGAGCCCAGCAAACTTGTTTGGGCAATAGTTTTTACGGGAGCTTCAGGGCCTCCAAGTTTTTGTGGTCAATCCAGACTTCAAACAGTTTCTTCCCCCCTTCCAGCAGGTGGCACCAGGTCAACAGTGCCCATCTTGCCACAAAAGCCTCTTTTTCCCATATGGCCTATTGCCTCTCTGTGTCTGTGAGTTTGCAGGAGGTGTAGGCACAGGGCTGTAGTTTTCCTTGGCTATTTCTTTGGAGTAGCACTGCTCCCACTGCCACGTCGCTGGCGTCTGCTTGGATAACAAAGAGTGGTTTGGGGTTAGGATGCTTCAGCACTGGTTCCTTTGCAAAAAGTTCTTTTAGTGTTTTGAATGCCTTTTGGCAGGTTAGGTCCCACTGTAGGGGTTGTCCTGGGTGGGGCTTCATCCCTGGGACCCGTGTCTTTAGGAGGTCTGTCATGGGTTTGGCAATCTTTGCAAAGGAGGGGATGAATTGCCTGTAGAAATTTGCGAATCCTAGGAAGCTTTGTAACTGTCTGCGAGTGCGAGGGGGTTGCCAGCCCAGGATGGCTTGTACTTTGGCTGGATCCATCTTTATGCCCTCATTTGATGGTAGCCCAGGTAGTCTAGCCATGCTCAGTGAAATTCACATTTTGACAGCTTGACATACAGGTTTGCTGCCAGAAGTTTTTCCAGTAACTGGCGAACTAGGGGTATGTGGTCGTTCATGGTCTCAGTGTAGATGAGGATATTGTTCAAGTAGACAAGGACCTCCTTATAGAGGTGCTCGTGCAGCACCTCGTTTATTAACTGCATGAACACCACCAGGGGCCCCTGCAGTCTGAAAGGCAACACTTTGAATTGGAAGCTCCCCTACGGTGCAGTTGAACGCTGTTTTCCATTCATCTCCCTCCCTTATGCAGACTTGGTAGTATGCTTCTCTGAGGTCTAATTTGGTAAAGACTTCCCTTGGCTAGGTAAAATAGCATGTCCTTCATGAGAGGGAGGGGGTATAGGTTGTATACATGCACACAGTTTATATCTCTAAAGTCAACGCATAATCTCATAGTTCCATCTTTTTTTTCTTTCAACAGGACTGGGGCTGCAATCTGTGGTTTGGCTGGCTCGATGAACCCCCTTGCTAGGTTTATGTCTATGTATTTGCGCATTTCTTCCATTTCCCAAGTTGTTGTGGCATACAGTTTGGGTTTGGGTAGTTTTGCCCCAGGAATGATTTCGATAGCACAGTCCATCTCACGGTGGGAAGCGGGGGGGGGGGGATAGGATGTCACACTCAGCTTCACTGAATACTTCCATGAGGCTGATAATCTTTTGGGATCTGTTCGGCCCCTGGGATCTTGTCGGAGGTGGCTGTCAGTTGTTCTCGTGGGCCCTTTGGGAGGGTTCCCTGCGTGAGCAGTGCTTCTATTTGCTGGTGTGGAGGGAGTTGGGGTCCCCTTGCTATCCTCAGTCTGCAGCTGCCCCCTTGCCACCAGATGGTTGGGCCCCACTTGTCTAGCCAGGAGAGCCCCAGTATAACCGCATCCATCATTTTGGGGGCTATTATGAATCAAATTACTTCCCAGTGATTCACTAGCTCTAGCTTCACTGGTTCGGTCAAGTGGGTGGCGTAGGTAATAGGGACCCATCGATCTGTTCGAACCTGATCAGGTGGGCCAGTCTTTTCACTCTAATCCCGAGTTTCAGGATTGTGGTTAGGTTGATCAAGCATCTAGTGCAACCTGAGTCTATTAGGGCTTGAAAAGTCCCTCGGGTCCCTGTTTTTGGGGCTGTGATGCAGGTATAATACAGAGGGTACTTGGCTCAATAGAAGTAATTGTGAGAAGGATCTTTTGAGTCCTAGCGGACAATCATTTAAATATGAGTCAGCAGTGTGCTGCAGCTGCCAAAAAAGCCAATGCAATCCTAGGCTACATTATCAGAAGGATAGAATCAAGATCACATGAAGTGTTAATACCACTCTATAATGCCTTGGTAAGACCACACTTTGAATACTACATCCGGTTTTAGTCTCCACAATGTAAAAAAGATGTTGAGACTCTAGAAAGAGTAAAGAAAGGAGAAACAAAGATAATTAGGGGACTGGAGGCTAAAACATATAAAGAATGATTGCCTAATTGGATATGTCTAGTTTAATGAAAAGGACTTGAGTGACATGATAGCAATGTTCCAATATCTCAGGGGCTGCCATAAAGAAGAGGGAGTCAGCCTATTCTCCAAAGCACCTGAGGGCAGGACAAGAAGCAATGGGTGGAAACTAATCAAGGAGAGAAGCAACCTAAAAATAAGGAGAAATTTCTTGACAGTGAGAACAATTTATCTGTGGAATGAATTGCCTAGAGAAGTGGTGGATGCATGAACACTGAAAGTTTTTAAGAAGAGATTGGGCAACCATTTGTCAGAAATGGGTTTCCTGCCTGAGCAAGGGGTTGGATTAGAAGACCTCCAAGGTCCCTTCCAACTCTGTTATTCAGTTACTAATTGGGGCACTTCCTTACAGGAGAATGCTAGAAATCACTGTGAAACCAGCCGTCGCTTCTGTGGAATCCTAAAATAGTGATAACTAGAAGCATCCTGTTGTTTCATTTTGGAATGGGGAGATGTACTTATAATTTTATAAATACTTATTTATTCTGATACAGATACTGATGAAGATGACAAGTGACAATCTAATTTATGTTAGCTGCAAATTCAGACTGCAAGGTCAAGATGTTTGCAAGCTGATTAATCAAGCATACACTGTATATATAATACATGTACCTTATAGATGCTGTTGAGGTTACAAATAGAGAAATGTTTGTACTATTTTGCAGATGGATAAATGATTTTTTGCTCTTGTTGTATCACTTGTGAGCTGTGTTAAAGTGAATTAATTGCAGTTATTTGTTTGATAGACAACCAGTGCAGTGGTTGTTGTTTAGGCAGGAAAACAGTTTGGGCATTGTATCAAAAATACTTGATTGTGTTTGCTATTTCAAGTTTTAAACAACTTTTTAAAATTATCCCTTTGTCTGCCTAGTACCAGCTACTTCTCAATCTATTATTGTGTCATTAGACAACAAAAATGTAGTCTAAGTTTCAGAACATCATCAGAATAAGAAGTTGAAAGGGACCTTGGAGGCATTTTTAGTCAAATCCCTTGGTCAAACAGGAGACCCTATACCCATGATGGTGAACCTATGGCACGCATGCCGGAAGTGGCATGCAGAGCCATCTCTCCGGGCGCGAGCCGTCGCCCTTTGCTCTTCTGGGTTCCGACACGGCAGCCAGCTGGTCTTCACATGTGCAGGAGTGCCAGAAATCGATAGAGCAGCCATCTGGTGTGCATATGGGAAGATGATCTTCCAGTTTCTAGCACGCTGATGCGCACTGGCCACCTGGTCTTCTGGTTTCTCTGTTTATTTTGACTTGTATTCCTGTTCTTTTACAGTACTGCTTTTGATAGGCTGCTAATTTTCATTCTGTTTCTGGAAGAAAATGAAGACATTGTCAAGGAAGGTACATCTGTTTGACAGATCAAGAATCCAGGATGTGCACTTTATCAGACGTAAATGTTTTTTATGTTTCTAAAGTATACACTTACTGGTATTTACTGCAAAGGGAAATAAATAAGACAATAGTGACCAGAAACTATTTTCAAAAGAAATAAAAATTAAAAAAAGTCTATAAAGAGTGTTTCTTTTGTAAAATCTGTTCAGCCAATATCTTATTTCCTTCTCTATGTAAAGGGAGATTATCTGCATTAAAACATTTCTTTTTTTAATTTTTTTTATTGAATTAAAAAACATACACACACAATAGAACAAAAAAGAACACAAACAAGTACAAAATAAAACAAATACAAAATAAAACAATACACAACATATACGACATTTAAACATAATATCTTATTTCTTAAGAAAATACATCGGTAAATTGTATTTCTCTATGTATATTCCCAAATCTCACCTTATATAATGATATTTTTTGAAGTTTTGTTATAACTCTATTGTATTTCCTTGGTACACGATTTGATTCAAATCTGTTAGGATTGTCTTTTTATTTGGTTTTCCTTTTCTCTAGCCATTGTTACCACTTTTGCCAAACCAGATAGTATTCAGATTCTTCCTTTTCTTGGATTTCTTTTTTTTATTATTATTAAAAAGTTTTGTAGAAAATACAAACATTTTCACCCCCCCACCCTTCCCCCCTCAACCCCTCCCTCCCCTTTCCCACCCCCCCTTCCCACCCACCCCCCTCCCTAGACTTCCCAGAACAAGCACAGAGTATAGCATTCACAAATCAAAAGCTAAAATATGCTAACAAATTATTACATTTCATATTCTCCCTAGATCCTTAACTCCTTATAATTCAAAAAACAAACATAAACTACTTAAAATTACTTCATTCATATGCTATATGAATCTTCTTATTCAGATACTTCTTCTGTATGTAATCGATCCATCTTCTCCATTCCGATATGTATCTTTCATTTGAATGGTCTTTAAGATATGATGAAATTTTCGCCATTTCTGCCAAATGCACAACTTTTAATGTCCATTCCTCAATGGTGGGTGGATCTTCCTTCTTCCAGTACTGTGCCACCAGTAACCTGGCAGCCGTTATTAAGTTCAAAACTAACTTAGTCTCTATTACAGTACAATCCATGACTATTCCCAACAAAAAGAACTGTGGTGTAAATTTAATTTTTTTCTTTAAAATGTTTTGAATAATCCACCATATTTTTATCCAAAAAGCCTTAATTTTTTTACATGTCCACCATATATGAAAGTAGCATCTTTACACTCACATCGCCAACACTTAGGTTGTAAATTTGGATACATACAGGCTAATTTTTTTTATAAAAATCTATAAAACATTTTATAAAAATTCTCCCTTAGATTTTGAGCTTGTTTAAATCTTACATTTCTGACCCATATCTTTTCCCATGTTTCCATCATTATTGGTTCACCTACGTTTTGTGCCCATTTTATCATACAGTCCTTGACTAACTCTGTTTCTGAATCTATTTCCACTAGTGCATTATACAACCTTTTTATACGCATTTGACCTTTATCTCTTGTTTGCTTTATCAAATTCTCATCCTGCTGCAAAATACCAATTTTTTGATCTTCTCTCCATCTGGCCTGCAGCTGTCCATACTGAAACCAAGTCCTAATAATTCCTTCTTCTCTTAATTGCTCCATTGATTTTAATTGTAATCTGACTCCTTCCTTATAAAAAAGTTCCTTATATGTAATCTTATCTTGCTTTTGCTCTAAGTTTATATTCTCTATCGCGTGTCTGGGTACTTATTGGTAATTGGTAACTTATCACTTAATTTATTGGTAATTGGTAACTTATCACTTAATTTATATTTATACTTTTTCCAGACCCGCAATAGAGAATTTCTTAATATATGACTTTTAAAAGCCTTATCTACTTTCTTGTCATAGACTAAATAAGCATGCCAGCCGTAGACCAAACCATATCCTTCAATATTCAATATCTTTCCCTCCGTTAAATTTATCTAGTCTGTGATTGCTGAGAGGGCAGCGGCTTCATAGTACAGTCTTAAGTTGGGCATTTTAAGACCACCTCTTTCTCGGATATCTTGCATTATCTTTTGTTTAACTCGAGGTTTCTTCCCTGCCCACACAAACTTATTTATGCCCTTCTGCCATTCCTTCAAATTTTCATCTTTTTTTAGTATAGGTATCATTTGAAAAAGAAATAAAAATTTTGGTAAAATATTCATTTTTACAGCGGCTATCCTTCCCAGCAAAGACAATTGTAGTTTTTTCCAATTTTTCATCTCTTTTTGTATTTTGTGCCATAATGGTTCATAATTGTGCTGATATAATTTCATATTTGCAGTCATAATATAAACCCCTAAGTATTTAACCTTCTTAACTACTTCAAATCCTGTTAACCTTTCTATCTCTTCTTTCTGGCTTCTAACCATATTTTTAGCTATTATTTTTGTTTTAGCTGTATTTATTTTAAAACCAGATACTTGTCCATATAAGCAGGTTATATCCATCAGGGCTGTAATCGATTGTACTGCTTGGGTTAAGGTAACAACCAGGTCATCCGCAAATGCTCGTAACTTATACTCATGCTGCCTAATTTTAATTCCCTTTATTGTATCCATCTCACGTATTTTACTTAGTAAAACTTCCAGCATCAACACAAACAATAACGGAGACAAGGGACAACCTTGCCTTGTTCCTTTTTCTATATTAAAAGGATCTGTTAAGCCACCATTAACTATTATTTGCGCTGTTTGTTTTTGATATATTGCCTTAATAGATTGTACAAATTGTTCTCCAAGTTGCATCCTTTCTATTAATTTTAATAAAAATTGCCAATTCAATCTGTCAAAGGCTTTTTCAGCATCCAAAAACACTAGCACTGCAGGGACCTGGTTGTTCCTTCCCAGATACTCTAATAAATTAACAATTTGCCTTACATTACTCTTCATTTGTTTGCCATTTATAAAACCAGTTTGATTATGGTTAATCATTTGCTGCATAACTGTCATTAATCTATTTGCTAAAATGTTAGCAAAAATCTTATAGTCTGTGTTCAATAATGAAATCGGCCTATAATTTTTAGGATCTGTATCGTCATACCCTTCTTTTGGGATCAACGAGATAAATGCTGTCTTCCAAGTTGGAGGCACCTTTCCTCCCTGTTGTATATTGTTAAATAATTCTTTCAATGGTTCCACCATTTCCTCCTGTAAAGTTTTATAATAGATAGCTGTCAGACCGTCCGTCCCAGGAGCTTTACCCACTTTCAACTGCTTAATTGCTAACACAATTTCCTTGGAAGTTATCATTTGGTTTAAACTATCCCTCTACTCATTTGAGATTGTATAAATATTCTCTTTCTGCAAATATCTATCTATATCTATATCTTTAATTTTATCACCAGTATACAGCCTCGAATAAAACTCTAAGAAAGATATTTTAATCAATTGTTGCTCATAAACCTCTTTACCCTTGTATTTTATTTTCTCTATAGTCCTTGATTTCTGCTTTTTCCTTAACAAATATGCTAACCACCTGCCAGGTTTATTAGCATTACAAAAAGTATTATGTTTAGCATATTTTAAATTAGTTGCCACTTGATCTGCTATTAACATATTAAATTGACCTTTCAGTAAATTAATTGCCTCTTTAATTTTCTTATCTGTTGGATTAACTATCAAAGCTCTTTCTTGTTTTTTAATCTCTTCTTCTAATTCCTTTCTTTTTCCCCATTTCTTTCTATATTTATTATTCAAATATATCAAAATACCTCGCATATATGCTTTACTTGCATCCCACACCATTTCCATAGATGTACCCTTTTGCATATTCATAACAAAAAATTCTTTCATAATTTTTTTACACTCTTTTATATTTTCTTCATATCTAAACAAATTATCATTTAACCTCCAGGACCTCCTAGACCCTTTTCCACACTCCAATTCCAACCAAACTGGACTATGGTCTGTCAATATTCTTGAGAAAATCTTCGTGTTCTTCGCCCTAGATAAGAGATCATTAGTAATTAGTATAAAATCAATCCTTGAAAAGGATTGATGTCTGTCTGAGAAAAAAGTAAAATCTTTTTCTTCCGGATTTCTTTCACGCCAAATATCCCTCAGTTCCCAATCATCCATCATCTCCCAAAACACTTTGGGCAATTTTGCTCTTGTTAAAACATTTTGTTTAGGTCCCTTCTTACCTTTTTTAATATCCAAGACCCCATTCCAATCCCCCCAACAGGATACAAGTTTTATATGCCCACTGTGTCAACTTCGAGTATAGCTAATTGTAGAAATTTTCTTGTTGTTGATTCCAATTACAAGTATTTTTTCTCCTTTAATTAAAAGTTCTATCGCTAAGAATCTTCCTTGGTCATCTGCTTCAATTAATTTAGCAACAAAGTCTCTTTTCAGATATATAACTATACCATTTTCTGGTGCTGCTGCCATGTAGTGTGTACCAATTTATTTATTTATTTATTTATTTTAAATTTATATACCGCCCTTCTCCCTGAGGACTCAGGGTGGTGTACAGCCAGAATTAAAAAACATAAAATACAAATATTAAAAAACAATTAAAATATATATAAATTTGGCCCAAAATTAAAAATACAAACCAATTAAAACATTTAAAATTTCTTCTTAAGCCAGCCCAGCTTGCTGGAAAAAGTGGGTTTTAAGGGCACGGCGGAAGGCACTAAGGTCTTGGATTCTCCTTATCTCTGGGGGCAACTGATTCCAGAGGGTAGGTGCCCCCACAGAGAAGGCCCTCCCCCTGGGGGTCACCAGCCTACATTGATTGGCTGACGGCACCTTGAGGAGGCCCTCTCTGTGGGAGCGCACGGGACGATGGGAGGTCGTCGGTAGCAGCAGGCGGTCTCGAAGATAGCTAGGCCCGATGCCATGGAGCGCTTTAAAGGTGCTAACCAGCACCTTGAAGCGCACCCGCAAGACCACTGGGAGCCAGTGCAGCTCACGCAGGAGCGGTGTTACATGGGAGCGCCATGTTGCTCCCGTCACTACCCGCGCTGCTGCATTCTGGACCAGTTGGAGCCTCCGGATGCTCTTCAAGGGGAGCCCCATGTAGAGAGCGTTGCAGTAGTCAAGGCGAGAGGTGACGAGGGCATGAGTGACTGTGCACAGGGAATCCCAATCAAGAAAGGGCTGCAACTGGCGAATCAGGCGAACCTGACAAAAGGTCCCCCTGGTTACAGCTCTCAGATGTTCCTCCAAGGACAGCTGCATATCCAGGAGGACTCCGAGATTGCGAGCCCTTTCTGTGGGGGCCAAAGACTCGCCCCCAATAGTCAGTGATGGAGTCAACTGACTATATCGGGATGCCGGGAGCCACAGCCACTCAGTCTTGGAAGGGTTGAGCTTGAGCCTGTTCCTCCCCATCCAGATCCGCACATCCTCCAGGCACTGGGACATCACTTCAAGGGCATCATTGGGATGGCCTGGGGTGGAGATGTACAGCTAGGTGTCATCAGCGTACTGGTGGTATCTCACCCCGAAGCCACAGATGATCTCGCCCAGTGGCTTTACATAAATGTTGAACAGAAGGGGCAAGAGGACCGATCCCTGCGGCACTCCACAGATGAGAGGCCTCGAGGTCGACCTCTGCCCCCCTGCCAACACAAACTGCGACCGGTCGGAGAGAAAGGAGGAGAACCACCGCAACACGGTGCCTCCCACCCCCAATTCTTCCAGCCAGTGCAGCATGATACCATGGTCGATGGTATCAAAAGCCGCTGAGAGATCTAACAGGACCAGAACAGAGGAGCAACCCCTGTCCCGAGCCCTCCAGAGATCATCAACCAATGCGACCAATGCCGTTTCCATGCTGTGCCCAGACCTGAAACCTGACTGGAACGGATCTAGATAAGATGTTTCCTCCAGGAATTGTGGGAACTGTCGCACGACCACACTCTCCACAACCTTCGCCATGAAGCGAAGGTTGGAGACAGGATGGTAGTTGGCCAATATTGCCAGATCCAGGGACGGCTTCTTGAGGAGAGGCCTCACCACCGCCTCCTTCAAGGCAGCGGGGAAGTGGCCCTCACTCAGCGACGCGTTGATAACATCCTGGAGCCAGCCTCGTGTAACCTCCCGGGAAGCCAGTACCAACCAGGAGGGACACGGGTCCAGTAAACATGTGGCCACACTAAGTCTCCCCAAAATCCTGTCCACATCATCGGGAGTCACAGCGTCAAACTCCTCCCAGATAACATTCTCAAGACTATTCCTCGTCACTCTGCCCTGATCTACCCAGTCAGAGTCCAAATCTCCCCGGATCTGAGCGATTTTGTCATACAGGTATTGTCCAAAATCCCCCGCCCTGCCTTCCAAGGGATCCTTCCGCACTCCCGGATGGAGCAGGGAGCGGGTCACCCTAAACAGGGTGGCCAGACGATTTCCTGATGACGCAACAGAGGCGGAAAAGTAATTAAACTTTGCTGTCTTTATCGCCACTAGGTAGGTCTTAATATGCAACCTTACCAGTGTTCGATCAGATTCAGCGAGACTGGCCCTCCAACCGTGCTCCAGGCATCTTTTCCGGTGCTTCATTTCCCTCAGCTCCTCGGTGAACCAAGGAGCCGCACGGGATCGGCACCGGGTCAGAGGCTGCAAAGGCACGACTTGGTCCAAGGCCCCACCACCCGCCCTATCCCAGGCGGCTACCAGGTCCTCGGCCGAGTCATGTGCTAGAACCTCAGGAAATGGCCCAAGCTCCATCTGGAACCTCTCAGGATCCATCAGGTGCCCGGGGCGGATCCATCTAATTGGATCCGCCTCCCTGCGGCGGGGGGCAGCGGTTCGAAGATCTAGGCGAAGGAGTGAGTGGTCTGTCCATGACAAGGGTTCCATGTCTATATCCCCAATAACAAGACCACTCAACCACTGGCCAGAGACAAAAATCAGGTCCAGAGTGTGACCTCCTCTGTGAGTAGGGCCATGAACTAACTGGGTCAGGTCCATGGCCGTCATGGAAGCCATGAACTCCCGAGCCACCTCAGACGTTTCACCAACGGATGGCAAGTTGAAATCACCCATGACTAAAAGCCTGGGTGTATCTACTGCCACCGTGCCTATCACGTCGAGTAGCTCAGGTAGGGCTGTTGCCACGCGGCAGGGAGCCAGGTACATAAGCAACAAGCCCATCTGAACCCCATGACCCCACCTCACAAGGAGTGACTCACATCCGGCTCTCTGAGGCACAGTGGTCTCCCTCGGACCCAGATCTTCGTTAATAATAAGTGCCACCCCCCCCGCCCCTCCCCTGGGCCCTCGGCTGATGGAATGCTCTGAAGCCTGGTGAGCACATTTTTTTTTATTGAAAAAGTTTTCAAATACAAATTTTCCCCCCTTTTTTTCTTCCCCCCCTCCTCCCTAACCCCCCCTCGCCACCCATCCCCCCCTGTGACTTCTTCACACCAAAAACCTAATTCATAACAGATTACATAATATTTTACCATCTCCTTACTCCCTCCTCTATATACTGACCCTTACTTACTAAAAATATTATTGATATTGTTACTTTCCCCTTTTACCATACATTTAAAAAAAAAAGCAGTCTACTATAACATTGTATGATAACTTCTAATTTAGCATAATATTATTATAACTCCCAATTTAGCAATAATCTGCCCTTTTTCTCCTCCCCAAAACTTATATCTATATATTATTACAACATTTCAAAGCAACCTTCCACTTTAAGACTATATAATAAATCCTACTTTAACATTTATTCTTTGTGTATATTAATATAACATTTCAAAGCAGCCTTCCCCATAAATCCTAATTTAACATTTGTTCAACTCTATCCATTTCCTCCACTGCCCTAAATATATCACTTAAACATCCCTTTTCTTAAACTAATCAATCAGTAAACTAACATATTTCCACCCACTTTCCTACAAAATTACCATGCACATTTTGGTGAGCACATTTTGACCAGAGGGACGCCGCCCTCCGGGCCCAACCAGGTCTCCGTAATACCCGCCAGGTCCGCTCCTCCCTCTTGAATAAGATCGTGAATGAGGGGGGCCTTATTTACCATGGACCTGGCGTTGCACAGCATCAGCCGAAGGGCCAGATCCTGAGTATCTAAGCCACCTAGTGTCCGAGCGGAGCCTTGGGGACCAGGGCAAGCAATTGCTCTCAGATAGCAAGTGCGAGCCCCTGACACAGGATATGGTCCCCTGCTCCCGCCATATCTTCCCCTCCCATTCACCGTGCTGATGGAAAATTCCTCCTCCGGATAGTCCTCCAGCCCCTCCCCAATCCCTTGACCTGCACCCTCCAAACCGTCCCCCTGTGCCGGGCTCAGCTCTGACCCTAGTGGGTTCATCCCCCCAAACCCCTTGGTCTTCCTCCCGGTTCCCCTTAAAAAATCATTATTCCCACCCCTTAAAAATTTCATTAAAAATTTACGTAGAAAACCCCTCAACCCCCTCTTCACTGCATGCCATCTCTCGGGGTTCCAAGACCCGTCATCAAGATAGGCCCTCGATAACATGGAGGGCCAGGCCTGTGAGAAGGGGGAGTCTCGCAGTGCGAAGAGATCAGCGGATGAATACATCTTAAGGTTCCAAAAGTCTGTCTGGGGAAGATGGAAAGAGGCCAAGGATTCTTAATGATGGTTTAAAAAAAGTCCAGGGGAGAGAGTCCACCATTTCGGCCGGGGGTCAAACTGGACTCCACTGTCCTCCCACGACAGTGGAGAGGAGTCTCAGGCAGCTGTCCCAGAGGGCAATGACCCAGTCACCCTCTCACGGTGGCCAGTGTCAGCAGGTCTTATACAGTGGCAGCTGCAACAAGATGACTCCCTCGGTGCCCCCGCCCAGGCTCACATCTCTCCTCACAGCAAGTGGATGTTAACGTCAATAGGACCGATGGAATTGCCGGAAACCGGAGGTCAGCTGTGGGCATAAAGGAGCTATTAAGTCCGGGTGCAAGAAAAATCTGGTCGGGGAGATAGTAATCCAGGCCGCGCCCACAAACCAGGCCGCGGCGGAAAAAAGAAAGAGGGAAGGAAGGGGGGGTGGAGACAAACCAAGAGGAGGCGGGACAGTCCACACCATCTTCCAGCTCTTCCCAGCTCCCCCAGTCTCCACCAGATCTTCTTCCCCCCCCTTAACTCCCAGATCTTCAATAAAGCCTCCAACCAGAGAGCTCCAAATCGATGGTTTGCACTCTCTCCCTCACAGCTGACAATAGACCTAGTTTGTAGAGGTCTAGATTCGAAGAGATTCAGGCGGGGCCATAATCCCACGGCATCGCCATAATCCCACGGTGCTCTTCGGGTCCAAACGGCCACATGAGTGACCCAGGACAGCCGAAAAGATCACAACAGGCTGTCCTCAGTATTCTCTTGCTGGGCCGGGGCTCATAGATAGAAAATTCAGCCCTCGAAGAATCCAAAACGGCCCTACATTGCCCCAGGCTTCAGGAGTCTCAGTCACAAACCGCCATCTTCGGGCATAAGGCATTTATCAGGTATTTTTGGTCTTGTACTCTTATATGAGTCTCTTGTAAACAAATCACATCATTTTTAAATTGTTTAAGATAAAGAAATATTTTTCTTCTTTTCTGTGGAGAATTCAAACCATTAACATTCCAAGTCAAAAATGTAGTTCCCATCTCTGGGCCCTTGAAGCAACTGGAGCAGATTCTGGTGGTCTTGTCTCAATTGATCTTTAGGTCTTGCTCCTCCCACTGCTTCTGTTTTGGTAGATTCTTGAATTGTTTCTTGAGTTGCCATCTGGAATTGTTGCTGTCTTGATACTTCTTTGAGCCTAGCTGTCCCCGATCTGGTCTGTCTTTGATCCTTGGGTTGCGCTAAATCAATTAACTCCAACTCTTGAACAGCCATCTGAATTTGTAATGGTTCTTCTCCTTGGCCTGTCAAAACTCCCCCTTGGACTACTGTCAGGAGCTCTTCTTTTTCACCTTCCATCACATCCTTCTTTCTTTTGCCTTCTGGTGATTTGGGTGATTTGGCTGTGCCAGCCTTTAATACATTAATATAAAAATCTCTTGCTTTCCATATTGTGTTAAGCCGATACCTCTCTCCTGAGTAAGTCACCATTAATTCAGCTGGCACCTCCCATCTGTACTGTATCTGGCATTTTTTCAGTTCATCCACCAGAAAAGCATACTCCCTTCTGGCTCTCAAGATCTTAGGGGGGATTTCTTTCATTGTCATCACTTCCTGGCCTTCAACCCGAAATTTGTTTGTAAAAGTGGCCTGTAGAATTTCATTATGTACTCTCCTTGTAGTAAAATATATCACAATGTCTCTTGGTAAATGTTTCTGTCTAGCAGCCCAAGAATTAACGCAATACAGCTTGTCAATCTGCCAGCCCAGATCATTTTTTGACTCCCCCACCAACGGTGCCAATACCTCAGACATCATTTCTCTCAAGTTCTCTTGTTTGTTCTCCTTCACCCCTCTGAATCTTAAAACAAATTCCATATCTCTGTATTGTATCATAGCTACATCATCTTCAGCCCTCTGAATTCTGTTCTGAGCTTCTCCTAATTTATTATCCAAGATTACCGTAGATTGTTTAACTTCTTCAACTTTGTCATCCACCATTTCAATATTGCCTGCCAAACTTTTAAATGTCTTTATGATATCATCCCTAATTTGCTGATTCCGAGTTCCAATCTCATCTGACACAGCCTGTATTTTTTCATTGGTTTCATTAATTTTTTCATTAATCAAAATAGCAAGTTTCTCTTGTGTAACTTGGAGGGCTTGTTGTAACATCTCCAACGTTAAAGTCTGTGGATCTGCTGGAGGGGCAGAGGCTTGCAATCTAGGAATATGAGCTGGGGAGCTGCCAGCACTTCCCGTTCCTTTAATAGGAACAGTCTTTACAGGTTTTGAGGCCATCTCCAATTTAAAATTCTTTATATTTTAATCAGAAGCCAAAAAAAGAAAAATTCCTCAAGAAAAATTCCAAACTTAATTAGCATTTTAAAATCCTCCTTCTATCAATACAGAGTTCTTTCCAGGCAAAGGGCTGCCAGCAAAACGAAACTTTCTTTGAGTTTCACTTTCCCCCACCCCTTCAGGCTTCAATCGCCATTTTGTTGCAAAGTGCTAATTATTAGTTCCGAAGGAGGCTACAAATGTCAGAGTTAGGTAAAGATACTTGCAGCCTGATTTCTCCTTGCTTGTTCTGCCTGCTGCTGGTTCAAAATGTTAAAGTCCCCTCATTTCCATTGGCAGAATTGGTCGCGGCTTCTAGGTCTGCTAATTAGCGGATTCGTCCCTGGTCCGGAGCGGCTTGACAGGCTTTTAGGGAGCGCACACCCTTTGCGCCCCAGGATCCTTCCTAGGGCGTTTGGGGGGGCTCAACCTCCACCTGTCAGCTCTTCTCTCTCCCCTTTGCCCGGGGAGAGGGTTCCAAGCCTCCAGACAGCTGTTTTTCGGCTGTTCTGGGGCTTTAACGGAACCGGGGATCGGGCGCTCGTAAAAGAGCATCTTCGAGGCTCGCCGAGCCAACTGGAAGTCCCCTTTTCTTGGATTTCTTTAGTGAGTTTGTCCATCTCAGCACATTCCATTACTTTCCATATTATTTTATCTTGTGTTGGGATTTCTTCCGATTTCCAATTTTGTGCAAAGATGATTCTTGCTACGGTCAGAATATGTGTAGTTAAATATTGTTTCTTTTTCGTAGCTATTTGTGAATATACCCAGTAAATATGTTTCCGGTTTTAATGGTATTTTTTGTGCTGTTATTTCTTCCAGTTGGATTTTAATTTTGTTCCAAAATTGTTTTGCTTTTGGGCATAACCACCACATGTGATAGTATGTCCCTTTTTGTATTTTGCATTTCCAGCAAAGAGGGGAAGTGTTGGGAAACATTTTTGAGATCCATGCTGGGGGGGGGAGATGCCATCTGTAAAACATCTTATAAGCATTTTCTTTATATGATACTGATAATGTCAATTTACTATTAACTTTCCATAATTTCCATAATTACGGGACCGCCTTCTGCCACCAATTGCCTCCCACTGGACAGTTCGCTCCCACAGAGGGGGCCTCCTCAGCATGCCGCCAGCCAGACAATGTCGGCTGGCGACCCCCAGGGGGAGAGCCTTCTCTGTGATGGCGCCTACCCTCTGGAACAATCTACCCCCAGAGATACGAGTGATCCCAGACCTCCGGACTTTTCGTCGGGCCCTTAAAAACTTTTTCTTTCAGTTAGCCAGGCTGGCCTGATTTTATATTGGTTTTTAAAATTTGATACTGATTTTAAATAGAAATGTTTTTAAATTATGGGCCAAACTTTATTTAATTATTTTAAAACTATTTTAACTTTTGTGTACAAATGTTTTATTTTTGGCTGTTCACCGCCCTGAGTCCGAAAGGAGAAGGGCGGTATAGAAATTTAAATAATAAATAAATAAATAAATAAATAAATAAATTTTTCCCATTTGCTTAGTTCAATGCTATATCCAAATTTCTTCGCCCATGTAATCATATTCTCCTTTACTATTTCCTCTTCTAATTTATATGCAAGTAAAAAATTGTAAATTTTGGTTATTAATTTCTCATTTGGGCCCAGTAGTATTTTATGTTGTTGAATTCCATAATTCTCCATGTCTGTTTTGTATCTGGATTTTAATTTAGGTATGGCCACCAGTCGATTTCCACACCTTGTTCTTTTAATTCTTCTGTTTTTAATTTTCCTTCATCATTTAGGAGTTCTTGATATGTTTTCATTTTATTTATATCCGTTGTATTTGGGTAAATTTGTGCTTCCATTGTTGAAATCCACCATGGGATTCTATTGTAGTGGTTTTTCCTAATTTCAGTCCAAATCTTTAGCAATGTGTCTCTCACAATACGTCTTCGGAATTGTTCCATGTTTTTTAGGTTTCTCTTCCCATAAATATGCATGCCATCCTTTTGCCAGATCAAACCTTCTAATGTTAATTTGCATTTGTTTTTGAGTTCGATCCACTCTTTAATCCATGTTAATGATGATGCTTTGTGATAAATTTGCCAATCTGGAAGCCCCATTCCTCCTCTTTCTCGTTTGTCCTGTAGGTGTTTTAGTTTGATTCTTGCCTTTTTCCCCTGTCAGATGTATTTTAGTATCATCTTATCAAAATCTTTTTTTTGAAAAGTTTTATAAGAGATACAATTTTCTCCCCCCACCCTTTCCCCCTCCCCACATAATAGAAAATGTACATTTTCTTATACATAGTAAATCCTACATATACATGTTTTCCTTAAAGAAAGCATTAAAATAAGGCATTTTTCTTATTTTCCTCCCCAAAAACTAAGGTGCGTTTTATACTCCGAAAAATACAGTAGTTTGGAAGAATAAGGCATTTTAATTACATTCGGAGTTGCTCTTCTTCTCTTTCTTCCCTCATTCCACAACAAACTTTCTTCTTCTCCTCCTTTCTTTCCCTTCCCTCCCTCCTCTTCTCTCCTACTTTCTCCTTCCTCTTCTCCTACCTCATCCTACTTCCTTTTCCTTTCCCCCACTTCTCTCTTCTTTTCCCCCTTCTCACCTTCTCTTCTACTCCTATCCCCTTCCCTTCCTCCTCTCCTTTCTTCCATTCCTCTCCCTCCCTTCCCTCTTCCTATCCTCTCCTCCTCTCTCCTTACTTCTTTGAAGTAAGTTTTTCCTGGATGTATTGGTATTACCTGGAATAAATACAGCATCCTTGGCAGAATATTCATTTTAATGGAGGCTATTTTACCTAGAAATGATAGCTGTAATTTAGTCCAGAATTTTAAATCTTTTTCTATTTGTTTGGCCAATTTATTATAATTATCTTCTTTGAGTGTTGATATTCTACTGGTAAGCCAAATCCCTAGGTATTTCACTTTCTTTACTATTTGTATTCCTAGTATATTTTCCAATTCTTCCCTTTGGTTTTTGGTGAGGTTCTTCGTTAGCATTTTTGTTTTTTGTTTATTGATTTATTGATTTTCAGGCCCGCTACTTCCCCATATTGTTCTATTTTTGTCAATAATTTGGATCCTGATTGTAATGGTTGTTCTAGGATGAGTACTATATCATCCACAAATGCTTGCAGTTTGTATTCCTGGTTCTTTATCCTTAATCCCGTTATTTGTTTATCTTCCCTAATTTCTTTCAATAATATTTCCAATGTTAGTATAAACAGTATGGAGGATAGTGGGCATCCTTGCCTCACTCCTTTCTTTATATCAAATTGTTCCATTGTCTCTCCATTAATCAATATTTTTGCTGTTTGGTTATTGTATATCCTTTTTTAATTTTTTTTTTAATTTGATTTATATGCCGCCCTTCTCCAGAGACTCAGGGCGGCTTACAATGTGCTAAGCAATAGCCTTCATTCTTTTGTATGTTTATACAAAGTCAGCTTATTGCCCCCACAACTGGGTCCTCAATTTACCTACCTTAGAAAGGATGGAAGGCTGAGTCAACCTTGAGCCTTGGCGAGATTCGAACCTGCAGTAATTGCAGGCAGCTGTTCTTAATTACAGCTTAATAACAGGGTGCTTTAGACCACTGTACTACCAAGGCTCTTACTTTTGATCATATTTAAGAATCTTCCTCCAAATTTCATCATTCCCAATTGCGTTATTAAAAATGTCCAATTAAGATTATCAAACGCTTTTTGTGCGTCCAGGAAAATTAATGCTACTTGCTTATCTAATCGTTGTTCATAGTATTCCAGGGTATCGATAATTGTCCTTGTATTATTTTTGATTTGTCGTCTGGGAATAAAGCTGTTTTGGTCTGGATGTATATAGTGATTAATTAAATTTTTCAATCTCTGTGTTATAATAGATGTAAATAGTTTGTAGTCTACATTAAGAAGGGATATTGGTCTATAATTCTTAATTTCAGCAGGATCCGAATCTTGTTTTGGTATTAACATAATTATTGTTTCATTCCATGATTGTGGAATTTCAGCTTCTAGGAGTGTGTCGTTAAATACCTGTATTAGAATGTCATCTAGTGATTGCTGGAATGTCTTATAAAATTTGGATGGTATGCCGTCTGGTCCCGGTGTTTTGTTGTTTTTTTGTTTCTTCCTTGCTTCTATTAATTCTAACATGGAAATCAGTCTATTCAATGATTCAGTGTGGTTTTAATTCCTGAATATTTATTTTGCTTAAATATTCTAGTGTCTTCCTCTCGAAATTCTTCTTTTGCATATAGGTTTTGGAAGAAGTCCCTTGCGATTCGTTTTTTATCCTATTATAGTATATTTGTCCGTCTTCGTCTTTTAATTGTTGTATCATTTTCTTCTCTTTTTCTTTTTTCAGTTTGTAGGCCAGCTACCGGCCAGTTTTATTTGCATGTTCAAATTTATTTTGTTTAGCCATTTTAATTTTTCTTGCTATCTCCGTTGTAATTAGATTTATTTTATGTCTTATAAGGTTAATTCTCTCTTTAATTTCTTTATTATGGCTCTTCCTGTAAGTCTAATTCAGATTGTTGCAGGTGCGTCAATAAATTCTCTTTTGTTTGTTGTTTGTCTTTAATTTTTTTTTTTTGCTATGTAGGCGATTGTTAGACCTCTTATATAAGCTTTGGTTGTATCCCATAGATTTTGAAGACTAGTATGTTCTTTTACATTAATTTGGAAAAATATTTTTAATTCTCTTTGGATCATTTCCACGTATTGTTTGTCCTTTATGATGTCTCTGTCCATTATCCATCTTCTCTGTGCTTGATGACCCTTCCATGTTATTACAATCGGACTATGATCTGCCCATGTATTTGTTGCAATTTCTTTTTTTTTTTATTGTAAAAGTTTTACAATTACATTTTCACCCCCCTAACCCACCCCAAACTCCCCAACCCCCCTCCCTAACCCCCCCTAACCCTCCCCTCCCCCCCGGACTTCCATACAATATACCCCATCATTATCCCCTTTATATTAAAACCCTTAAAAACCTTAAACCCCCCCAACCCCCATATCATTTTTCATCTTCACATAGTTCAAATATTTCTATCTTAATATAATATAATACTATCAATGAAAAGCTATTTGATACTTCCTAGTTTGATATTTGTTCTGCACATAATCTATCCACTTTTTCCATTCACATTCATAAGTCTCTTGTGAGCGATCTTTTAAGTATGCTGAAATCTTCGCCATCTCAGCGAAACTGGCCATCTTCAAAGTCCATTCTTCTACAGTGGGCAAAGCTTCATTTTTCCAATATTTGCCTATCAACAATCTCGCTGCTGTAATCATATACAAAATCAACTTTGTTTCATCCACTGTAAAACCCTTAGCTATACCCAATAGAAACAATTGTGGAGAAAATTGAATTTTTTTCTTTAAAACATTCTGCATGACCCACCAGATTTTTATCCAAAAAGCCTTAACTTTCTTACAGGTCCACCAAATATGATAATATGTAGCATCTGTACAATCACACCTCCAACATTTTGGCCAAACATTAGGGTACATACACGACAATTTCTTAGGATCTAAATGCCATCTATAAAGCATTTTGTAAAAGTTTTCCCTCAAATTCTGCGACTGTGTAAATTTAACATTCTGAACCCAATTTTTTTCCCATGTTTCCAACATCACTGGTTCTTCAAAATTTTGTGCCCACAATCATACAATCTTTAACTAATTCAGTTTCTGAATCCCTTTCTAACAAAACATTATAAAGCCTTTTAATATGCATTGGACCTTTCTCTTTTATATGTCTAACCAATTCTTCCTCGTGCAACATAATACCAGTTTTTTGGTCCTCTTTCCATCTCAATTGTAGTTGATTATATTGAAACCAAGTTAAGTTAATCCCTTCATCCAACAGTGTCTGTAATGTCTTCAACTGCCATCTGCCCGCATCTGTAAAAAGAACCTCTTTGTATAAAACCCCCCCGAGTGACATTATATTTGTATTCCACATAATATGACCAAGATCCAGCCATAGCGGTATTTTATAATCCCATTTGAATCGGTGCTTCTTCCAAACTCTCATCAAAGAGTCTCTAAGTATATGGCTTTTGAATACTTTATCCACTTTGTTGTCATAAAATAAGTAAGCATGCCATCCAAATTCAAGATCAAAACTTTCTATATTCAGTATTCCAGTCTTTTTCCTTCCAAACCAATCGCTGGCTTGAGTCAAAGCTGCTGCTTCATAATATAACTGTAGGTTTGGAAGTTTAAGACCTCCCCTTTCTGGAACATCTTGCATAATTTTCAATTTCACTCTCGGTTTTTTCTCGTTCCAGACAAACTTATTCACTCCAGTTTGCCAGACTTTCAGTTGTTTATCACTTTTAAGCACCGGAATCATTTGGAACAAAAAAAGAAATCTTGGCAAAATGTTCATCTTAACTGCTGCTATTCTCCCAAGTAAAGACAGCTGCAGTTTTTTCCACGTCTCCATATCTTTCTGTACAACTCGCCACAGTACTTCGTAGTTATTTTGAAACAATTTAATATTTGATTCTGCAACCTGAACTCCTAGATATTTAACCTTTGGTATGATCTCAAAACCTGCCTTGTTTTCAAGTTTATGTCGTCGATCTTGTGTCATATTTTTAACTATCATCTTAGTTTTTTTCTGATTCAATCTAAAACCTGATACTGTACCATAATCTTGTATAATGTCTTTCATCTGGATTATTGATTCCATCGGCTGTGTTAGGGTAACAACCAGATCATCTGCAAATGCCCTTATTCTGTAATCCTCTTGCCTTATCACTATACCTTTCAAGTTATTCGAATCCCGTATTGTATTCAACAAGACTTCTAGTGTTAAAATAAATAACAATGGGGATAACGGACAGCCTTGTCTGGTCCCTTTTTCAATATTAAACTCTGATGTCAAACTTCCATTAATAATAATCTGTGCCTTTTGCTCTTGGTAAATTGCTGAGACCGCCTGTATAAATTGGTCTCCAAATCCCATTTTTCTTAAAGTCTTTAGTAGAAAATTCCAGTCCACTCTATCAAAGGCCTTCTCCGCATCCAAAAAAAACCAGCACTGCAGAGATCTGTTTATTCTTCTCAAGATATTCCAATAAATCTATAACTTGCCTTACATTGTCCTTCATGTACCTGCCCTCTATAAATCCCGCTTGGTCATCGTGAATCACCTCTTGAATTACTGGCATCAATCTGTTGGCTAATACTTTTGCATAAATTTTATAGTCATTATTTAAAAGAGATATTGGTCTGTAATTTTCCAGTTTTTTAGGACCTGCTTGTTCTTTTGGTATCAAAGTAATATATGCTGATTTCCATGATGGGGGTATTTTACCCCCTTGTTGTATATTGCAAAATAAATCTCTAAGTTGTTCCACCATTTCTGCTTGTAAAGTTTTATAATACACTGCAGTCAATCCATCTGTTCCAGGAGCTTTAGCTGTTTTCAATTGTTTAATTGCTGCGATTATTTCCTCAACTGTTATAGGGTAATTCATTCTTTCTTTTTGTTGGCTAGTAATTTTTGAGACTCTTTTCTCTTCTAAATATTTTTCTATAAATCCATTCTGTATATCATCTTTAGCATATAATTTAGCGTAGTAATCTACAAAGATTTCTTTAATCAGTTTTTGTTGAGAAATTTCTTTCCCTCCAATATCAATACTCTTATTCAAGTTCATTTCAAAAAATTCTTTCATCTGTTTTTTAAGTTCTGTTATATTTTTTTCATATCTGAACAAATTTTCATTTAATCTCCATGACCTCCTCTCAGTCTTTCCCATCTCAATTTCTATCCATACAGAACTATGATCAGTTAAAGTTCTTGGAAATATCTTTGTTCTTTTTGTTTTAACAAGTAAATCATCTGATAACAAGATAAAGTCAATCCTGGAAAAAGATCTATGTCTATCAGAGAAAAAAGTATAGTCCAGTTCTTTTGGGTTATGAATTCTCCAGATATCTTTTAATTCCAAATCTTCTTTCATATCAAAAAAAGTTTGTGGTAGTCTAATCCTTAATTTCGCCAAACTCTTTTTATCTAGTTTAGAATCAAATACTCCATTCCAATCTCCCATCATTAAAATAGATCTGTAATCCCATTGCAATATTTTATTATGTAAAGTCTTATAAAAATGATCCTGTTGTTGGTTCGGAGCATAAATTCCAATCAAAAGAATTTGGCCATTTGCTGTGTGCAATTCAATTGCGATAAACCTACCACCTTCATCTGCTTCTATAATTTTAGCGGACAATCTTTTATTTACATAAATAACCACACCATTCTTTTTTTTTCCGAGGTTGAAGCTATAAAATGTGTTCCTAATTTAGAGTTTATCAGATATTTGTGATCTTGAGTTCGAATATGAGTTTCTTGTAAACAAATTATGTCATTATTAAATTGTCTCAAATATGTAAATAACTTCTTCCTTTTTTGTGGTGAATTTAATCCGTTAACATTCCAAGATAAGAGCCTAATTGTCATCTTGACCTTTCTGAAGCGATGAGCTGCCTTGCCTAGCTTCTTCTGAGGTCTTCGGCCTTGCTCCCCCCATGGCTTCACTTTGTGTGGTGCTTTTAGCTCCCCTTTTATATTGACTTTCTTGTTGTTGTTTTTCTTTTATTTGCTTGGAAATTGCACGAGTTATACGCTGGTCTTTAACTTCAGGCATCCGAGCTAGATCCAAAGCAGCATCTCTTGTTAACAAAATTGGGGAAGGTTCTAACAGGGATTCCTCCATAAGGCCTCCTCCTCCTACAGCACCCTGCATTTCCACTAGTTCCATCTGCTTGGACTGTTGTTCCCTCTCATGCTGAGGTTGCTTTTCCTTATCACTTTTTATCTCCAACAATGTAGATGTACGTGGGGATGATGATCTTTCTTTAAGAATATTATAATAAAAATATTCCGCCTTCTGAAAAGTATTCAATCGGTGTCTCTCTCCATTATATTTCAAAATTATACCAGTTGGGGCATCCCACCAAAATGGTATTTCTTGCTTTTGCAATTCATTCACTAAAAACCTATACTCTTTTCGGTCTTTTAACATCTTAGGTGGTAATTCCTTGTAAACTCCAATTTGAGCTCCCTCCACTTGCACAGAGGAAAGAAAGGATCTTTGCAAAATATCATTTCTTATTCTTCTATCAGTAAAGTATATCACCACATCTCTGGGCAATTTTCTTTGTCTAGCTACCCATGAGTTCACTCTGTAAATTTTGTCTATTTTATAGACCACATCTGCTGGATCAAATTTTAGCAATACAGCCAGGGCATCAGAACAAATCTGTCTCAAATCTTGCCTATCATTCTCTTTTATTCCTCGAAGCCTAATAGCGAATTCCATGGATCGAAACTGTATCATTGTAATTTCATTTTCAACTCTCTGCACTTTATTATCCACATCAGCAATTTTAAAATCAGTATCCTTCATTTTAACATTAACTTCTGATTTGAATTCTTCCAATTTGGAATCCACTTTAGTAATGGTTTCTGCCAAATCAGAAACCACATTTGACAATTTATCAGACACCTTATCATAATTCTCTTTCATTGCCTCTTTAAATTCATTAATTTCCTTCTTCATTTCCTGTTGTGATTTTTGAAATTTATCATCCAGAGCCTGGGTAATAAAATCTTTTAAACTTTGAACATCAAAGTCCTTTCCCTCACTCTGCTGACTGGGAGGGGGCTGCTGTTCCGGTTTGTGAGTGGGAGATCCCTCCCCTGCAGCCTTTCCTTCCTGTTTCTTTGAAGCCATTCTGCCACGTAAATTAACTTTTCTGAAAAAAGGAAATCTTTTTTTTTCCTTTGCACCTCCACAAAGTCCTTTGAAAAAGTCCCCCAGATTTAATCAAATTAAAAGTTAAATAAGCTGAAGCAAGCTCAGGTTTATTTTAAAAGGAATTTTTCTTCCACTCTTCTCTGTTCGCTTGCTACAACCAGTGCTACAATGTAACTTATTGAAATAGCTTTGCGAAATCACTCTCCCTTTCAGCTCGTTAACGCTGGAACGGCGCCATTTTTTCAAGCCGTTTCCGCTCGCTCTAGCTTTTTCCCAAATCAGAAGTTCAAAGGAAGAGAAATACTTGCAGTTTCTTGGTTTAGGGGTTGAGGTTGTTTTGTAGCAAAGTTATTTTCCCATCAGTTTAAATGTTTGCTGCAGCCGGCTTGCTCTGACAAGCAGAGTCGTCCCACGCCGTCCGGAATCTCCGCAAGTTGAAAGGGAGCCGCGCCCGTTTCCTCCCCAGTAGCAGACTTCTGGGGGTTCACGGGGGCTCGACCTGCCTCTTGCTTCACTCTTCTCCTCAAATCCTCAGGATTTTGGAGTTTTCAAGCCGCTCCCCTCACTCGGAGCGGCTCTACAGGCGGCGGGGCTGGCGGTCCTTCAAAAGCGACCGTCTTCACCGGTGGCAGGCAAACCCGGAAGTCCCGTTGCAATTTCTATTTGTTTGATATCTAACCTGAGCTCTGCTGTCATCCAAGCCATGTCGATTCTGGACCATGATTGATGCGGATTCGAATAAAATGTAAATTATTTTTTGTTTTGGTTGATTTCCCTCCAAGGGTCTTGTATTGGAGTTCTTTTTTTTTTAATAGAATTTTGTTTTTATTTTCAAAAATACAAACAAAACAAAACAAAACAAAACAAAACAAAACAAAACATAAAAGCATTACCATTCCATACAATTTTAGACAGTGCATCAGTCGGTGGCATTTTTGTGCTTCTCTTCTCTTCAATTTATCATTAAACATGCTAGCTTATTTCCAAAAGTTTCAACATCCATTTATATCATAATTATTTCCAATTCTTATTCTCTATCCATTGGTAAAATAGATCCCATATCAAGTAATATTGTCTATCTTCCTGCTCTCTTATTTCAAATGTCAGTGTATTCATTTCAGCACATTCCATCATTTTCTTTATAATTTCTTCATCATTAGGTAACTTTTCTCCTTTCCAATTTTTAGTAAATACAATTCTAGCTGCTGTCAAAAGATTGACAATTAAATATTGCAGATCTTTACTATATGTCTCCGGTATAATCCCTAATAAAATATCTCTGGTTTAAAGTCAATATGTCTCTTTATCATTTTTTCCAACCATGTGTGTATCTTAGTCCAATATCTCCTTGCTTCTACACATGTCCACCATATGTGGTAATAGGATCCTGGGGTCTGATGACATTTCCAACATTTCTCCAATTTATTCTGGAACATTCTGGCTATTCTTGATGGGGATAAATGCCACCTGTAAAACATCCTATACAAATTCTCCTTATATGCTGTAGAGATTGTCATTTTACAATTATGTGACCACAATTTTTGCCATTTCTCTAAATCAATACCATAACCAAAATTCTTCCCCCATGCTATCATTGATTCTTTAACTTGTTCTTCTTCCAATTTAACCTCTAGTAAATAACCATATAGCTTTTTAATTACATCATCAGAACCCATCAAGATCTTGTCTAGATTAGTCAATACATTATAAAAGCCTTCTTGTTTAAGGTCTTCTCGATATCTAGAGAGTATTTGCATGTATGAAAACCAATCCATCTTATACCCTTGATCTTCCATGTCTTGCTTTAACTTAAGTTCATCCTTTTCATCCAATAATTCCTTATATCTTATAATTTGTTTCCCTTTAAACACCACTGGCTAAGAAAATGCTTCAATTCTAGATACCCAGACTGGTATCTTCAAGTAGTGATTTTTTTTAACCTTCTCCTAATTCAACCATAAGGCTTCACGTATTTTATGTCTTCTAAAATACCCCTGTATTTTAGTTCCTTTATACCACAAAAAAGCATGCCATGCCAACAACAAATCATGTCCCTCCAAATTTAACAATCTAGTATTTTTTAATGATATCCATTCTTTAGTCCACATTAAGCTAGCTGCTTGATAATAAAGTTCAAAATTAGGTAAACCAAAACCACCTCTCATTTTAGCACCTTGTAACAACTTCATTGGAGTTCTTGTACCATATCCTGAAATGTGTCCGGTAGTATTTTTTTCCTGAATTTATTTTTTTTACTACTTTGATAATCTTCTCTATATCTACTATTGCATTATAGTCTCCGATGAGACATATATTTTCATAGTCCAATTCTTTAATTATATTATGTATTTTTTTGAAGTAATCAGTTTGGCTTCCATTCGGCGCATAGAGTGACACTAATAGTATGTTTTTTGTTCCTGTTTTAATCTCAATCATCTGCAAATATTTGTTTTGCTTGTATGTGATTTTTGATATATATATTGCAATGCCTTTCTTTTTTGTTCTGTTAATGCAGTAGAGAGTGTTCCCAATTGTTTATTTTCTAATAATTTTTGATGTTGTTTTTTAATGTGGACTTCTTGTAATGTTATGATATCTGTCTTCAATTTCTGTAAGTTTTTAAATATACAAGTTCTCTTAGATGGAATATTTAAGCCATTTATATTAATTGATATGTTTTAGTTCCTTCTCCATTCCAATCCTCTATTTCCTTACTGTCCTGAGTCTTCTTGTGTTTTTTGCAATAATGTGTTTCTTCCCTTGCTCCCTCTCTTTCCATCTTCTCTTTCCCCATTCTCGTTCTTCCTTCTCGTTCTCTCTGTATTTCAGAGGCCCTCTTTTATAATAGAATCTTTTTTTTATTGAAAAAGTTTTTCAAATACAAATTTTTCCCCCTTTCCCCCCCTCCTCCCTAACCCCCCTCCCCCTCCCCTCCCCCTGTGGCTTCTTCATAATAAAACCCAAATTCATAACAGATTATATAATACTTTACCATCCCCTTACTCCATCCCCATATGCTGACCCTTTCTTTCTAATAATATTATCATATCCCCCTTATACTATATATTTCAAAATGACATTCTACTATAACATTATATAATAACTCCTAATTTAGCATATTATTATATCTCCCAGTTTAGCGATTTCTGCTCATAATCTACCCTTTTTCTACCCCCCCATACATATATCTCTTAAATCAAATCTTTTATGTATATTAATATAACATTTCAAAGCAACCTTCCGCTATAAAACTATATAATAAATCCTAATTTAACATTTATTCAATTCATAGTCTCCATTTCCTTCACCCCCATCATTATATCTCTTAACTCAAATCTTTTACATATATTCATATCTAAACATAATATCCCTTTTCTTAAACTAAACAATCAATAAACTAACCTGTCTCCACCCACTTTCCTACAAGACTACCATACTTAATAATTTGTAATATCTTTATTCTTCTGCCCACACCACTAAAAAATATTCCCTTATGTAAATAAAATCCTCTTAAAAAAGACTTTAAGCTTGTAATCCATATGATATCTTCTGTAATGTCTTTCAGCTGGATTGTAAACTCCATCACCCATGTTAGGGTAACATCACATCCTAATTCCAACAATATGTTCAGTATCTTCAATTACCATCTGCCCCCATCAATAGCAAATATCTTCATAAAAAAAAAATCAACAACAACCACCCGAGTGACTTTATATTTGTATTCCATATAGTGTCTGTAGAGGTGTCTTTTATCCAAATTATTAATTCCAACCACCGTAATAGGGTAACAGCCAGATCATCTGCGTGCCCCAATTCCATAACTCTCTCGCCTTGTAGCTCAGCATAAATGTAGTATATTTATCAAAGAATCCCAAAAAAAAAAGATAGTTTCAATCATTTCAGTTTAAGGCCCTTTTCACATCCCAAAAGTACAGCACTGCAGAAGTCTGTCACTCTCCTCAGGATAATATAAACCAATACTTCGCCTCAACTATCTTTTCATGTATTCAATCATCTCTTAAATAACTGGCATTACACTGTTGTTTGGTTTAAAAGTTTTTGTTTTTGTGTGACCTGCTTCTTCTTTTCTTGACTTTTTGTGGGTTAGATCTCCATCCTGATTTCCTCTCTATAAATTGTATATCAACTGTTTGGTTTTCATGCTGATCTATAACTTGATCTTGTTGGTTTTGCTTTTGTGGCTTAAATCTCCATTCTGGTTCTATGAGTTTTATATCAACTGATTGATTTCCATGCTGGTCTGTAACTTGATAAGTCATCACTTTAGAATCCAGAGCCGCCTCTCTTGTATTTATAAATAGTCCAGCTGAGACCTCTGAAGGAGAATCCAGAAGCGGCTCATCTACGGGGACCTCTGTAACTTGTTGTTTTTCCATTACTTCCACCTCCTTTTGCTTATCTTGAATTTCTATCTCTTGTTAATTTTGCTTTTGGAGAACCTTGTAGTAAAATTCTTCCGCTTTTTCAACAGTATTTAGCTGATATCTTTCTCCTTGATATCTCAATATTATACCAACTGGAACGTCCCACCTGAATGAGATATTTTGTTTTTTAAGCTCAGTCACCAAAAATCCAAATTTCTTTCTATCTTTTAGAATCTTAGGCGGCAACTCTTTATATATCCAGATCTTTCTTCCATACAATTGTAGAGTAGAATTAAAAGATTTTTGCACAATATCATTTCTTATTTCTTTGTCTGTGAAGTAAATCACCACATCTCTAGGCAATTGCCTTTGCTTTGCAATCCAAGAATTTACTCTATAAGCCTTGTCAATCTTACAAGATACCTCCTCAGGATGAACCTTTAAAATCCCGGCCAGAACTTGAGCAGATATTTTTCTTAAATCATCTCTATTATTTTCCTGTAACCCTCTCATTCTAACCGCAAATTCCGTGAGCCTGTATTTCATCATTGTAATTTCTTTTTCAATCCCTTGCTTTATATCTTCTGCATTGTAAGTCTCGTGAGCAGCTTCCTTTTTAGACTTTACTTCTAAACTATTGTCTTGAATATTTGTCAAATCATTTTCAATTATTTGTATTTTATTGTCCAAATTATTAATCTTATCATGAATTTATAGAAATGGTATAGAAATGGAAACAAATAAATAAAATAAACTTCCTCCATTTTGGACTCTAATAACTTGATATTTGTATCCATCTTTATAACAATTTCTGAAAAAGCATTAGTCACTGTTACAATCTTTCGTTGCAAATTATCAACGATAATTTCTTTAATTTCATTTCTTTATTAATTCTTTATTAATGATAATTCTTAATTATCATTTCTTTAATTTCTTGCCTAAATTTTTCAAGTTTCTGGTTCACAGTCTCGTGATATCTTGCCATTTCCTCCTGGACAAATTCTTTTAAATTAAATCCATTCTGCTGAGTCTGTAAGCTCAGAACTTGTTCACATAATTGTAAATGGGGGAACACCCCCCCCGCTTGTTTGTCAGGCTTTATTAGTTTTAACGCCATCCTGCCACACAAACTCTTTTTAAAGAAAGAAAACTTTTCCTCAAGCAAGATCAAGTACAAATCTCCAAGAAAAAAGAAACTTAATATATATATATTTCTTCCAGATTCTAGCCAGCACTGTTTATTCCGCTACTTTGTAGCTTGTTACGGAAGGACTTTCACTTTCGGCTTTCTTCTTCTTCTCAAGCCTCAGCAGTCGCCATTTTAAACTTTTTTTTTCCTTCACTCTGAAACGCTTGTAAAATCATTAAAAATACTTGCGATTTAGGGTCCCAAGTCCAAATCTCGTCCTTTTTAATTAGTCCATCTGTTAATTTCGTTGATTGGTCCGGTTCCAGGGCCTAGCTCTGCAAAAAGGCAGTTCTCCCGAAGCCCGGAGCAGCGGCGAGCGGAAATAGGGAGCCACAATCTGCTCGTCCCCAAGAGTAAAAAAAAAACTCTGGGGACTTCGCAGAGGGCTCTACCTGCCCTCGCCTGCTCTGTCTCACATTTCCTTCAGGAAATGGAGTTTTTCGAGCCGCCTTTCAGATGTAAAGGCGGCTCTTTACAGGCAACGGGGCTGGCGGTCTCAGAGGACCGTCTGGTGGCGATGGAAGCCAGACCGGAAGCCCTTTATAATAGAATCTTGTTGAACTTCTGATTCTTGTTCCTCTTCTAGTACAAAATACCTATCAAAAAATTGTTGTGCTTTTTCTAAGGTGTCGATTCTGTGTTTTTTGTCCTGCCATGAAACCAGAATTCCCTTGGGTGTCAACCACCGGAACATTATTTTGTGTTTGTTCAATCCTGTTGTTAGAAAGTTATAATTTTTTCTTGTTTCTCTTATTCTTCTCGGAATTTGTTTTAATGTTATAATTTATCTTTGTAAGTAATTACTTCCTCTCTCATTATTTTATATATTTCTTCTTTCACCGATTTCCTTGCGAATCTAATATGAATTTCTTTAGGTAATTTGTTTCTTCGAGCGTAATTTGTATATACTCTATAGACTTCGTCGATTTCTTTATTAATTTCCTCCTTATCTTTTTGGGTCGCCTCTGCTAAAATCCCCACCATCAAATCTCTCACATTCTCTTCTCTATTTTCAGCGATGTTTTGAAATTTTAAGTAGAAGTATGCCTTCTCCATTTCTAAGTACGATATAGAATCTTCTAGTTCTTTATTCAATGTTATTTGATTACTTTCCATATTATCCAATTTCTTTTCTGCTTGGTCCATTTTTGTTTCAATATTTTGGATCCGTTGTTCATTTTTTGCAATGTTTTTTTTTAATTCAAAAAGGTTTTTTTATTTTATAAACAAATAAACAATACATAATCAATCAGTCAATATATCTTCTGAATACATCTTTTGTGTCTTCTTTTTGCTCCTCCAATATTTATCATATCTTAATATTATCATTTCCTTTAATATGACATTTCCCCCACTTTTCTTACTTCGCTATTAATAAATTTATCTATCTTTTAATTTTATTGAAAATTAGACAACCATTTTATCCCCACGCAACCTTCAACCCCCCTTCCCCACCTCTAACCTCGACTTCCCAGAGCAAAAACAGGGTAAAGCATTAAACAAACATAAGCTAAAATATACTAACTTACTACAAGATTCAAAACTCCCTCACACTCTTTAACTCCTCTTTTAAAAATTGTTCATCAGCCTCCCCTTTTGGAATTCTGATTTAAGCATTATAAAACTTCCTTTAAAGCATATCTTTTTAGAAGAAAAAAAATTATTATTTTATATCCATTCAACTTTAAAATTAACCGTTTTAGTACTTCAGTAAGTTTTTTTAAAAAAGACACTTCAATAAAATATTCTTCAGTATATAACCTTAAAAATACTATTAATCCATTGAATTCAATTTCAAAACTTTCAGAAAGCTATCCATTAACTTTAAAGTTAACCATTTTAATACCTCAGTAATTTTAAAAAAGCTATTCATTTTTAATTAAACATTTTTACTTAAACTTAAAAAAAATAGTTAAACATTTTTACTTAAACTTAAAAGATACTAATTTCGGTAAACTTTTCAAATTTATTATTAAAATCCTCCCCAAAAGAAACTAATCTTCAATTCTTCCTTTCTTTCTATATTTTTTCAGTCCTTCTTCTTCAATACTTTCTTCTTCAACATTGCTCCTCCCCTGCTTTTATTTTTGAAAATTTTTGAATATAGATTTGAGGCTGATGCTTCTTTGGAAATCCTTCTCTTCTAAAAGTTATCTCCTTCAATTTGAAATCTCCATTTTGATTCTTCCTGCTTATATAATCAATCACTTCCTTCCTTGAAAATTGATTCTGTCTATCAAGCCAAAAATTGTCACGATAAAGTTTATCAATCTGCAGGAAAGAGTCTATTTTCTGCTTTTCAATTAACTGCATAAAAGCTCCTGCCGAAACCTTTGTTTTCTGTGTGCTAACTTCTATCATATTCCTGACAGCCTCTTTTCCCTGCTCAGAGTCGAAATAAGTTGATTTTCTTCCTCTTTTCCAGCCAGCAAATCATTGTTGTTCTCCCAATTATAATTTTGAATAGTCCTTTCAATTGATTCCAATATAACAGAAGCATAAAAATTTAAAAGTTCTTGTAAAGCCTTTACAGTCACAACTTGTGAATTTGCTGGCTCATATAATAATGATCCTCCATCCTTAATGTCAGCCATATTTCAATTTCCACTTTAAATTTATTCAGCTGTTAGGTCAGTAAATCCAATAATTTTCCACAGAATTTAGAAGTATAAAGTAATTGGGATCAGTACCATAGTCATTTTCATTCCACTAGCACTTTAAATCTTCTTCTTGCTGCGTAATCCAGTAGTTTTTACAATGTTGCAGCTTTAACGATCACTTTCATTAGTAAGTTTCATTTTGACGCCCTTAAGCGCCATCTTTTTTCCTTTTCTTTTAAACGGAGTTAAAGTTTAGTACTTACATTTTCTGTTCTCCTGATTTGCTCTGCCAGCGTCCAGGTTCAAATTTTCTTATAATCCTTAAAATTGCTCTGCTGGTGTGGTCGCGACCCCTTGTTCTGCATAAAGCAGAATCGTTCCGGATCTGGAGCACTGAAGGGCTTTCAGGGAGCTCTCACCCTGCAAACCCCAGGCTTAAAAAAGAAAGCCTGGGGGTCTAGGGGAGCTCTATCCAGACCCTTCTGCTCTTCTCTCCCCCTTTTTCCCTGGGGAAGAGTTTCGAGCCGCTAGAACAGCTGATTTTCGCTGTTCTAGTGGCAAGCAGAATCACGGGGCTGGAGCTCCTAAAGGAGCGTCTGTTCAGGGAACGCGGAGCCACTGGAACCCGCCCATTTTTTGCAATGTTTTGTTGTATCTTTTCGATCTTATCGTGCATTTTTTTAATATTGTCCATTATTTCTCCTACATCTGATTTCAGTTCTTTATGATTCTTCCTGGTTTCCTCATGATTATTGGCTATTGATTCTTGTGTTTTATTCATCCCCTCTTGTATCATCGCCAAGACTGAATGTATATTTTGAATATTGAGTGTTGGGGGGGGGGTTCTCTTTTTCTATGGATAGTATTGTGTCTATCGTTTTTTATTTTATTTATTTATTTTATTTATTTGATTTGTATACCGCCCTACTCCCGAAGGACTCAGGGCGGTGAACAGCCAACAATAAAATACATAAATACACAAAATTTAAAAACCCGATAAAATCAAATTAAACTTTTTGGCCCAGACAAATTAAAATACCCCAATAATTTAAAAACAGATTAAAATTTACATATTTAAAAAGGGAAGAGATCAGGCCAAGCCCGCTTGATGGAATAAAAAGGTCTTCACAGCACGGCGGAAGGAGCGCAGATCCGGGATCCTCCGTATCTCCGGGGGGAGCTCATTCCAGATGGTAGGTGCCCCCACAGAGAAGGCTCTCCCTCTAGGAGCCGCCAGTCGACACTGTTTGGCTGACGGCACCCGGAGGAGTCCCTCTCTATGAGAGCGTACTGGCCGGTGGGAGGCTATTGGTGGTAGTAGGCGGTCCCGTAAATAACCAGGCCCTAAGCCATGGAGCGCTTTAAAGGTGGTAACCAAAACCTTGAAGCGCACCCGGAAGACCACCGGGAGCCAGTGCAGCTCGCGCAGGAGAGGTGTTACATGGGAGCGCCATGTCAAGTGCTCTTCTAAAGACAGCCGTGAATCCAGGAGGACGCCCAAGTTGCGAGCCCTCTCCGTGGGGGCCAATGATTCGCCCCCAATAGTCAGTGATGGCGTCAACTGGCTATATCGGGACGTCGGAAACCACAGCCACTCGGTCTTGGATGGGTTGAGCCTGAGCCTGTTCCTCCCCATCCAGATCCGTACGGCCTCCAGGCACCGGGACATCACTTCAAGGGCATCGTTGGGGTGATCCGGGGTGGAGATGTACAGCTGGGTGTCATCAGCGTACTGATGGTACTCCACCCCGAAACCACGGATGATCTCGCCCAGCGGCTTCACATAAATGTTGAACAGGAGAGGTAAGAGGACCGACCCTTGCGGCACCCCACATATGAGGGGCCTCGGGGTCGACCTCTGTCCCCCTGTCAATACAGACTGCGACCGGTCAGAGAGAAAGGAGGAGAACCACCGCAACACAGTGCCTCCCACCCCTAACTCTTCCAACCGGTGCAGCATGATACCATGGTCGATGGTATCAAAAGCCGCTGAGAGATCTAACAGGACCAGGACAGAGGAGCACCCCCTGTCCCGAGCCCTCCAGAGATCATCAACCAACGCGACCAATGCCGTTTCCATGCTGTACCCGGGCCTGAAGCCCGACTGGAACGGATCCAGATACGTCGTTTCATCCAGGTGCTGGGGAAGCTGTTGCGCAACCACACTCTCAACAACCTTTGCCACAAAACGAAGGTTGGAGACCGGACGATAATTTACCAACATTGCCGGGTCCAGGGAAGGCTTCTTGAGGAGAGGCCTCACCACCGCCTCTTTCAAGGCGGCAGGAAAGACACCCTCACCCAGCGAAGCATTTATAATCCCCTGGAACCAGCCTCGTGTCACCTCCCGAGAAGCCAGCACTAACCAGGAGGGACACGGGTCCAATAAACAAGTGGTCACGTTCAGTCTACCCAGAATCCTGTCCACGTCCTCAGGGGTCACAGGATCAAACTCATCCCAGATAACATTCTCAAGACCTGCCCCAGTCCCTCCCCCTGAGACTATCCAGTCGGAGTCCAGATCTTCCCGAATCTGAGTGATTTTGTCATACAGATATTGGACAAAATCCTCGGCTCTACCCTCCAAGGGGTCCTCCCGCGCTTCCTGGTGGAGCAGGGAGCGGGTCACCCTAAACAGGGCGGCCGGGTGATTATCTGATGACGCAATAAGAGCATCAAAATAGCTACATTTCGCTGCTTTTCTCGCCTCTAGGTAATTCCTAATATGAGCTCTTACCAGTGTCCGGTCAGATTCAGAAAGACTGGCCCTCCAACTACTCTCTAGGCGTCTTTTCCGGCGCTTCAACTCCCTCAGCTCCTCAGTGAACCAAGGAGCTAAATGAGATCGGCGCCGGGTCAAAGGCCGCAAAGGCACGACCCGATCCAGAGCTCCAGCGGCCGCCCTATCCCAGGCGGCCACTAGGTCTCCAGTCGAGGCGTGTGCCAGAGCCTCAGGGAATGGCCCAAGCTCCATCTGGAACCTATCCGGTTCCATCAGGCGCCTGTGGCGGAACCATCTTACCGGCTCCGCCTCCCTGCAGCGGGGTGTAGCGGTTCGAAGGTCGAGACGAAGGAGAGAGTGATCAGACCATGACAAGGGCTCGGTGACTATATCCCCTATCTCGAGATCACTCAACCACTGTCCAGAGACAAAAACCAGATCCAGCGTGTTTCCCCCCGTGTGGGTAGGGCCATGAATTAACTGGGTCAGGTCCATGGCTGTCATGGAAGCCATGAACTCCCAAGCCACCTCAGATGCCTCACCAACGGACGGCAAGTTGAAATCCCCCATGACCATAAGCCTAGGGGTCTCAACCGCCACCGTGGCGATGACACCGAGTAGCTCGGGCAGGGCTGTTTTTTGTTGTATTCGTGATGCAATGATCGATGTCTGGTTGGAAATTATCCTTTTACTTGTTTTAGTTGTCGCAGATGGTCCTGTAGTTGTCATCTTAATTTTCTGTTTTACCGCTTCCCAAATTTTCATACACAATTTGCGTTATGAAATCAAATCGTTAGGATTTATTGCTGATAAATTTTACATATGGTTTATATTAATTGTGGGAACAGGATATAGTTATTTAACTTTCAGATCAATTCTTCTGAAGTTCACTTTTCAATATCGTTATATGAGGGCCGAGAAGTATTTATTGGGGAGCAGGGAAAAAATCAGGTATTTCAGCAAATCATGTATCTATTCTAACTTAAATATACTATTAAATTCTTGCCTTTTTATTAAATCTTATCAGTATTAAATGTCAATTCTTATCTTAAACAATGGTATATATATGATTACTATAAGTTATATATATGTTAAACACACTATGTATATTTTAAAGAATCTGCTTCACACTATTTTAATTTATCAATATAATAATATATCAATGACTCAGATTTATATTAAATTGTATCAGAAAGAAAAGGGGAAAGACAGGAAAGAAGATAAGATATTTGTTATAATACTGTTATCTATTCAATTCCTAAAATATTATCAATCTATTGCTACAATTGGATATTATTGAATATTATTCTATCTTTCCTCGTTATATATCTGAGTAAATATGTATTCTTATTCTCTGTATTTACCAATCCAATTTGCTTATACTGTAAATTTAAACTTGTAACTTATAATACAATAAAATATAATTCTAGAAAATTAGAAGATAGAAGAGATTTAATTGATTAATTAAATATATCACTAAATCAACTTAAGTTGTAATTAATATACAGATCTTAATAGCTGGATTCCGCTTCCAAAATCGTGATCTTTATAATTCTCAGTTAGTCTTGCATCATTCAAACTTGTCTCTCATAGAAATTGTTGCACATGTCCTTCAGTTTAAGTTCCAATAGTGTTAGTTTCGCAATATCAAAAAGCCCAAATATCACTTAGTTGTTTCAGGGTAAATGCCCTAATATGATTATTTAAATCCAGGCCAGCTGGAGATGGCTGGGTTTTTTTCGATCGGAATTAAGGGATTTTCCCTGAACCTTAGGGGCGATTGCTGTTGCCTCCGAGGTCCTCGAGATTTCCCCTTTAATCTATTGACCTCTTCATGGTCAATAGCGCCAGAAATTGGCTTCCAGATCGAAAATTTTGGAACTCAGGGAACGGAGCTCAGTCCCCTTTGTTCCTGGCATGATGACGTCACCGCCGGAAGTCTGTATTAAAACATTTCTTAATCTCTATCTCTCTAGAGTAGGCTGAGTATCCTGATTTCTTTATTTGTGTAAGGATTCTCCCATGGATAAAACGAGTTTCCCATGGCTAACTCTATTTCTGTGAAGACAAATTTCTTTTGTCCTTTATAGCTACTTTCTTTCATTTCTTGCCTTACTTACTAATTTATGCTTTTGCAATAGCACTCATTAATATCTTCAATTCAGAAATAATTATCTGAGGAGAAAAAAATATCTTTTTTGGGTAAATAAAATACTGGGTAAATAAAAGCCTGTTAGTTAGGTACCTACAGAGCAGTGATTACCTTCCGTTAACTACTGCCATTGCACTACCTTTCATTATAAATGGGCTTCATGTACATCTGCTTTGATCTTTCTCAGTTACTTATTAAATAGATCTGTTTAGAAGGAAATCATGGGGTGACAGATGTCACAGTTCTATAACAGAAAATTTTACAGAGTCAGAATTGACTTTATATTTTTTATATACTTGATTCATAAAATTTATTAAGAATACTTGAAGGGTTTCAAAATTGGTGCTGACTAGCAGTGAAAAACTGCTGAGAATATGAGAAATAAGTCAGAGTTGATTAGTAATGAGAAAATGACAGATAGCTGGAAAGTGTACTATACATGGAGTATAGTAGCCTTTTCTAACCGGGCATTCTCCATTTGTGTTTGAATTGCCACTCCTGGTATTCCCAGTGAGGATAGGCAAAACATGGGAATGCATCTGGTTGGAGAAGACTACTTCAAAGTAAACATGTTTTGAAATATTAAACTGAAAATGTCTTTTGTTTGAAGACATAATTTTCTATAAAATTACACATTTCATGAAATAGTAATTTCATCTTCATACATTATACATATAAAATATCCTTCAACCTGTAATATTGGGGAACTACCTAGTTACTCACCAGAGAATATTCTTCTAGTATGTTTGACATTCATTATGCTTATGGGACAAAACAAACTATGCAACTATATGTATGAAGTATTAGAATGTGATAGTTGAACAGGTTTCAAAATATTAACAGGTTTTTATGTACATGATTGATGAAAGAGCTATCCAATGTTCACATCAAACTTTTAATGAAGATGTACTAATTCCCACTCTGCTTAGACAACCTACAGGCATTGATAAGTTAGAAAAGCAAATTTATTTCTACTTCCCTTTGTTTCTCAGGGAGGCATCTCTGGCACTATTGCATCCTCAAGACTGATGAGACCACAGCTCAAAGAAATGGAATCTACAAATTGTTGGGGCTATGTTTAGCCTTGATGTTTTTCATTAGTTTGCAGAAATACAATTCTGCATTTCTTATTTTGTATTTTATTTCAGAGAAATGCACAATATTACCTATGAGAACAGTGTGGTATAGTAGCTAATGTACCAACCAGCAGTTCAATCACCTATTTCAGAACATTCTAATAGCCAATCTGGAAAGTATTAATCATTCTTCTTTCTATCCTGAATTTTGCATTTGAAGGTACTATTTTTATCATCTTGGAGAGCATATGTTCTATGACTGTATGTGCTCCTTGGGTCCACAAGTGCGACCCGTTATTTTTCTTCTTTTCTTCTTGAATTCCTTAAGAGATAGGAACAGTAAAACATTTGATCGTACTGTATAACCCTGTTTCCAGCAGTCTGCTTGATGGCATCATGAATTCCAACCTCCATTTCGGCAAACGCTCTCTCTGTTCTTCCCTGCAACAAAAAGCACCGCATTGTGACGCAAAACATTCTCGGCAACCAGGTAATTCAGTCTAAAGAAGTTCCTGGAATTGGGGCAGCTTGTCATGTCTTTGAAGAAAGGCATCATTGTCTGTAATTTTGAGCACGAGCTCCACTGTCCAAATCTCAAGCAACGTCCCAAAGGCCATCCACTTATTTCCGCTTCGGATAAACAAAATAAAGGGAACCTTTTCCTACGATTCCCGGCTTCAGGACAGCGATGGAAGTAGAACAGTGATCAATTTCCTGTGTCTGATGGACAAATCAGGACCCAGTGACACCCAAAGAGGTGGCGCCTTCCTTCTCTTCCGTTGCGAACTCCCGGGATTCCACAGGTGGCTGCGCGTTCTGGTTAGGGAGGGCGGCTCCTTGGCTTTGGAGACGGGGCGGGGGAGGGGGGCGTTCGTTTGTTTTCCACCTCTCGCTCACCTCCTGGCTATCTGTCATGATATTTACAACTACCCAGGACCTTATGTAATTACAGGGTAAGCCTGGGGGAAGGGAATTATTGGGAGGAGCTGCGGGAGGACAGGGAAACATTGGGCAAGGAAAGTAGCGATGCCCACTCCCCCGATGCTAAAAAGAACAGTGGGAGCAGTTTGGGTGTACCCGGCAAATAGCATTGTCGCCGGGATCTAGGAGGATCTTTGGAAGGAGTCTCGCTGTTGCCGGAGTCTATCTTCTAAACCGCTCCGGAATGATCTTACTGGAACGGAAGGTTTGCTACTCCAGAAAGGCTAATCAGTATTAGAAAGTTAGCAAAGGGAGTGGTACCTTCTGTTCCTTTCACAGCGAAGAACCGGAAAATATTTCTTCCAAGATTTGGAATCACAGTAGAAAAATAACTAAATTTTGAACTTTTCGGCATATGGTAATATCCAATATTTGTGCATAAGACAGAAAGAGATCTTAGCAGGGCCGTTATTCTACTCTTGGAGGCTATCCTTGCATCTCCAGGGTTATCCTTTGCATGTTTGGGAACCATTATTTTAGCATGAGTGTTGTTTATATATTTCTAACATCAATGGTTCATGTCCCACTGGATGTTATTGGGTCTGAAGTAGCTGTTATTGAACCAGATTTATCTATTTTGTGATGTACTATATAATACTACTAGGGTGAACAATGGTTTTAGTCCCAGGGGCTAGCATTCTTCTTTTAACTTCAACCCCAGCATTGTAAGCAAAATGATCTTGTGAAGCAGATTTTCTTTAAATTAGCATGAAAATGGCAGAATGAGAAATATGAATAATTTCCAATGGTAGAATTCTAAAATGCTATCTGAACATTAAAAAATTAGTAAACAAATGCAAAATATCAATATGAGAACCTTGAGAAAATTGTATCTGCTTGTATCTATTGATTTGAATTGAATTGTTTATATTATAGAAATGTAATATAATAAATGTTATGGAAATGTTATATATGTTAAGTAAGATCCTGCACCTAAGCCAATATATTTGTTTCACAGAAGGTACAAGATGACTGGAAGAGGGCAAATAAGGGGAAGAGGATATTGAAAAAAGTTGGGAAATGGCACAGCTCCTTTGTTGGCTACTACCATAACTATTACTTTTCATCTTTTTCTTACAAGGGAATGCTATCCATTGTGTACCAACTATTATCCACATATCTGTCTGCATTCCATTGGCACCACAATCTCAGCTCCTTTTTTGCTCCTGCAGATTTGTTTTGTCTTCATAAGAAAAAATATTTGAAGAATCTCTGTACTCACTGCAAACTGAAATGTTGCAGTCCATCCCATCAGCCCAACATTCTTGCCCAACTAGATTTAGGTCTAGTTGATGTACAGGTGAAACTCGAAAAATTAGAATATCGTGCAAAAGTTCATTTATTTCAGTAATGCAACTTAAAAGGTAAAACTAATATATGAGATAGACTCATTACATGCAAAGCGAGATAGTTCAAGCCTTGATTTGTCATAATTTTGATGATTATGGTTTACAGTTTACAGAAATTCACAATCTCAGAAAATTAGAATATTACATGAAATCAATAAAACAAGGATTGTACATAGAACAATATCGGACCTCTGAAAAGTATAAGCACGCATATGTACTCAGTACTTGGTTTGGGCCCCTTTTGCATCAATTACTGCCTCAATGCGGCGTGGCATGGATGCTATCAGCCTGTGGCACTGCTGAGGTGTTATGGAAGACCAGGATGCTTCAATAGCGGCCTTCAGCTCTTCTGCATTGTTCTATATGCCTAATTGTTCTTGATCCTTTTTAGTCTTGTTTTGATTTGTAAGTAGGGCCACCATTCTATGTTTATTCCTTGTATTTTCAACATTTGCATTGATTTTAATTCTCCTTTCTCATCTAAAATTTCTGAGTATTTTACCATTTTATTGAGGTCTATTGTATTTTGGTGTGTCATTGCCTCCATTGTCGATAACCAGTTTGGGATTTTCGTATAGTGATTTTTTTTTTAACTTTACCCAGACATTGGGTATGGAATTTCTTATTATATGCCTCTGAAAATATGAATGTGTTTTATTTTTATCTTCCCATAGAAACCAGTGCCAACCTATTTGGAGATCGTGTCCTTCTAATGCTAATATTCTTTTGTTTTTAAGTTGAATCCAATATCTTAATCATGTCAGGGCTGCTGCCTGGTAGTAGAGCTCCCAATCCGGGAGGCCAAAGCCCCCATGATTCCTACTGTCTTGTAAGAATTTAAGTTTGATGCGGAGTTTTTTACCTGCCCATATAAATTTGGATGTTATTTTATTTATTTGTTTGAAAAATTTCTTCTCTAATTTTACCGGTATTGTTTGAAAAAGGTATAGCAATTTTGGTAATACGTTCATTTTGTTGAAATTCTGCCAATTAGTGATATCTGTAATTTATTCCAATTTTTCAAATCTTTTTGTATTTGTTTTATCAGTGCATTATAATTATACTCTTTTATCGTACTACATTTTGCTGATAGCCATATTCCCAGATATTTAATTTTTTTTACTCTTAAAATTCCCATTTTCTCCTCTAATTCTTCGTTTTGTCTTTTAGTTAGATTTTTGGTTATTATTTTAGTTTTCTCTTTATTTATTTTAAGCCCTGTCACTTTGCCAAATTGGTTTATATCCTGTAGTAATATTAATCCCGTCTCTAAGAGTTCTTCTATGATAAATACCAAGTCATCAGCAAAGGCCTGTACTTTATATTCTTGTTCTTTAATTTTTAATCCTTTGATTTCCCGATTCTGTCTAATTTGTTGCAATAGTGTTTCTATTGAAAAAATAAATAGCAGAAGAGATAGAGAGCATTCCTGTCTGACTCCTTTTGTTATGTTGAAGCTTTCTGTTGTTTCTCCATTTAATACTATTTTTGCTTTCTGGTTTAGTATATTGCTTTTACTGTTTCATTTAATATGTTTTTCATCCTTTCTGCCATTATTGTATCTTATAATCAACATTCAGCAGCGAGATTGGCCTATCATTTTGGATTATTTTCCTTTCCACATTATCTTTGGGAATTAAGATTATCAGTGCCTCCATCCAAGATTTTGGTATCATTGCTTGCTCTAGTACTTCATTATATGTTTATAATAGTAACTTCTCCAGTGGTTTTTGTAATTCATTGTAAAATTCCATTGGAATTCCATCTGGACCTGGTATTTTATTGCTTTTTTGTTTTTGAATTGCCCTTTGTAATTCTAACATCATTATTTTTCTATCTAATGTTTCTTTTGCGGTTTCTGGTAAGGATGGGAGGTTTCTCTGCTGTAGATATCTTTTAATGTCATCTTCCTCTATGTTCTCCCAACTATATAAATTTTGGTAGTATCTTACTGCTATATTTTCTTTTTATTCCTTCTGAAGGTGTGCTATCCCTTTTTCATCTTCTAGTTGTTGTATTAGTTTCTTTTCTTTTTCTTTTTTTTAATTTATAGGCCAACCATCTCCCTGGTTTGTTCGCATTTTCAAAGTAGTTTTATTTGGTTGCTCTAATTTTTTGCGCTATTTGTTCTTGTGTGATTAATGTTTAATTATCTCTTTTTTGTCTCTAATTTCCTGGTTTTGGGGTTCTTTCTGTATTTTGTCTTCTAATTTTCCCAATTTCTCTTGCAATTCTGTGTATTGTTTCTTTTTGTTTTTATTTCTTTGTATAGTGTATGCCTTTGTAAGGGCCTGGGCGTAAGCTTTAGTTGTGTCCCACAGATTTTGAATAGTTGTCTGTTCATTCCCAATTTTCCTATAGGAAAAATACTAATTCTTTTTTGATGTATTGAACGTAATTTTTTTCTTTTATTATCCTTTGATTCATGATCCATCTCTTTTTTCTTCCCCTTTCTATTTCCTCTACGTTTTTTCCTGTTTCTGGATCCATCCAGACCATGTCTATCCGGGACCATGAATTGTGTAGTTTGGAATGTATATTGAGTTTTTTGTGGATTAATTTCTCTCCAAATATCTTTCAAATTTAGCTCTCGAGTCATTTCAAAGAAAGTCTTTGATAATGTTCTCCTTTCATGTTTTTTATTAATTAATTATTAATTAATTAATATATTATAAATAATTCTTGTTTTATAGTTTTATAGTCTTTTTTTTGATCAACCACAGTGTTGAAATCTCCTAATAAGCATACATTATCTATTTCCAATTCTACAATTTGTTTATGTTATTTCCTGTAATATTCTTTCTGTTGAGTGTTTGGTGCATATATGACTGCAATTAATGTTCTTTTTTCTTTTATTAATAACTCAATCAATAACTTTCTTCCCTCTTCGCATATATTTGTTTGTCTTTTCTATAAACTGCGATTCCTCTTTTTCTTACTTCAGATAGAGCCAGAAATAATTTACCTAATTTGGGGGCTTCCAGAAGATTACTTTCCCCTTTTTTCATATGGACCTCCTGTAAACATATAATGTCTGTGTTTTGTTTTTGGAGTTTAGCAATTACTTGTCTTCTTTTTATCAGTGAATTTAATCCATTTATGTTGACCGAAAGTAATGTCACTTCTTGCTCCATTCCACTACGTATTTGTTGCCCTTACTTTCCTCCTTTGTCTTGTTTCCCTTTGCTTTCTTGTTCTTGTTCTTTCTCTTTTCTGAGTCTCAATATCGCTTCTCTCTCTTGTATCTTTTCCTCTAGCTGTTGTTCGTCTTGACTTCGGGTTTCCAGTTCTTCTCTGCTGTCCGATTCTTCCTCTATATATCATGTATAGAATTCCTGGGCTTTTTCTATTGTGTCTATCCTTATTTTCTTATCCTGCCATGTTATTAGCAATCCTTTTGGTATCAGCCAGTGAAACATTATTTTGTTTTTTATTAATTGTGTAATAAGGAACTGGTAGTCTCTTCGTTTCTATCTAATTCTCTTTGGTATCTGTTTGAGGGTTATGACCTCTCTTCCTTTGTAAATCAACTGGTCGTCCCTCGTTCTTCTATAAACTTCATCCCTGACCGCTCTTTTCGCAAACCTTATATGTATTTCCTGTGGTAATCTGTGTCTCCTAGTGTACTTTGTTTGCACCCTGTATACTTCATCAATGTTGTTTCTTAATTCACTTTTATCCATTTGTAGTGGTTCAACTAGAATATCCATGATCAATTCGTATAAATCTTCTTCTCTTGTCTCTGTGATACTTTGAAACCTCAGGTCGAAGGCAGATCTCTCTAATTCCAAATGGGTAATTGCCTCTTCCAAGTTTCTGTTTGCCGCTATCAATCTCTCTTCGGTTTCTTCTAATTTTTTTTCGGTTTGTTCTGTTCTTGCTTCTATCTCTTTTATTTTCTGTTCGTTTTTCGCTATTGTTTCTTGAATTTTTCCCATTCTATTGTCCAATTTCTTTATGTCTTCTTTTACCTCTCCTAATCCACCCTTCATTTCCTCATGATTGCTTGTTATTGATTCCTGCATTTTTATCATGAACTCCTGAATCATATTTAGTGAAGATTATAAACTTTGCAGGGTTGGTGTCGGCCCTGGTTTTTCACTGCACACCATATCTGTAATTAACTTTTGCCCTGCTGGAGACGCTGTCATTGACATTGTTTTTTTTGCCACTTTAGTTACTGTGGATGTATTTGACATTTTTAAATTTTTGAAAAAATTATTCCACAATGCCATCAATTGTCACCTTTTTCACTCTAAACCTTCCTTACAATAATAATACAGTGTTAACATCCAATTTCTTAAACTATTATATATATGAATCTCAGTTATAGCTTCTTATATTATTCTTATCGTTAACTATATTGAATATGAAAGAAAAAAGTATTTTAAATATGAGGATCTCTATATATACAAATTATTAATCAATAAATAGGTGTTTGATAATATTAATTAATTTGTTTGATAATATTTAAATACAAAGTTTGAAGACAGGAGAATCAATATGTTTCTATGAACCGTTAAAGTTTGAAGCTTGTAATTCAAAGGAATATCTCAGTAATAAGTCTCTGGGATTTATCTTAAGTATTTAAAGTATACAATAAAAATTTGAAATATCTAGGGTGATCACAATATACAACTGTTTAAAAGTAGGTCTCCTTCAAAGTCATTTAAATTACCACAGTTCTTTGTCTTCGGTCTCTCTGCTCATTCCACAGCTTCCTTGTTTTCTGCTTTCTGAATGGTGGCTACCTTCAATTTGCACTGTCACTGTCTTTCTGTTCACTTTCTTTACTTTCTTCCACGTCTATCACCACTGTCCCAGAAAGGTAGCCTTTTCTTTCTTCCTGCCACATTCCTCCACAGAATTTTGTCTCTCAAAACACTTTTTCCAATATATCAACCGTTCAATCCACACTCGCAATCACTTTCCCTCCTTGCCAATCAACAACAATTCTATCTTCTTCCTTCTCCGCTTCCACCGCTAAGGCGCTGCCATCTCCACCTCGGAGACTCATTTTTATTCAGTAATTTTTGTAAATCCCATCTACCAGAGAGATAGTTTGGTGTCCCAAGTTTTTTCTTTTTTCTGTCCGTCAATACTTCTGCCGCTTCTCACTTTCTGCTTCCTCTCATATCTTTGTTGGGCCGCCACATCTCTGGACCTCGCCTTGATAGCTGGTCTTTTCTGTGCCTGTTTTCAGGGCTCTCACCTTTTGTAACAGGGGATCGCTCCTCTCCCTGTCACCTCTGGATGTTCCCCTCACTATAGCTGTCCCCTCCAAGGACCTGCTTTGCCGTTACTGACTTCCAAAATGCAGAAAATCAGGCAGGGAGAACAGAGTCTAGTTTCCCTGCACTGCACCAGCGTGGCGCCACCCCAGAGTCCTCCAAGAGCAGTTATTTTTCTTCTTCATTGGTATTGTGCTAGATTGGGCTTTTATAATCTCACTTTTCAAAATTTCCCAAGCTTCTTGAGTTGTTTTCCCCTTCAGGATTCTCATCCATGGAATCCTTCCCAAGCTTTCTCTTAAGTTTATTGAAATTAGCTCTCTTAAAGTCCAAGACGTTTGACTTTGTTCTATTGCATAATGTTGAATTCCAATATTGCATGATCACTGCAAACCCCCCCCCCACAAGGTTCCTGTAGCTTCAACACCTTCTATCATTTAATCTATGTTAGTGAGAATTAAGTCCAATATGGCTGATCCCCTTGTTCCCTTCTCTATTTTTTGGGAAACGAAGTTGTCTGCTAGATTTGTCAGGAGAGACAAATCAGTGAGAGATTGAAGAGGCCCACCTTCTTCCATCTCCTTTATATATCAAAAATTTGTGGTGACCTACACTATAAACAGTTTCTGAGGAGAATAAATGGGATGTGCTGTTGCATTGATTGACATCTGGCTCATAGAGTGGAAAAATTCTAAATTTTTCCACTTTATATTTAGAATTTTCTAAATTCTAAATATATTTCCTAGTAGATCAGAAAATTTGGGACCTGATTTCACAGTGTTCTTTACCTGCATTGAAAATTCCCCTAGAGGGCCCCATTGCTATTAAGTTATATATAAAAAGGTGGGATTAATGATAATACTATATAAAAAAAGAGATAAAGTAGATTGGCTGAGCACCTTGTTATTGTTATGTGAAAGGTATCTTTGTTGGACAATCTGGGATTGAAAATATCTGAAAAGATCTTAGTGTAAGAGCAGGCTGGCCTTAATGGTGGACAAATCTAAAACTAACCAATTTCTAGTTTTGCAGTGCCTGCTAATTGCTTCCTACTGTATATGGCAACGGAAGAGGTATGGTACACATCAGGGGTGAAATGTAAAAATGTTTGCTACCGGTTCTGTGGGCGTGGCTTGATGGGCATGGCTTGATGGTCACGTGACCTGGTGGGTGTGGCCAACTTGACGTCACTCACTGTGACAAAATGTGCCAGGAGCCAGGAGCTGCACATTTTGAAGGACATTCTGCCTTCTGAAGCCCCCAACGCTTTGTGTTTCCCTCTGCCACCCAAGCGAACATCGGAGCCTTCTCTTGCCCTACTCTCCATCCCAGAGGGCCGTGCATCCCCCCCCCCAATCCTCTGCCCCGTTTCTGCAAAGGCAGAGCCCTCCCCATGTAGGGCATTCGAAAGGGGTGGAAGCCGCTGGTGGGGTGGCAGCCCCCCGCACAGGGAGTGGGCCAGGCCTGGCCACGCCACCGTGGAGCGGCACTTTCTCTATGGCTTGGCAGTGGCACAGGCGGATGCAGCCCCAGCCAAGGCCGCCCTGGCTGAGCGACACCACGCCTCTGCAGCAACAGGCACACCGGGGCCGCCTTGCCTGCCTTCATCACCTCCATGCGTTGCACACAGAAGGGGCCATCGCCACCGCTCTCGCCACACTCCCATCCCGCTTGGCTGCAGAGTGCAGATGTCCGCCCGCCCGAAGCAACCCCGCCACCATTTGCTTTTGTTTCGCGGCAGGAGAAGGAAGAAAGCAAAACGCTGCTGCCTTTTGCTTTCTTCCTTCTCCCACCGCGAAACGAAAGCGAACAGCGGTGGGGTTGCTTCAGGCAGGCGGATGTCTGCACTCTGCAGCCAGGCGGGATGGGATGGTGGCGAGAGCGATGGCGACAGCCCCTTCCACACGCAGCGCATGGAGGCGATGAAGGCTGGTAAGGTGGCCCCAGCACGCCTGTTGCTGCAGAGGCGCGGTGATCGCTCAGTCAGAGCGGCCTTGGCTGGGGCTGCATCCGCCCGTGCTGTGGCCTAGGCCGAAGGGAAAGCCCAGCGGGCTCTGTGGTGCTGCAGCTCTGCCTGGTGAAGGTGGGCAGCAATGGTGGTGGGGGCAGAGCTTGCTTGGGCTCTCCCGCCATCCTGGAACTGCGCTGCGCCAGAGAGGTCTTCTATGCGGCCATAGTGCAACAGGGGCATGTGTGTATGTGTGTGAGGAAAAGAGGCAGCGATGAACCCCTGTCACCTGGGAGAGGACCGCGGAGGGAAACATCACACGGCTGTCGCCCTCGTCGCCGCTACTTTTGCTGTCAGCTACTCAGCGCTCTTAAAGTCAATCTTGAAGAGCCAGAACATGTTTCCTTAGATCGCTGACACTCCCAACAATGAGTTTGGCGGTGATCTAAGGAAACATGTTCCAGCTCTTCAATATCGACTTTAAGAGCACTGAGAAACCGACAGCAAAAGTAGTGGCAGTGGGGGCGACAGGTGTGTGTGTGTGTCCCCCCCTCCGCAAGTACTTGGAGGCAGACACCGCTTCTCTGAGGAAAAGAGGAGGCGAAGCTCTGGCTGTCACCAGGGAGAGGAGGACCGTGGAGGAACACACACACACGCGCCCCTGTTGCCCCACTGCCACTACTTTCCTGTTGGCGCTCTTAAAGTTGATCTTGAAGAGCTGGAACACGTTTCCTTAGATCGCTGACGGTCACAACAATGAGTTTGGCAGCGTGGAAGGCAGGCAAGCATGGCAGGGCTGTGGGCCTTGGACCGGTTTGGGGGTGTGGCCAGCCAACGATTGCCACCAGTTTGGTGAACCAGCCCCAATCTCCGTTACCAGACCTCCTGAACCGGTCCGTACCAGTAGCATTTTACCCCTGGTACACATGGCAGAAACCAATAAGCCAAGACATTCACAATCTCCATTGAGTACAGCTCAGAGTGTATAATGATGAAGGAAAAAGAAAGTAAAGTATGTGAAAATAGGGTTGAAGAAGAGAAGACAAAAGGGGGATGTGATAGGATTCTTCATTTTAAAAAGAAGGCAAGCTCTGTTTTATATTCACTCAGATATCAGGGTATGGGAAAAGTTTTAAGTTACAGAAGGGAAGAGTTCAACTGAATGCTGAAACACCTCTAACAATAAGATCAATTTGACAATGCAAACAATTACTAGGAAGGTGGTGGGAATCCCTTTGTTCGATCTTTTCAGATAGATGTTAAGAAGACATCTGTCATGAATAGTTTAATTTGGATTTTGTGCATAATAGGGTGCTGGGCTCAATAGTTTAAAGAGTTCTTTCCATCCATGTAATACCATTGTAAATAGAACTTATAAAACATAAAGAAGCTGTCTTAAAGAGATAAAATTATTTGGAATGGAGGATATATCTCAGTCACTTTATGTATTTATGTATGTATGTATATATGCATATTCATTGGATTTAAAGGGAGCTTCAGTTGCAAATGACTCTGAGCAGGAAATATCCCAACCCATAGGTTATGTTAAAAAAAACCTAAAACCTAAAAACAAAGCATAGTAATACAGATTCTTATTACCATATTTTTCGGAGTATAAGACGCACATTAGTTTTTGGGGAGGAAAACAAGAAAAAAAAATTCTGCCTCTGCCTACCAGCATCCATCGGTATTTATCTGGCTAGTGTCCTTGCAGGAAATAGCAAACAGCCTGGTCAGCTTCAGCACATTATTGCAGCCTGATTCAGCACAAGCAGCTGATTGGTGGGTAGATCGGCCTACCGGAACACCCCCAATCAACTGTTCCAGGCTGCAGGGATTGCCACAGACCATCGCTGCCTCTGTGCCTCGCGTTTTTGGCCTTCATGCCTCGCATTTTTGGCCTCCGAATGCTCCGTTTTAGACCCATTCCAGGCTGCGGGGATCGCCATGGACATTGCCGCCGATTGCTGCCTCTGTGCATCGTTTTTTTGGCCTCCGCATGTCACGTTTTCGGCCCGCACATGCCCTGTTTTTGGCCTCTGTTCATCGCGTTTTTGGGTGGTTCCAGGCGGCTGCCAATCCCTGCCACTTGGAACCACCGGAAAATGTGACGTGCGGAGGCCAAAAATGGGGCATGTGGAGGCTGATAATGCGACGTGTGGAGGCTGAAAATGCGATGCCAGAAGTGGCGATCAGCGATAATGTGCCGTGGTGATCCCTGCAGCCTGTAACTGCCTGAAAACACGACATACAGAGGCCAAAAATGGGGCGTGTGGAGGCTGAAAACATGACACATGGAGGCAAAAACACAAAGCATGGAGGCCAAAAACGCAAGGCACGGAGGCGGCAATGTGCTATGGCGATCCTCGCAGCCTGGAACAGTGTGGAGGCTGACAACGCGATGCCCAGAGGCCAAAAACGGCCAAAGGGTGGGGACCAGCAGGTGGGTGGGGCCACATTCAGTGTATAAGACACACCGAAATTTTCACCCTCTCTTAGGGGGGAAAAAGTGTGTCTTATACCATACTGAAAAGTACAGTAAGTATTCTGGATAGTTGAACCTTGTCAAATAAAAGGGAATGGGCATCTAGAGAAACAATGGAGAGGAATTTTGGCAGTACAGAGCTTTCCGTAGGAGGAGGCAGTAAATTTAATCAGAGAGAAGCCCAAATTAAGAGACTTTGCAGTCCTGATCTGGAGGGGGGAGGGATGAACAGTTTAGGGTAATCACACTCTAGAATCTTGAGTAAATTAGAAGGTTATAACTTCAGTGTGGCAAGATTCTGAAGTCCATTAGGTGAAAGCAAATAAAGGGTTGGTTTTACTGTGTCATCCTTGGATTTGAGACTGACAGGTGCTGCTGTTTGGAAAAAGATTTCCAGTTTATATTTAAATCTGGTTCTGTCGCACTGTGCAGGCAGAATAAATGGTGAGTGTTCCAAGAGATGCTACTATCATTCTGTGTTTAAACAGCTAGACCTGGTATTAGGTATTTTCGAGGCCTAATTCAAGAAGTTTACCATATGCGTAAGAAACCTTTCATGTCTTGCAAATGACCTGTTTGACTCTTATCAACTTCTAATTACATGTTTTTTTTTCCTAGTCTATGGAATCACTTACCATTAGAGCTCCAGCTGGTTCTTTTGTTACAGTTTAGGAAGGCCTTAAAATATTTCTGATTGTTTCTGAAATCTTTTAGAGATTTTAATTGGGCTTATAATTTGATAGTAATGTTTTATTATTTATTTTATTATAAGATGCGAACTCAGATTTGATTAGCATATTCTGCATAGAGCAGAGGATTAGACTAATTAACCATTTCATTTCATTTTCATTTTCATTTTATTAGATTTCTATACCGCCCTACTCCCGAAGGACTCAGGGCGGTGCACAGCCAAACAATAAAAACACATACAATACAAAATTTAAAAATAGAATAAAATCAAATTAAATAATTTTGGCCCCGACAAATTTAAAACCCCAAACTTTTAAAACCAATTTAAAATTGAATATCTAAATACTAAAAGATATTTAAAATTTTAAAAATCTTTTATAAAAGGGGGGGAAATTTAGGCCAGGCCGGCCTGGTGAAATAGTAAGGTCTTTAAGGCGCGGCGGAAGGTGCGCAGATCTGGGATCCTCCGTATCTCCGGGGGGAGCTCGTTCCAGATAGTAGGTGCCCCCACAGAGAAGGCTCTCCTCCTGGGGGCTGCCAGTCGGCATTGTTTGGCTGACGGCACCCGGAGGAGCCCCTCTGTATGGGAGCGTACCGGCCGGTGGGAGGCTATTGGTGGTAGTAGGCGGTCCCGCAAGTACCCGGGTCCTAAGCCATGGAGCGCTTTAAAGGTGGTAACCAAAACCTTGAAGCGCACCTGGAAGACCACCGGGAGCCAGTGCAGCTCGCGCAGGAGAGGTGTTACATGGGAACGCCATGTCGCTCCCATAACCACCCGCGCGGCCGCACTCTGCGCCAGTTGGAGCCTCCGGGTGCTCCTCAAGGGGAGCCCCATGTAGAGAGCGTTGCAATAGTCCAGGCGGGAGGTGACAAGGGCATGAGTGACCGTGCGTAACAAGTCCCGATCCAGAAAGGGACGCAACTGGCGAATCAGGTGAACCTGATGAAAAATCCTCCCGGTCACGGCCGTCAAGTGCTCTTCTAAAGACAGCCGTGAATCCAGGAGGACGCCCAAGTTGCGAGCCCTCTCCGTGGGGGCCAATGATTCACCCCCAATAGTCAGTGATGGCGTCAACTGACTATATCGGGACGTCGGAAACTACAGCCACTCAGTCTTGGATGGGTTGAGCCTGAGCCTGTTCCTCCCCATCCAGATCCGTACGGCCTCCAGGCACCGGGACATCACTTCAAGGGCATCGTTGGGGTGATCCGGGGTGGAGATGTACAGCTAGGTGTCATCAGCGTACTGATGGTACTCCACCCCGAAACCACGGATGATCTCGTCCAGCGGCTTCACATAAATGTTGAACAGGAGAGGCGAGAGGACCGACCCTTGCGGCACCCCACATATGAGGGGCCTCGGGGTCGACCTCTGTCCCCCTGTCAACACAGACTGCGACCGGTCAGAGAAAGGAGGAGAACCACCGCAACACAGTGCCTCCCACCCCCAACTCTTCCAACCGGTGCAGCATGATACCATGGTCGATGGTATCAAAAGCCGCTGAGAGATCTAACAGGACCAGGACAGAGGAGCACCCCCGGTCCCGAGCCCTCCAGAGATCATCAACCAATGCGACCAATGCCGTTTCCGTGCTGTACCCGGGCCTGAAGCCCGACTGGAACGGATCCAGATACGTCGTTTCATCCAGGTGCTGGGGGAGCTGTTACGCGACCACACTCTCAACAACCTTCGCAACAAAGCGAAGGTTGGAGACCGGACGATAATTTACCAACATTGCCGGGTCCAGGGAAGGCTTCTTGAGGAGAGGCCTCACCACCGCCTCTTTCAAGGCGGCGGGAAAGTCACCCTCACTCAGCGAAGCATTTATAATCCCCTGGAGCCAGCCTCGTGTCACTTCCCGGGAAGCCAGTACTAACCAGGAAGGACACGGGTCCAATAAACAAGTGGTCACGTTCAGTCTACCCAGAATCCTGTCCACGTCCTCAGGGGTCACAGGATCAAACTCATCCCAGATAACATTCTCAAGACCTGCCCCTGTCTCTCCCCCTGAGACTACCCAGTCGGAGTCCAAATCTTCCCGAATCTGAGTGATTTCTGTGATTCCATATATATATGTCCATTAAAAATCCAAATAAAGTTGGTAGTTTCTTAATTATTTTTTCAGACATCTTACCTGATACTTTAAAGTACCGTTACTGATAAAAGGCCAATTGAATTTGGGGGTAATATAAAATTGTAAGGGAAAACAATGAATGTGGTTTATTCACCAAAGTATGCAGTATTGGAGATCCCAAGAATAAACAAATGTGTCCATGTAGTAGCTACAAAATTACTCAGCTAAGTATTAAAATACTATACCATGACCCCAGTCTTTTGAATATTCCAGTACTTAAAAGGATTTTAAGATGCTAAAGATGTGCAAGTTCTATTATTTTTGTTACAGGTAAGATGCCCCAAGTAGTGAGTGGAATCCCAGTATTCTACTTGGGTTAAAATTAAGATCCTCATGAATCATATAGTGATGAACGATGGGTACTTTTGAGAAAGTTGTACATTTGGTAGCTCTCACTACCAAAATGGCTTTATTTAAAACACTGTTCTTTTTCTATTTATTATTTTTAATTATATCTTCGTTCTGTTAAAGTGGTTTTATATTCTTGGTTGTGAATGTGATATTAGCTACCTGGAGTTATATATTTAATATGGATGACTGCGTACATTTTCTATATATATAAAAAATAGTATTTAATGTGTTTTGATGTCCTCAGTTTGCCAAGTACTTTCCTTTTCAGGAGTATGGAACATGGATTATTCATACTTGAATAGGATAATTTCATATGATGTCAGTTTGCTAAATGAAGCTAGATCTTGTTTGTAAATCAGGAAAATTATTGCTACCACTAATCCCAATGTATACACCGGGTGTCAGCAACCCGTGGCTCCAGACCCGCATGCGGCTCTTTCATCCCCCTGCTGTGGCTCCCTATCGGCTGAACCCACCACTGGCTGGCCCTGCCCCTCACCCTCCCCTCCAAGTCACTCCTCGCCTGGCCTGAGAAGATAAGGGTGATGGCAAGGGATGGAGAGCGCCATATTCCAGAGCGGGTGTGAAGCATCCCTGTACTTGTATCTCACGGGCACTTCTTCTGGCCCTTGTTGGTGCTCCATGCACCTCGGTTGCGCAGGGACACACACGACTTGCTCTCCGCCCTAGAAAGTGGCCCGGCTGTGGCTAACGCCACTGCTCTCGCCTCCATGGCCTGCCTGCTGCTCTTGCAACGCCTTGTGCACCATAGTTAAATTTAGTGCGCTTCACAATGGGGGAGATGGTGTCCACTCCTCCTCCTGGAGCACATTATGATGCGGAGCATCGGCTGCAGCCAGGCCAGGCCAGTCTCTCGGGGCAGAGAGCAAGTCACGCGTCTCCCTGGGCGACAGGTGCTCGCAACACCAGCAAGGGCCAGAAGAAGCATTCGCGAGATGAGGCAAGTACAGGGGCACTTCGCTCCTGCTCTGGAATATGGAGCAAGTCTCCATCCCCCACCATCGCCCTTACCTTCTCAGGCCAGGCAAGGAGTGACTGGGAGGTGAGGGCGAGGGGCGGGGCCAGCCAGTGGTGGGTTCAGCTGACAGGGAGCTACAGCAGGGGGACGAAAGAGTTTCATTTATCTGGGAACCTGAAATGGCTCTTAATTTAAATCATATGGTAAAAAGCACCCAAAGAACAATATCAGCAAAAAACCCCACCAACCCTTGCCTGTTTTTGGAAATGGTTCAAGAGGGAACACACACACACACACAAGAGAGAGAGAGATGGAGAGAGAGAGAGAGAGAGAGAGAGGGAGAGAGAGAGAGGGATGAGAAAAAGACAGAGAGAGAAAGAGAGAGAGAGATACCTGTTTCCCACAGAAAAGAAGACATGGGGATCCACAAAACCTGAGTAGGCGTGGCTGGGGGGTGTCATGTGACTGGGTGGGAATGAGTGATGTTGAGTTGGCCATGCCCACCCAGGTTTTGTAGCTCCCGGTGTTTTCTATGGGAAACTGGTACAAATGGCTCTTTGAGTGTTTAAGGTTGCAAACCCCTGATATAAACCATTGTGCACAACGAAAGGTACCAGTATGCTTATTTTGCAAAGGAAGAAACAACTAAGGCCTCTGCCTGTAAAAAAACTAATCTTCTTAGTGGATATAAGATGTTCTTTGGTGTACTGGAGAAGAATAAAAATCTATAGAGAAAAGGAGTAGTATAGAGTGGCAAAACTGGAATATGAACATTCCACATTGCAGCATTTTGCTAAATATTCCATTTGTTTATTATTAATGTGTATTACTATAACCTAATATACATGAAGCTATACATTTTCTGATTATTTTCTACTTTTTACTGCTCTAATTATTTTTAGGTGTGTGGCCTGGCAAAGATAGATAATGGACCTCATATCAAGAATTGTCGGTATATAGGAGGTCCAATCTTATATTTATGGTGTAATGAATATACCATTGCACCAAATCTCTGTAATTCCAGCTCGAGATATTACTTTTTCCAGAGTTTCTAAGAAGAAAGCCAAGAGGAAAGAACAGGTATGGTAATTTCTTTCTCCAATTAGGAAGCACAGCTTTATCTGAAGAGAATTGGAGAAGCATAACTTTTTGATCAAAGTTTCCATATGGAACTGCCTGTATTTTTCCTCTAACAGTTTTGACTTTTTAAAGAAACACTTTCTATAGTCTTCAAGAAGCTATTGCAAGTGGAAGTTCTGAAAATATTTAAGCTATTATTGGGGAGGGGGGGAACCTGAAACCTCTCAGCTAATAGTTGATCAGTAATAACCAGTATATTTATTGTCAGGAGTTCTGTATTTTTTTGTCCTCTGAGAATCTCAGGGGGAATGGTGGTGAAATCACTGGAAGGTGAAGACTGAGTTTTTCAGCCTGTTTTTGTATGCAAGAGCTCTTTTGGGAATGGAGGGTTAGGAAAATAGATATATTAAATTTTTAGCAGTTACAAAAAGAACTGTGTAGACTACAAAAGTTTATGATGATGAATCACCTTTTATATGATTTTATTGATTGCTAACAGAAAAAAAGAAACATTAAGTGCCTTTAGAAGTTACCGTATTCTTATTGTTTAGTTTATGACCAGTTTTTACTTGAGTATCTAGGTTATGTGTGCTGAAACATCAAAGATTAGAGAAATAGAGACTGTGCAGTCTAGTCAAGGTTGCACATGGCTTCTTCTCATTTTTTTCTATTGCTCAGGAAACTTTATAAATCTAACTTGCTATCTTGTAGAATATTCTTGAAAAATATCCATTTTTTACATATCTATATTACATATATAAATATTAATCTGTCCACATAGACCTCTTTATTTTTGATTGGTTCTGCTCCTCTGCTGGTTCCACTGTGTTCTTGTCACCAGCTACGTTGCTTCATTGGATTGGGGTCAATTTAGAATCAATACATGTCCAGAAATCCAGTGTTGGAATTTTCATAACTCTGCTAGGTGTTCCTCCTATTCTAAACAACAGTTATTTATAAGGAGTGGCAGTTCTTGCTCCCAGACATAAAGCAATCACTTTTGCCTCAATGATAATTAAGTAAATGATAATTTAATGCAAAAATAATATAGAATGTGTAAAAATTCATAACATGAAATTTTTGAGTCAGTAAGACAGTTTTTGAGTAATGCATATTAACAATTCATGTATTTCCGTCCATGATTGATTGGGAGGGGGTGGGATTATATAGGCAGTGATAATTAGCTGCTGACAATTTTCATTCAGAAACAGGAAAATGGGCTGATTCATTTTAATCTGATTGCAATTTCTGTTGTGTTATGTACCATTCTAGTGATGCTCTTGCCACTACAGTGGTGAGGTCACCTGAGTTCCTTACTTACACATTCAAGCACATGTTACAAGTGGCAGCCTGTAGAGGCAATAGAAAGAAAAGTTGCAGATGGTTGAGGGCATTTAACTTGAATAAGTGTTCTAAGATGCTAACAGTTTTTAAAAACTCAAGTACTAAAAATTAAAAAATGCAATTAAAGTACATTGAAGTGGAGAGGTAAATCTGCCTGTAAATGACTTTTTGGTTCCTGGATAACCTACTTAATTATTTCATATAATTCTTAAGTAAGATGAGAGATCAACTGAGTCCAAAGGAGCTAATCTGCAGGGTAAATTGGTTTAAGTTGTTAAAAGTAGTTTCCTTGTCAAAGATGTATTTTGTGCATGATTATTATATGGAAGCTTAAGCAGATCAGCAGAGGGGCTATTTCAGGACTTTAAAACTGCCTAGGGAAACCCCACAAACTTGTTTCCTCTGCAGATCATTGCTTTGCCTCCCAGGCAGAATTCTGTTCAAAATAAGCATCCCCAGTTTAAATGTTTTTGAGAAATAGTTTGTTTTTACTGAAATTGGGAGGGCTAACTACAGATTCCCTGGTATGAAATCAACTTAACTGATGAAATACAAAAATGTATTTTTGTTATTGTTTTTGTAGCCTGCTAACTCAACTCTTTTCCTGCTCTTTGTGGTTTTTCTCAGGCATCTGCTACACCAACCAATCAGGACATTTGCAGGTGAAATATTAACTGTGTCATTGCACTAAAACTGATGATAGTCACCGTGTCCGAAGTTATGCTATCTTACCGCTGATGATCCAGGAAATCTTGTAGGGCGAATAACAGTTGGTCTTCCAATAAGTAGCCACTTCTCTTATGTTTTCAAATTGCCATATTAAAATGTATTAGAAATCGTTGGTAACATAATATTATATTTTTGTACAATAACTAGTTTTTCCCATAACAGTAGCTCTGTAAGATGAGCTGAGAGAGAGTGCCTAACCTAGGGTCACCTTGGAAACTTCCACAGTGGACTAGAATGTGGATCTCCACAATCTAAGTCCAACACTTGTATCACTGCACCACAAAACATTTTGGATTCTACATAGCTGTTCCAACTATAGCAGAAGTGTTTTGAGCTCAAAATAGAGAGAAATATCACCAGAACATTTCTCACAAAGTTGGAACAATGAATTTGGAGCTTGAAACATGTTTCAAGTGTACTTATTTTACACATTACTATAAGCATACATAAAAATCAACAAATATAAGACGTTTTTGGTCAGGGAATACTTGATATTACAAGAATTAAAAATAAACCAAATGACTACATATACATTACTTTAATGCACATTGTGCAGGTTTCCAATATAGAGGTGGAATGGGGCAGAGGTGCATGGAGCATATTCTATGGTGGTGAGAACTGATTCTCATAAGCTTGTCTTTTTTCTCAAGAGTCCATAATAACTAGAAAAAAGCATATAGGCAGGTGTGAAATTCAGCCAGTTCTATCCGGCTGGGGCGAACTGGTAGCAGTGGCTGTGAGAGGCTCTGCCCACCTGCGCGGACATCATGATGTCGCTTTTTTTGCGACATTTTAAGCCTCTGTGCATGCGCAGAAGGCTTTGCACATGCGCGGACAACAGCGCGCGTGAGCACATTTGCAAACCAGTAAGGAAGGTAAGTGAATTTCACCTCTGCACATAGGGCAGAGTTCAACAAATCCTGTCCAGCCATGCTATGCTGTATGCACATGTTTAAATGATCTTGGCATGTAATGCATTGTAGCACATGGATTATGCCACCATATTGACTGGCCTATTTAATTCTGCCTTTTGTATGTTATTTGCCTTCTTCATACTGGCTGAAAATGTCATTTCTTCAACAAATTGTATGTACTCTTTTTAATTTTTTTGTGCTTTTATTCCATTGTTCTGCATGCAGTTCCAGTGCAGTGTGTTCTGAATGTTGGCATCCCAGTCCAGTACAATCTGCTGTTATCTTGAAAAATCTTGTCTGCCAAAATGCTCTGACTCCAGGGGCCACTGTGACAGTAATCTATCAGAATACGGTGCAGGCTTCCAAGGCAAACTCCCATGGGCATGAACGTGTCTGTTCTCTCAAGTCTAAGAATGAAAAATCCAGCCATGCTCTGAAATTCTCCAAGTCTCTTAGTGATATGGATCAGAATACAATTGACAGATATAGCTGCATGGAAAGAACATGTTCAGAAGGCAGACTTACCAAAATGCAAGAGCAGTGTTTAAGACTTAACATATGTCATAAGGAGAAGAAGCCATTCAGCTTCAGACCCTTCACTGTTAGCAATTACAGACTTTCATATTTCTGGTCACTCTCGACCAATTACTCAAGCACTTCTCTGGCTACTGATTCTCATAATGCTGTACGTATTCCTCTCCTGGAGGACAAGTATAGCAACGAAATCTCCCAGAGTAAAGATTTGTTGCAGTACCTTTTCTCTTTCTCTCATAGTTCCAAATCAAGCAGTCATGAACTGGATAACAAGTCAAGCTGTCTCCGGCCAGAGAAATCATCCAGTGGTATGGTAGAGAGCACAGGTTTCTGTTCAGATGATATGGGAGATGATGATGTCTTTGAGGACAATTCTGTGAGGCTGAAAATTACAGCACTGCGGGCACCACTCTGCTCATCTGAAAAGGATAGTGATCTAGACTGCCCTTCTCAATTGTCAGAAAATTTCCCTCCACTTTCCCCTGTTTCTGTGTCTGGAGATGTCTGCAGGTTGGTTTATGACAAACCACTTTCTCTGTCCCCTCCCAGGTCTATGGTAACTTGCTCTACTCTTCATTTTCTCAACCATTCACTTCAGTTCACACTGAGCTTTATTTTCTTCTGAACTTGTCAACTTTTTTGAATGTGCAAAGCATTTTGGTTTTTTTTCCTAATGCCATGCTAATCATGTATTTTCTTACATATGTTCCATTTATTGTATGTATACGAAAAAAGGATATCTAGAATGAAGAAGTTTTTTCTTTCTTCCTGCAAGCTTTTTTAAAATACCTATCTCTGAGAAATATGTAGTGCTTCACATCTTGGAACAACCGAGTTGCTTGTCCCTGAAACAGATTTCAATTTCCCTGGTTCCAAGCACTCTTCAGTGCATAATTGCCTTTTCATCTTTGTGCACATCTCTTTCTTTTCCAAAACAGAACCTGCCTCAGGAAACAGCCTCTCCTGTTTCAGGTTAATACTCAACCAGAACAGGTACCCTGCTTGTCTGCATCATCTCCCAGAATTCTGGGGCTCTTGAGAAAGAGAGTGGCACTGATATAAACGTTTCCACTGAAAAGGACTTCCCTTGTACCCATAATCTTTCAGAGGTCATCCATGCATCTCACGGAATTTTCTACAATGTTACTACTCAAATTTTCGTGTTTCCACAAAAATAAGACCCTGTCTTATATGTTTTTGAACCCTGAAATAAGTGCTTGGCCTTATTGCCATGTGCTCAAAAGCCTGATTGGGCTTATTATCAGGGAATGTCTTATTTTGGGGGGAACAGGGTACTGTAATTAAGGACATTTGATACGATAATGAGAAGTGCTATCCCACAATTTTGAATACCCATTGAACTTCCTCTGAAACTTCTGGTCGTGGGGATTTGTGGTTCAGTATGGAATCATAGCTATACAAAACCTGTGCCAGAATTTTGTGCAAAAAGTCTTGGGCAAAGCAAGCTGAGATTGCTGCTTTTTAGTTGCTTTTAGTGGCAGGAAGTTTATAAATGATTATCCCAGAAATTCCAAGGAAAATATTTTAAACACACTTCCATCAACATTTTAAAATGTGAAAATTCAATTTTCATGTTATTATAGATTATAATAGTGATTTAAAATAACTAATTTTCCATAACTTAAGCACATAATTGTCATTGATGAAGTGCAGCAGTAAGTAAAGCCCCGTTAGCCTTGTTGAAAAGCTAATAGCAATGTCCTTCTTTGTCCTTTCTCTTTTTTACAAATTTTTGTTTGATTGTTTTGGTCTTATAATTAGAAGCAAGAAATCAACATTTTACTTTAGTCTACTTGAATAGTTATTTCAGACTCTGAAATATGGTCACATATGATCTCAGATAATTTATTATTCTTTGATATTGTGCCTTTTTTCAAAAAGACATTTTTCTAGTTTAGACCATAGTTTTTTTCTTTCCCCTAATAAATTGCTATGTTCTTGTCATAGGATATGCCATTGTGAAGGAGATGATGAGAGCCCATTAATTACTCCCTGTCATTGTACAGGAAGCCTTAATTTTGTCCATCAAGCTTGTCTGCAGCAGTGGATCAAGAGCTCAGACACCCGTTGCTGTGAACTCTGCAAATATGAATTCATCATGGAGACCAAATTGAAACCTTTCAGAAAAGTAGGTCCTGGAATGATACTAGAGAGTCAAATATAATCATGAATTTCCTCTTTAGCACAGATTACTGCTATTTATACATTTAAAATTTGGATTACAATAGAAGAAGGTGCTGTTGTGAATCTTCACATTTAAAAAAGAATAAACCATTGTATTGTGAAGCAAAGTAGAACATTAAGAGGATCTCTGTGTTAAACTAATGCTTTTGAGTCCTAAGGATATTCTTTTTTAAAAGCATAAATGAGAGATAATAATTATCTCTGTTCATTTGAAAAGGTGACCATCTGCCCGGAAGAAAGAAGCAAGCTGAGGTGACAGTGACTGGGGGAAAAGTAAACAGAGTTTTGGGAGCAGTTGTATCTATTTCCTCCGATAAATAGCAATAGCACTTAGACTTATATACCACTTCACAGTACTTTATAGTTTTATAGAGTCAGCATATTGCCCCCAGCAATCTGGGTACTAGCTATTTTATGACTGGCCACATCACAGTTGCAGCAGTTTGTAAATTGGAAGGAGCTATTTGGGCATCAGGTCCAGCCTCTGCCTAGCGTAGATAATATCTGAGAGATAATCTTCTAGCCCTTGCTAGAGCAACAGAGAGAGCACCCACTGTTTTTTACAGTAGTTGTTAACAGACAGTTATAATAGCTAAAATGTTTTTCTCAGTGTCAGAGTTTTCTGCTTGTAGTGAAAATCTTTTATTTCATGTCCTGAGGCAGGAATGAAAAAGGATAATTACTAAATCATTTATATGTGTCATCATTTCTCTGCATATGAATGAAGTTATTTTTTCACAACTTCTTTTTCCAAGACTATGATTGATAAGAAACAATCATACCAGATGAATATTAACTATGATTAATAGAGCTTTGACTCTTACAATTAGCCTTTCATGATAGCTTTAAGGTATATTAATAAATATATGCACATATTATGTGAATTCTGCATTGCTAGATTGTTATTTATTTCTAATTTGCATTTCTAAAGTTGCCACAAATCATTGGTGAGACCACTGTTCCACAGATAGCCGGATGTGAGTCTCTTTTTGTGAGGTGGGGTCGTGGAGTACAGATGGGCTTGTTGATCACGTACCTGGCTCTCTGCCGCGTGGCAACAGCCCTGCTCGAGCTGCTCAACGTCATAGCTGAGGTGGCGGTTGGTACCCCCAGACTTTTAGTCATGGGGGATTTCAACCTGCCATCTGTCGGCGAAACGTCTGAGGTGGCTTGGGAGTTCATGGCTTCCATGACGGCCATGGACCTTACTCAGTTAATTTATGACCCCACTCATGGGTGGACACACTCTGGACTTAGTTTTTGTCTCTGGTCAGTGGTCGAGTGGCCTTGATACAGGGGATATAGTCATCGAACCCTTGTCATGGTCTGACCACTCGCTCCTTCGACTGGACTTTCTAACCGCTGCACCCCGCTGCAGGGAGGCGGGACCGACCAGGTGGTTCCGCCCCAGGCGCCTGATGGACCCTGATAGGTTCCAGATGGAGCTTGGGCCATTTCCTGAGACTCTGGCTCATGACTCGGCTGAGGATCTGGTGGCCGCCTGGGATAGTGCGGCTGCCGGAGCCTTGGACCGTGTTGTGCCTTTGCGGCCTCTGACCCGGCACCGAACTCACCTAGCTCCTTGGTTCTCCGAGGAGCTTAGGGAGATGAAGCGCCGGAAAAGACGCCTGGAGAGTAGTTGGAGGACCAGCCGCTCCGAATCCGACCGAACACTGGTGAGGTCTCATATTAAGACCTACCTAGTGGCGATAAAAGTGGCGAAATCTAGCTATTTTGCCGCTCTTATCGCGTCATCAGATAATCGCCCGGCCGCCCTGTTTAGGGTGACCCGCTCCCTCCTCCATCTGGAAGCGCGGGATGACCCCTTGCAGGGCCGAGCTGAGGACTTTGTGCAGTATCTGTATGACAAAATTGCTCAGATTCGGGAAGGGCTGGCCTCTGACTGGGTATGTCCGGACGGGATGACTGAGGCAGGTCTTGAGAGTGTTATCTGGGGGGAGTTCGATCCTGTGGCTCCCGAGGACATGGACAGGGTCCTGGGACGGCTGAACGCGACCACATGTTTATTGGACCCGTGTCCCTCCTGGTTGGTACTGGCTTCCCGGGAGGTGACACGAGGCTGGCTCCAGAAGATTGTTAACGCTTCTTTGGGCGAGGGGGTCCTGCCGGCCGCTTTGAAAGAAGCGGTTGTGAGGCCCCTCCTCAAGAAGCCCTCTCTGGATCCGGCTGTTTTGGCTAACTATCGTCCAGTCTCCAACCTTGGCTTCGTTGCGAAGGTTGTTGAGAGTGTGGTAGCGCAACAGCTTCCCCGGTACCTGGATGAAACTGTCTATCTAGACCCACTCCAGTCCGGCTTCTGGCCTGGGCACAGCACGGAAACGGCATTGGTCGCGTTGGTGGATGATCTCTGGAGGGCTCGGGATAGGGGTTGCTCCTCTATCCTGGTCCTGTTAGACCTCTCAGCGGCTTTTGATACCATCGACCATGGTATCATGTTGCACCGGTTGACGGGGTTGGGGGTGGGGGGCACCGTTCTGCGGTGGTTCTCCTCCTACCTCTCTGACCGGTCGCAATCCGTGTTGACAGGGGGCAGCGGTCGACCCCGAGGCATCTTGCTTGTGGGGTGCCGCAAGGGTCGGTCCTCTCGCCCCTTCTGTTCAACATTTATGTAAAGCCGCTGGGTGAGATCATCCGTGGCTTCGGGGTGGAGTTCCATCAGTACGCTGATGACACCCAGCTGTACATCTCCACCCCAGGCCACCCCAACGATGCCCTTGAAGTGATGTCCCAGTGCCTGGAGGCCGTGCGGGCCTGGATGGGGAGAAACAGGCTCCGACTCAACCCCTCCAAGACCGAGTGGCTGTGGCTTCCAGCGTCCCGATATAGCCAGCTGACGCCATCGCTGGCTATTGGGGGCAAATTACTCACCCCCACGGAGAGGGCTCGCAACTTGGGCGTCCTCCTGGACGCACGGCTGTCTCTAGAAGATCATTTGACGGCCGTGGCCAGGGGGGCTTTTTATCAGGTTCGCCTGATACGCCAGTTGCGCCCCTTTCTAGATCGGGACTCTCTACGCACAGTCACTCAGGCACTAGTCACTTCCCGCCTGGACTACTGCAATGCTCTCTACATGGGGCTCCCCCTGGGGTGCACCCGGAGGCTCCAGCTGGTCCAGAACGCGGCCGCGCGGGGGATTATGGGGGCGACGAGGCGCTCCCATGTGACACCTCTCCTGCGCGAGCTGCACTGGCTCCCGGTGGTCTTCTGGGTGCGCTTCAAGGTGTTGGTGACCACCTTTAAAGCGCTCCATGGCTTAGGGCCGGGGTATTTACGAGACCGCCTTCTGCCACCAATAGCCTCCCACCAGCCAGTATGCTCGCACAGAGTGGGCCTCCTCAGGGTGCCGTCTGCCAGACAATGTCGGCGGGCGACCCCCAGGGGGAGAGCCTTCTCTGTGACGGCGCCCACCCTCTGGAACAACCTTCCCCCAGAGTTACGGATAATAACAGACCTCCGGATTTTTCGTCGGGCCCTGAAAACTTATTTATTTCAACTAGCTGGGCTGGCTTGAGCTAAATTTTAAATTGATTTTAAATTGGGTTGTTTTAATTACGGCCAAAATATTTAATTATTTTAATACTGTTTTTAAATTTTGTATGCTTTGTTTTTACTTAGGCTGTGCACCGCCCTGAGTCCTATTGGAGAAGGGTGGTATAGAAATTTAATTAAATAAATAAATAAATAAATAAATAAATATTAAAAAAAGGACATAGAAAGTTATGTAGCAAACTGCCCAATTTGCGCTGCCGCTAAATGCAGGCAGGGGAAAACCCCTGGTCTACTGCACCTGGTGGCCGACCCTTCAGGACCATGGCGAGAGTTATCCATGGATTTCATTGTTGAATTGCCCGAGAGTTCTGGAAATACAGTGATCTGGGTTGTCACAGATCTTTTCTCAAAACAGGCTCATTTCATCCCATGCCAAAAGATACCTACAGCTAAAGCCTTGGCTAAACTGTTTTTGGTCCACATTTACTGCTTGCATGGGACCCCACAGCGTATTATTTCGTACAGGGGGGTCCAATTCACGTCCAAGTTCTGGAAAGCGTTTTGGAATCTACTTGAGAGCGAGCAGGGACTTAGTTCTAGTCATCATCCACAGACAAATGGGACCACAGAATGAACGAACTCAGTTCTGGAACAATATCTGCAGTATTTTATTAATTACCAGCAGGACAACTGGACCGAAATACTGCCTTTTGCAAAAGTAGCCTATAATAAAGCAGTTCACACTGGCACAGGTTTTACCCCTTTCAGAGTGGCCACAGGCAAAAATTTAATGCTATGCCTGAGTTACCCTCACATGAACCAGATATACCCTCCTTGAAACAGTGGATCATTTGGCCAGTGGTCCACAAAGCCTTGAATGAAGCCAAGGCTGCCTATAAAGCACAAGCAGACAAAGAAACTGAACCTAAACCTTATAAAGTGGGGAAGAAAGTTTACCTTTCCACCAAGTTTCTAAAATCTTTGCAGCAGTCTAAAAAGTTGGGTCCTAAATATATTGGCCCTTTTCCCATCATTCATCTTATTAACACTGTCACGGTGGAATTACAACTCCCTAAGTCATTACGGCAAGTCCACCCCGTTTTCCATTGTAGCTTATTGAAGCCTGAAGTCACCTCTGATCTTCGTCCGGCTATTACCCCTGTTGTGCCCTCTATTATGGTAGAGGGTGAACAACATTTTGAGGTTCAGGAAATTCTTGACTCTAGGAAATTCCACGGGACCACTCAGTACCTGGTGGCTTGGAAACACCTCCCCTTCTCACACAATGAATGAGTTCACAAAAAACATGTGCATGCCCCTAAATTAGTACGTATATTTCATCAATTGTACCCTGACAAATTTAGTTGATTTTATGTTTCCTTTGTCTCCCCTTCCCTCTTTTGTTTTCTTTCAGGTGGACTTCCTGTTTTTCGGGGGGGGGGGGGTTGGCATGTCAGCTCCCAGATATTTATTTTTTAAAAAAATTATTTTTATAATGCAATTTATTTATTAATTTATTTATAATGCAATTTATATGCTGCCCTATCTCCAAGGACTCAGGACGGCTCACAATGGTGAAGATGCACAGTTCCTCATTAAAAGACAATATAAAATTAAAATTCCAATTTAAAACAATTTAAAATTCATTAAGAAACCCCCCCATCAGTCCAGGCTGCGGAACAACCAGGTCTTCAAATCGCGGCAGAACAAGCGAAGGTCAGGGGCCATCCGGAGCTCCAAAGGAAGTTGGTTCCAGAGGGTGGGTGTGCCCACAGAGAAAGCTCTCCCTCTGGGGGTCGCCAGCTGACACTGTCTGGCTGACGGCACCCTGAGGAGGCTCTGTCTGTGGGAACGCACCGGGCGATTGGGAATTGTCGCTGGCTGCAGGGGGTCCGACAAATATCCCGGGCCTAGGCCATGAAGGGCTTTGTAGGTAATAACCAGCACTTTAAACCTTACCCGAAGGGCAACCGGTAACCAATGCAAGTCGCGCAGGAGGGGTGTAACATGGGAGTGTCTGGATGCTCCCATCACAACCCGCACGGCTGCATTCTGCACCAGCTGAAGCCTTTGAGTGGTTTTCAAGGGCAGCCCTAGGTAGAGAGCGTTGCAGTAGTCAAGCCTGGAGGTGACCAGCGCATGAGTAACGGTGCGTAGGGCATCTTGGTCCAAGTAAGGGCGCAACTGGCGCACAAGGCGGACCTGGGCAAATGCCCCCATGGTCACGGTCGTTACATGATCTTCCAGAGACAACCGTGAATCCAGGAGGACACCCAAGTTGCGAGCCCTATCCATAGGGGGTAACACCTCACCCCTGATGGTCAATGATGGAATATCTCTTTTTTTTTATTGAAAAGTTTTATAAAAGATACAAACATTTTCTCCCCCCTCCCCCTCCCACCCCCCTTGCCCACCCATCCACCCTTTCCCTCTCCCCCTTCCCCCCATCCCCCTCCCTAGACTTCCCAGAACAAGCACAGGGTATAGCATTCACAAACATAAAACTAAAATATGCTAACAATTTGTTGACTTCAAATTCTCCCTAGGTCTTTAACTCCTTATAATTCGAAACACTATAAACATAAACTAAAAAATTAAGAATGTTTCATTCATAAGCTATATGAAACTTCTTAGTCTGATATTTGTTTTGAATATAGTCAATCCATCTTTTCCATTCCGATATATATCTTTCGTTTGAGTGGTCTTTGAGGTATGATGAAATTTTTGCCATCTCTGCCAGAGGCGCAACTTTTAATGTCCATTCCTCAATAGTAGGTGCATCTTCCTTCTTCCAATACTGTGCCACCAGTAACCTGGCTGCTGTTATTAAATTTAAAACCAACTTAGTCTCTATTACAGTACAATCCGTAACTATTCCCAACAAAAAAAAACCTGTGGTGTAAATTTAATTTTTTTCTTTAAAATATTTTGAATAATCCACCATATTTTTATCCAAAAAGCCTTAATTTTTTTACATGTCCACCATATATGAAAATACATAGCATCTTCACTCACATCGCCAACATTTAGGTTTTAAATTTGGATACATACAGGCTAGTTTTTTTTGATCTAAATGCCATCTATAAAACATTTTATAAAAGTTCTCTCTTAAATTTTTGGGCTTGTGTAAATCTTACATTTCTAACCCATATCTTTTCCCATGTTTCCATCATTATTGATTCTCCTATATTTTGTGCCCACTTTATCATACAATCCTTGACTAGCTCTGTTTCTGAATCTATTTCCACTAATGCTTTGTACAACCTTTTTATATGCATTTGACTTTTGTCTCTTATTTGTTTTATCAAATTCTCATCCTGTTGCAAAATACCAGGTTTTTGATCTTCTCTCCATCTGGCCTGCAGCAGTCCATATTGAAACCAAGTTCTAATTATTCCTTCCTCTCTTAATTGTTCCATAGATTTTAATTGTAATCTCACTCCTTCTTTATAGAGGAGTTCCTTGTATGTAATCCTATCTTGTTTCTGCTCCACATTTATATTCTCTATCGCGTGTCTGGGTACTGTCCATATTGGTAACTTATCGTTTAATTTGTATTGATACTTTTTCCAGACACGCAATAAAGCATTCCTAAATATATGACTTTTAAAAGTCTTATCTACTTTCTTATCATACAATAAATAAGCATGCCAGCCGTAGACCAGACCATATCCTTCAATATTTAATATCCTTTCCTCTGTTAAATTTATCCAGTCAGTAATTGCTGAGAGGGCAGCGGCTTCGTAATACAATCTTAAATTGGGCATTTTAAGACCTCCTCTTTCTCGTGTATCTTGCATTATCTTTTGATTTACTCGCAATTTCTTCCCTGCCCAAACAAACTTATTTATGCCCTTCTGCCATTCCTTCAAGTTTTCATCTTTTTTAAGTATAGGTATCATTTTATGAATGATAAACAACAATGGTGGAACAACAAACCCTGTTGTTCCGCCAGGCTGGGCTATCAACATAACAATTTTAAATTGGGTTTTAAATTCCTGGGGTTTTAAATTGAGCCGAATTCATTTAATAATTTTAAATTATTTTAACTGATGTTGTCTTGTGTTTTTAAAAGGCTGTACACCGCCCTGAGTCCTTCGGGAGAAGGGTGGTATAGAAATAAAATTATTCTTTTTTTTTTTTTTAATTTGATTTATATGCCGCCCTTCTCCGAAGACTCAGGGCAGCTTACAATGTCCTCAGCAATAGCCTTCATCCTTTTGTATATTTATACAAAGTCAGCTTATTGCCCCCACAACTGGGTCCTCAATTTACCTACCTTAGAAAGGATGGAAGGCTGAGTCAACCTTGAGCCTTGGCGAGATTCGAACCCTGCAGTAATTGCAGGCAGCTGGTCTTAATAACCAGCTTAATAACAGGGTGCCTTAAACCCCTGTACTACCAAGGCTCTTATTCTTATTCTTATTTGAATAAGAAATAAAAACCTTGGTAAAACATTCATTTTTACTGCAGCTATCCTTCCCAGCAAAGACAGTTGTAATTTTCTCCAGTTTTCCATCTCTTTCTGTATTTTTTGCCACAACGGTTCATAATTATGCTGATATAGTTTCATATTTGTAGTCATAATATAGACCCCTAAATATTTAACCTTCTTTACTATCTCAAATCCTGTTACCCTTTCTATCTCTTCTCTTTGGCTTCTAGTCATATTTTAAGCTATTATCTTTGTTTTGGCTGTATTTATTTTAAAACCAGATACTTGTCCATATAGATTAATTATATCCATCAAGGCTGTAATCGATTGTGCTGGTTGGGCTAGGGTAACAACCAGGTCATCCGCAAATGCTCGTAGCTTATACTCATACTGTCTAATTTTAATTCCCTTTATTGTATCTGTCCCACGTATTTTACTCAGTAAGATTTCCAGCATCAAAATAAACAATAATGGAGACAAGGGACAACCTTACCTTGTTCCTTTTTCTATATTAAAAATATCTGTTAAACCACCATTAATTATTATTTGCGCTGTTTGTTTCTGTTATATTGCCTTAATAGATTGTATAAAATATTCTCCAAGTTGCATCCTTTCTGTTAATTTCAATAAAAAATGCCAATTCAATCTATCAAAGGCTTTCTCAGTATCCAAAAATACTAGCACTGCGGGGACCTGGTTGTTCCTCCCCAAATACTCTAGTAAGTTGACAATTTGCCTTACATTGCTTTTCATTTGTCTACCATTTATAAAACCAGTTTGATCATGGTGAATCATTTGCTGCATAACTGTCATTAATCTATTTGCTAATATTTTAGCAAAAATCTTGTAATCTGTATTTAAAAGTGAAATTGGCCTATAGTTTTTTGGATCTGTATGATCTTGACCCTCTTTTGGGATCAAAGAAATAAAAGCTATCTTCCAAGTTGGAGGTACCTCTCCTCCCTGTTGTATATTGTTAAATAATTCCTTCAGTGGTTCCACCATTTCCTCCTGTAAACTTTTATAATAAACAGCTGTCAAACCGTCTGTCCCAGGAGCTTTACCCACTTTCAACTGCTTAATTGCAAACAGAATTTCCTCGGAAGTTATCAATTGATTTAAACTATTCCTCTGCTCTTTTGAAGTCGTATAAATGTTCTCTTTCTGCAAATATCTATCTATATCTGTGTCTTGAATTTTATCACCAGTATACAGCTTTGAGTAGAACTCTAAAAAAGATTTTTTAATCAATTCTTGTTCATAAACCACTTTACCCTTGTATTTTATTTTCTCTATAGTCCTTGATTTCTGCTTTTTCCTTAACAAATATGCTAACCACCTGCCAGGTTTATTAGCATTACAAAAAGTATTATGTTTAGCATATTTTAAATTAGTTGCCACTTGATCTGCTATTAACATATTAAATTGACCTTTCAGTAAATTAATTGCCTCTTTAATTTTCTTATCTGTTGGATTAACTATCAAAGCTCTTTCTTGTTTTTTAATCTCTTCTTCTAATTCCTTTCTTTTTCCCCGTTTCTTTTTATATTTATTATTCAAATATATCAAAATACCTCGCATATATGCTTTACTTGCATCCCACACTATTTCCATAGATGTACCCTTTTGCATATTCATAACAAAAAATTTTTTTACACTCTTACATTTTCTTCATATCTAAACAAATTATCATTTAACCTCCAGGACCTTCTAAGCCCCTTTCCATACTCCAGTTCCATCCAGACTGGACTATGGTCTGTCAATGTTCTCGAACAAATCTTCGTACTCTTCACCCTAGAAAAGAGGTCGTTAGTAATTAGTATAAAATCAATCCTTGAAAAGGATTGATGTCTATCCGAAAAGAAAGTAAAGTCTTTTTCTTCTGGGTTTCTTTCACGCCAAATATCCCTCAACTCCCAATCATCCATCATCTTCAAAAACGATTTGGGCAATCTTGCTCTTGTTAAAACATTTTGCTTAGGTCCCTTCTTGTCCTTTTTAACATCTAAAACACCATTCCAATCACCCAGTAGGATACAAGTTTTGTATCCCCATTGTGTCAACTTTGAGTGTAAAAGATTATAAAACTTTTCCTGTTGTTGGTTCAGGGCATATACTCCAATTAAAAGTAATTTTTCTCCTTTTATTAAAAGTTCAATCGCTAAAAATCTTCCTTGATTATTAAGTCTCTCTTCAAATATATAACTATACCGTTTTTCTTTTCTGGTGCTGCCGCTACATAATGTGTTCCTAGTCTTGTGTTTGTTAAATATTTTTGATCTTGTATCCTAATATGAGTCTCTTGTAAACAAATTACATCATTTTTAAATTGTTTAAGATAATGAAATATTTTCCTCCTCTTCTGTGGAGAATTCAAACCATTGACATTCCAAGTTAGAAATCTAGTTCCCATCTTTGGGCCTCTGAAGCATTTGGAGCATTCGCTGATGATCTTGCCTCATTTGACCTTTAGGTCTGGCTCCTCCCACTGCTTCTGTTTTTGTAATTCCTTGAGTTGCCATCTGGAGTTGTTGCAGTCTTAATTCTTCCTTACGTTTAGCTGTTGCTGCTCTGGTCTGTCTTTGATCCTTTGGTTCTTCTGATATATCAATTAATTCCAAATCTTGAACAGCAATCTGAATTTGTAGCAAATCTTCTTGACTGGTCGAGGCTCTCCCCTGAACTATTGTCATCAGCTCTTCTCTTTCTCCTTCCATTACTTCCTTCTTTCTTTTAACTTCTGGTGATTTTGGTGGTCCAGCCTTTAACACATTGGCATAAAAATCTCTTGCTTTCCATACTGTATTAAGCCAATATCTCTCACCCGAATAGTTCACCACTAGGCCGGCTGGCACTTCCCAGCTATACTGTATTTGGCGTTTTCTCAGTTCATCCACCAGAAAAGCATACTCCCTTCTGGCTCTCAACATTTGGGGGGGGATTTCTTTCATTGTCATCACCTCCTGGCCTTCCACTTGAAGCTTATTTTTAAAGGTAGCCTGTAAAATTTCATTGCGTAGTCTCCTTGTGGTAAAATATATTACAATGTCTCTTGGTAAATTTTTCTGTCTAGCCACCCACGAATTGACACGATATATCTTGTCAATCTGCCAGCCTAACTCCACTTTCTGCTCCCCCAACATCTGTGCCAATGCCTCTGACATCATCTCTTTCAAATTCTCTTGTTTGTTCTCCTTCACCCCTCTTATTCTTAGAGCAAATTCCATATCTCTGTATTGAATCACTGTTACATCAGCTTCAGCCCTTTCAATTTTATTCTGAGTCTCTCCTAATTTATTATCCAAAATTTCTGTAGATTGCTTAATTTCTTCAACTTTATCATCCAAAATTTCATTGTGACCTGCCAAACCTTTAAATGCCAGTATTATATCATCCTTAATTTCCTGATTCCGAACTGCAATCTCATCTGGAACAGACTGTATTTTTTCATTAGTTTCATTAATTTTTTGATTAATCACAGTAGCAATTTTATCCTGTGTAGCTTTTAGGGCTTCTTGTATCATTTCAAACGTTAAAATCTGTGGATCTGTTGGGGGAACAGAGGCTTGCATTCTAGAAGTGTGGGCTGGAGAGCTTCCGGCACTCCCAGTTCCTTTAATAGGAACAGTCTTTACAGGTTTTGAGGCCATTTTTCAGTTTAAGTTAATTTTTGTATTTTAATCAGAAGCCAAAAAGAAGAGTTCAACAAAGTCAAAAATTTTCCCAGTCTTAAATTAGTATCATAAAATCCTCCTTCTCTCAGTACAAAAGTTCTTTCAAGCAAGAGGCTACCAGCGAAACGAAACTTTCCTTTAACTTTCACTTTCCACGCCCTTTCAAGCCTCAATCGCCATATTGTTACAAATTTGCTAAATTGTTATTTCCAAAGGAGGTAAGAAACATTGGAGTTAAGTTTAGATACTTGCAGTCTGACTTCTCCTGGCTTGTTCTGCCTGTAGCAATTTAGGATGTTGGAAATCCCTTCATTTGTTATTGGCAGAATTGGTCGCGGCGTCTTGCTCCGCTAAATAGCAGAGTCGTCCCAGGTCCTGAGCAGATTGACAGGCTTCTAGGGAGCTTTCACCCTTCGCGCCCCAGAACTTTTCCTAGGGCACTTGGGGAGCTCTACCTTCACCTGTCGGCTCTTCTCTCTCCCCTTTGCCCGGGGAGAAAGTTTCCAAGCCGCCAGACAGCTGTTTTTTGGCTATTCTGGCGGCTTTTACGATGCCGGGGATCGGGAGCTCATGGAGGAGCGTCTGCGACGCGTGCGGAGCCAACCGGAATATCTCGATCAGACCAAGATGCCGGTACCCACAGCCACTCAGTCTTGGCGGGGTTGAGTCGGAGCCTGTTCCTCCCCATCCAGGTCCGTACCGCTTCCAGGCAGCGGGACATCATGTCAAGGGCATCACTGGGCTGGTTTGGGGTGCATATAAAAAGCTGGGTATCATCAGCGTACTGATGATACCGCACCCCAAAACCATGGATGATCTTCCCAAGCGGCCTCATATATATGTTGAACAAGAGAGGCGAGAGGACCGACCCTTGGGGCACCCCACAAGTGAGGGACCTCATAGGTGACCTCTGCCCCCCATTTTATTGAATTTTTACAATTAAACAATCATTATTCAACTCTTGTGCATGACTGTGACCATTTACATATCATCACGCTAGTATTCATCTATACTCTATATATTTTTATTAAATCTACATTCTATTGTTTTCCTTTTTTTCTATTTTCGATCCAATTATACCATTTCTCCCATATTACGTAAAAATCCGAGTCCATCAATCCTTTCAATTCAAGTGTCATTTGATCCATCTTGGCACAATCCAATATCTTTCTAATTATTAAATCATCAGAGGGTATATTTGAGCTTCTCCAACATTGCGCAAAGGCCAATCTTGCTGCAGTTATCATGTGTAGAATAATATATGTTGGGGGTTTTTTCGTATTATCTTTTCATTATTCCTAGAACAGTATTCTATCTGGAAGCCTTTTACTTCTTGTATCCAACTATGTATTTTCATCCAATATTTTTTTGTTTCGGAGCATAACCACCATGTATGAAAGAAGGTATCTTGCTTTTGTCCACATTTCCAAAAATTGGGATTTAAATTTGGATATATTTTTGCCAATCTAGAAGGTGCCAAATACCAACGGTAAAGCATTTTATATTGATTTTCTTTATATTTTGCCGACCTAGTTAGTTTATAATTTGTATTTCCAATCCTCTAATTCAATATTGTGCCCAACATTTTTTGCCCAGGCTATCATAGTTCCCTTTACTATGTCTTCGGCTCTATCAAATTCTAGTAAATAGTTATAAATTTTGGTTATTAATTTTTCATCCGGGCCAATTAATATTTTATCCAGTTGTTGTGGCTGTATTTCAATTCCATATTAATCTTTATCTTTTGAATATCGTGATATTGATTGCAAATATGGCCACCAGTCTATTTTTATTCCCTGTTCTTCCAATTCTTGCCTATTTTTTTAAATTCCCCTGCCTGTCCAGAATTTAATTGTATTTGGCCATTTTGCTTATATCTAAGGTATTGGGATGAATCATTGCTTCCATCGTTGAGACCCAGCTAGGAATTTTCATATAATGTTTTTTTCTTAATTTCTTGCCATACTTGCATTAGAGCTTCTTATATTTTATGTTGAAAAAAATATAAATGAGATTTATTCTCTCTGTCCCATAAGAAGGCATGCCATCCAGGTCCCAGATATTTCTACAGGGATGCTGGCATTTTGGGGGGAGTAAGGGGGGAAGAATGGAGTGGTCTGTATATGAAGTTTCTGTTTCTGTTTCTTGCATTACTGTATTAATCTTTATATGAAGTCTCTGTTTCTATTTCTCTGCAATGATGTAGTGTGGGAGGGGTTTGGTTAGCATTGTTTTAAATAGCTGGTTTTAAATGAGAAGTTTCAATTCTTGCCTAGATCTCTTGTTATCACAAACCTTCCAATAAAAGCTCCTTTTGGAACCATTGCAGTTTCAAGAGTCCTGCTTTCTTAGGAAGATCGGAGAGGCAAGACCTTATAATTAGCGTCTTTTAAATCTTTGAAGAAATGCAGATGACAGGCATTATGACAGAGAACGCATGCTACCAGAGTGCCCTCAGATGCTGTTGGTTGATGAAGGACTTAACATAATACAGAACAGTGTATCATATCCATATGTAAGCTGTGTGTGCTTGCTTGATCATCTGCCATCAGGGTCAAATTCAATAAAATAAAGGTTTCTGACTAGACAGCAAATATCACTTTATTCTTTGACAACAAAACTGAATACTTCTATTTTCTGGATTTCTTCTTAGTGGGAGAAACTGCAGATGACAGGCAGTGAGCAAAGAAAGATCATATGCTCTGTAACTTTCCATATCATTGCTATCACTTGTGTGGTATGGTCACTCTATGTCCTCATAGACCGGACTGCTGAAGAAATTAAACATGGAGAATCCACGGGTATGTTACTTTATTTTCTTTCTAACAAAAGGGGATGCTTGCATCATGACAAATTGCCCAAAATCAGAGAAACATTTTTTATATGTTATGCTTGCTTTTATCAAAATTGCTTTATGTGGATTATATGGTATTCCTTTAATGAAAATGATGTATCTCTGTTTTTTCTTGCTGTTACTATTTTTATTTTGCCACTTGGTTCTTTCGTTTTGAAATTATGTAATATTACTTTCAGTGTTAATTATCAAACTACAGTAGGACTTGCTCTTCTCCCCCTTTGCCATGGCAATTTGGACACACACTGAATTTACTCAACTTTGGAGCAGATTAAGACAGATTAAGGAACAGCAGATCATAAGAGAAATGTTCACCAATACTTTCAGTTCTATTGACAAAAAATAGTACTGTGTTTCTCCAAAAAGAATGCCGGGTCTTATTTTCTTTTGACCCCCGGAAAAACGGCCAGGCCTTCTTTTTGGAGGGTTCTAATTATTGACTCACCTCGCAGTGGTAGCACCAACAGCCCTGCCCAGCAGGAGCCCGCTGCTGGCCCACTTCTTCTGCAGCCACTTGCCGCCACTTGCACGTATTGCCCCGGCCTCTGTTTCACCTTCAGATCCTTGCCGGAAAGCATCCACAGCTGATAACAGAGCTCCGGATCGATCTGGAGCTCTGTTATCGACTGCAGATACCTTCTGAAAAGCTCTCTGCAGCCGATAATAAGAGCTCTGGACTGATCTGGACCTCTGTTATCAGCTGCAGATATCAGATGCCAACAGGCATCTGAAGGCAAAACCGAGGCCAGGGCGATGGGTGCAAGTGGTGGCAAGCGGCTGCAGAAAAAGGTGAGGCAGGGTGTGCGAGGTCTGGTAAGTAGGGCAGCTCCACCACCTCTCATCTCCACCCTAGCTTATTTTTTACCTGTGTACCTCACCCCACCCCCTGCATCTGGGGCTAATTTTGTAGGTGGGGCTTAATTTGATCACATGCACTCAAAAACGTGATAGTGTGCTGCTTTTCAGGGTATATCATCTTTTTGGAGAAACACGGCAGTTACAAGCTATTTTGTCACATAATTTGTCACTAAGTCTGAAGTTGCTTGATTAACGTAGTATGGTTTGGTATGGTATATTCTCTTCCTCAGTGAGAAAGGCTAATTCTTCCTCTCACCATTCAGACTGAACCTTTTTCTTCCCACTCAACTAATAATTTGGAAGAAGAGAAAAACCTAAAGCTACAGCACACGTGCCCCCAAAATAGTAAAAAGATCCCATCCCTCTTGTTCTCTGCATAGTTGTTTTTTGACTCATGTGGCAATTAAAGGCCAAGTTATTTCTCAGGACTTGTGTATGTTTACCTCAAAAAGAATCCAACAGTTAAGTCTGATTTTCTGATCAGACATGCAAAATCTGTGCCAAAATATGAGGGGATGGCAGGGAAAATGTTTTTTGCAGCTTCTATTGTTGGTGTAAAACATACATACCTGGATAAAATTTAATTGGAGCTGTCCAACTTAATCTAGTCTGTGGGCCACTTTGCCTACTTATAAGATTGGCACTTGGATTTAAACTTACTGTTTGATCACCGCGGTTCAAACAAAGCATAAAATTATCTGCATTATAAGGAGTAATAAGCAAAAATAAAAGGAAAGGAAAAGATAAAAAGGAAAGGAAGGAAAATAAGGGGGGTTGGCAGAGATCCCTTGAGAGATTTTGGCTGTTATCATGTACTCTGCTCTGAAGATAACTGAATATGGATGACTATTCTTGAGATCTGTCTCCAGGGGGAATGGGACGACTGACAGCAGCCAGGTGGGCGTGGCCATATGAGTGCCACTAGGTGGGCATGGGTGGGTGTGACCAGGTCAATGTGAAGGATTAGACGCAGCCGGCTCAGCACAGCTGACTTGGGGTGGCTGACTTGGGGCGGCTGGGTGGGCATGGCCAGGTGGACGCAAACATTTGGGTGTGACCAGGGGATTGCCTGTTGGGCATGGCCAGGTGGACTCAGAACAAGTCGTCCAGGTCAATTTGAGCCAACTCAGCACCCCGCCAGAACAAAAATCACCCAAAGATGTGCTTGCAAACATGAAGTACGGACACTGCAAAATTTGAAAGGCAAAGGGTGGATTCCCCCCTCCCCCACCAATTAGGTAAAACCCTTCCTTTTTCTTTCTGCTTCCCAGGTTCTTCTACTAAGTTTGGCTGGCAAGGGAGAGGCTCAAATACATCGTCACATACTGTGCATAGTTTGTCACATACTGTGCATAGACAATGAAATCTGGTAACATAAAATGTGGCTAAAGCCATCAGCAAATAGCCTTAAAAGGGGCTAGCCAACTTCATCTAAGCTAGGTTTTGTTTATCTATATTTGTTAGTAAGGATGGTTAAACATTCAGCCATCCAGCCACTGGGAAGGCAAATTGGGATGGCCTTCTCATAGATATCAAGTTCTCACTTTATTGATCAATTAGAATAGAGCTGGAAGGAATCTTGGAGGTCTTCTAGTCTAAACCCCTGCTCCAGCAGGAGACCCTATAATATCAATTATATTATCCTATAGTATCCTATAGTGCCAAACTGGCGGCTTGCAGGCCGGATGCATCACACACAGGCCACGCCCACCTCGGCTCCACAAAGGCAAAAGAGTCATGATACATCACGTGATGTGATTGAGTTTGGCACCCGTGCCCTATACCATTTAAGACAAGTGACTGTCCATGCAGGATAACACAAGGCTTGGGCTATCACTGTAGTTTTTCATATTCTTATGATTTATGTTCTTATGCTACTCTTGCTTGTAATTGTGGCAGGATGGCCAGATAAGGATCTCTTGCCTGATAGGTCCAAAGGAATGATGTGCATACCCATAAACAAAAGAGACATTTGCCTAGTTTATGGTCAGGTAGATTAACAAACAGGGAAATCAGGATACTACGTTTAGTTGGGATTTTTTATGACCTTTTCGCCTTAACTGTGGGAAACACCGATAAGGAAGACATAGACCAATAAAGTCTGGAAATCAAAGAAAACAAACTGGTACATGTTCTATGCACTGTATTTCCCAACACTACATGTGCAGGGCAAGAGAAATAAATGGCTGGAATAAGAACTAGGAAAAATTGTTTGGCTTTTATTAAATGCATCGTGGTAATCTAAAAATTTAGTACCCGGATAAAGCATAACACATGGTATATAACTGTAAAAGTAGTTTGCCTCATATTCCAAAAAGAATATCAGAATGTAGAGATGGACAGTGGTATCCAAAATCAAATTGTCGGGGTATTTTTTTGGGGTGGGGGAAGAGGCACAGCAAGAATTATGTCAAACTGTACTGAAAATATAAAACATTGTGGTCGACAGGTAAATCCCATTATTGTTTTAAAGAGACAAAGACCAAAATAATCCTGGAACAAAGTTTATTCTTTGCAAAGGGCCTTTCTCTCTAAAGTAGAGAAAGACGGAAATAAAACAATTTACACGAGTTTTTATAGTCTTCAGGAATATCAGAATACACGTCAATAAAGTACCTTGGGAATCAGTTTCATATCTTACATAACACCTTATATAACATATGCAGTACATAATCCACCCTGGAAATTCCCCAATTCCCAACAGAAATACCCCTCAAAAACATCAATGGCGTACTTCCTTTAATTAATAAGGGCAAGTTAACCCAGGAACAAAACAAACATCCTCTAAAAAAAAACAGGAATTACACACTTCCTTTCTCATGTTCTTAAATGTCAACTAAATTATATAATCAGGTTATACAAGGTAAAACAAAACCTTAACATCATTTTAAAATGGCGTAACTCAGGTTATGCTTTTACAGGAATAATTCTTATTTTTCTCACAAACATCCACCCTCCCCTCCTGTTTATTCCCTCCTTCTCATTTTCCACCCTCCCCTTCCCTATTTGTGTGGATTTGACCAATGGGGAATGATGAATCCCTTTTCTGATTCAGTGAGATTTCTGCAAATTGATGTACTTTATGAGAATTTATAACTCTAAAGAAATGTAGAAGTTACATCCAGCATTCATCATCCTGATATACTCCATGTTGTGAATCAACTTAGCAGAGGAACTTCTCCTGGGAAGCAGAAAGAAAAAGGGAGTGTTTTACCAAATTGGGGGGGGGGGGGGATCTACCCTTTGCCTTTCAAATTTTGCAGCTTCCCTACTTCCTATTTGCCAGCACGATTTTTGTTCACTTGGCCATACCCGCACGGTCGTGTCCACCAGGCTATGCCCACCCAGCCGCACCATCTCAGCCTCCCAGAGTCATCTGCACCGAGCCGGCTGTACCTAATTCTTCACATCAACATGGCCATGCCCACCCATCCACGCCTATCTGGTGGCACTCAGATAGCCACGCCCACTGAGCAACGCCTACCTGGCGGCAGTGAGTCATCATATATGCTCTCCAGGGATAAGTGGAGTGATATACTCACCACAGTAATAGCTTTACCTTAGCTTCCTGATCTCATTGTAAAGATGTTGTTGGATTTTGTGAAACAGTGGACTTTGGTCTCCAAGCCTAGGGGTATAATTTGGAATGGCTTCAGAATTCATACCCTGAAAGATAACCAGAACTTTTCACAATAGTATTGGATTCAACCCATATAGAGGGGAGGACACGGTGAGCTTAATTCGAACAAATGTCATGTGATTTGAAAGGGGAACATCTTAATCAAGATACAAGAAAGATGCAGAAATGTACAGATTTTACAAAGAACCTTCAGAATTAGATCAGATATTTTTAGGGAGGGCTGACAAATAAAAAAAAAAATATAGCTATCTATTGAATTTCAAAATGGAAGAAGATCAAGTAAAAGAAACTATGATAGTATGGTCCAAAAATTTTGGATATATTATAGAATTAGATAAATGGCAAAAACTCTGGGAAAGAAACTATAAATTGACCATGTCAACAGCTTACAAAGAAAATATTTACATTTTTTTTTAAAAAAGTTTTTTTTATTTTTTAGACAAATAAACATTTAATACATCAGTCATTCCTTCCATGTGACATCTCGGTGTTGTCTCCAAAAATTCTTCTTTTTGTTGTTTCTTCTGTCTTCATTCTTGCCCATTCTTGTACAATATTCTAATCGTAGCACTTTTTATACATAACTATTAATTTAGTTATTTGTATCTCTTTTCTAACCAATGGTAAAATTGATTCCATATCTTAAAGTATTCTGACTCTTCTCTTTCTTTAATCATCAAAGTCAATCTATTTATTTCTGCACAGTCTAAATTTTTTTAAATTCCTCTTTCAAAGATATTTTCTCTGCTTTCCAGTTTTGTGCATAAACAATCCTTGCAGCTGTTATTACATGTATAATCAAGTAAACATTTTCTTTACTAACTTTTTCAGGGAGGATACCCAGTAATATGAACCTGGTAACTGGTGACATTTCCAACATTTGGCTGATTTATCTTTAAACATTTTTGCCAGTTTCTCACATGGCATGTGCCATCTATAAAACATTTTATATTGATTTTCCTTATATGCAGTGGACATTGTTAATTTATAATTCCTTTCCCATAATTGTTGCCATTTCTCTAGGTCAATTGAATATCCAAAATTCTTTGCCCAGGCTATCATTGTTTCCTTTACTTGCTCCTCCTCCAATTCAATACCAAGTAAGAATGTCAGGTTCCAAACTGAAGGAAATAAAAGGAGACAAACCTGGATGGCTGCTACCTTAGTTTAATCACTTCCTGGCATTCACTGACAATCGCAGATGAAAATCTTGTTAGGGCTACTGCCCTGTGCTTCCCACCACCATTTATCCATTAGTTATCACCACCCACCCAATCATGCGTGTGATTAAACTAAGGTAGCAGCCATCCAGGTTTGTCTCCTTTTTTTTCCTTCTGTTTGGAATCTGACAGACATGTACCCAGGAGTACATGGGCCAACGGCCCAACCTCCCGGCTGACCAACCAGCCCAGCAAGGCCCTGTATATATGGGCAGGTGGGACCCGCCGCCTTCAGGAGCGTCATTTGATGGCAGCCCCGGATCTGTATAGAGACCATGCGTCCAGTTCAGTGGCCTCTTGGAACCAAGCTGTCAATGTGGAGCCAGGCCCCGGCATGCACAAGCCTGACGTAAGGTCTTATCTAGGCCCACCTTGAAATGGTGTACAACCAGTCTCTCAGGCCACCCCTGCACTTTATCAGCCAGCCTTCTAAATTCCCTGATGTACTCTGCCACAGTCCTCCTCCTCTGTTTTATCTTCAGTAGATCTCCCTCAGCCTGTTGTGCTCCAGTACAGTCTTCAAACCTCTCCTGGAGGCCAGATAGAAACAGGCCTAAATCACCCAACTCGGCCGCATGGTCTCTATATAGATCCACCACCAAGTCTGTCGCCTCCCCTTCCATGACTGTTGTTATTGCAATAATCATGTCCCACTGGGAGGTGTACAGTCTGCCGTAGCGGTCAAAGTGATTGAGGACCTGGCCTAGAAACAAAGGCACCTTCTCAGGGCTGCCATCAAATGACACTCGCAAAGGCGGCAGGTCCCACCTGCCCATATATACAGGGCCTTGATGGGCTGGTTGGTCAGCTGGGAGGTAGGGCAGTTGGCCCATGTATTCCTGTACCCCTGGCACTTGCGGTTCATATTGATGTCCTGTCAGCCCAGCGTCCTCTGGGACGGGTTTTCGTGGGACTCCTAAAGCCCCTGGGAGGTCATATGGCCTGCCCTTCCCAGGCACCCTGGATCGAAGCGGAGGACCTTCTATTCCTTGGGTCCTAGGCAAAGGAGGCAGTCCCACTCCTGGCCTCTGCCACACATTAACTCGGGTCGGTTCTCGGAACCCAACCATTCTCCTGTGCGCTGCTTGGAGAGTCCAAGCATGGGTTAATTCAGTCTGACTTGTCATCACTGAGTTGGAATTTCTTTGGCCACGCCTTCCTCTTCCAGCCAAGCCTCAGTTTTTCCAACTCAGTCTGACAGGAAAGACTTGTTTGAGTTGGCTCTTCAATTTAAATTATATTAAATTAGGAAAATTGGCTATTTTTCAAAGAATAAATTGGTTAAATACAAAAAAAAAAAAAAAAAGAGCCTCTTGGAAATTGGCTTGGTGTGACTGAAAAACAGAGCGCAGAGCGTGAGTCAGTGCTGTGCACTCTGCGAGGCAGCAATAAGATCACTGCGGCGGTGGCCATTGCCACGTGGAATTGGATTGCAGTGAGGATCGTCAGGCAGACATCGTTGGCTTCAGGGAGGACCGAGGCTTCAGATTTCCTCCCTTATTACTGCTGGAGAGCCGCGGATTGCAGGGAGAGAGCGCGCTGACCGTGCGGCCAATAGCTGCCATTTTGCTGGCGGTGGCCATTTTGTTGGGGCATACAATGCAGCAAAATATTTACAATTGAAGCAGCTGGGCGAAAATTGGAAGAGATCTGCATTTCGGAAGCCTGAGCATCTACTTATCACGCAAGTAAACCGTATTGTCGGTTTTGTAAACATTTTGTGGCCTTTGGAGACAGTGTTACAGGCCTTACGCCCTTTAATTCCTAGGGTGCCCAGATTATTGCTGCTGCTGCCTAATATTATTTGCAAACAAATCGTTTTGCCGGTTTGGCGTAATTAGAGCCTTGAACTGCACAGTGAGTACATTTTTTCAGTTTGTCTTACAATTGTTTTTCTGAATATAACATTGTGTGTTAGTTATGGCAAATAGCAGTGATTGTGAGGGGTCTTCACCATCTCAGCCTCAAGCTGAATGTTCTATTCTTAAAAAACCAAAATTAAGATCTAGTAAGCCTTCTACTAGCACCCAAGCCAAACATTCTAAATCAGCGGTTATCAACCTGGGGGTCGCGACCCCTTTGGGGGTCGAATGGCCATTTCACAGGGGTCGCCAAAGCCCTCTCTCGCCCCCCCCCCATGCCTTCACTCACCCTCACTCTCTGCTCTGTTGGATCGCCGGCCGTTCGCTTACCCCGCCCACTCCCAATCTATTGCTGCCTCCTGAGTCCCAGCTGATGGCTAGAGGAAAAAAAACTGTTTAAATTCTTGCTGCGGGGCTTCAAAGGGCCACCCTATAGCCAGTGGTGGGATTCTGCCGGTTCTAGGGGATTCAGCCCAACCGTTTGTTAAATTGCTGACTTGCCCCACCCCTCCGCACCACTATTTATTGCCAATAAATAGTGGTGGGCGAGGGGCAGGCGAGCCAGCAATTTAACAAATGGTTTGGTGTTTTTTTGTAATTTTATTGGCCCACAGAGCTTCAGCATAGGCTAATTAGCCCTTGATTAGATCGGCTCCTGACTCTCAGCTGATTTGCTCTCAGCTGTTTTGCTCAAGGCTCTGCTGCTTGTTTGCAAAGAGTGCTGGAGCAATTTTTTCCCCCCTAGCTATACTGAAAAACAAAACTGAAAGTAAAGCAGGCTGTTGGCTTTGCTGTTGCTGCAACGTTGGAAAATTAGGCAGGCAGATTTCTTTTTCCTCACCAAAAAAGGCAGGTGCAAACAATGGGAAATTTAGGGAAAAAGAGGAGAGTTCAAGATTTTAAAACACAAAAGAAAAAAAGCTCTATTTAACTAGGGAATTGTAATAATTGAGATACTATTAATTGTATATTGTGTTGAAAGCAGAAATGGTTAAGTTGTGGTTTGGAGGAATATATGGGGGAAATTATTTGGTTTATTATTATTGGTAAATATAATTAACTGATTTGTAAGAAATTGGATTGCATGGAAATAATTGGAATATTCATGTTCATATTGATTAATATACAAAAAAGGTAGTTATATAACTAATTGATTTATATTAAAATGTTGAATTTATATTAAACAACTGTAATATTACATAATTAACCAATGTGAGGATGGATATAAAAATAGATGACAATGGGAAGGGGTATAATATAGAATAGAAGGGAAAAATTGAATTTGATTAAGATTAGAGATGAGGATGAAGGGTAATATTGGTTTTTTACAAAAATAGATGAGGAATAAATATGGCAAAAAGGAAATATAGAAATTGTAAATTTAATTGAAATGACTAAACACTGTTTAAATTTGTGAACCGGCCAAATACTCTGTTCAAAGAAAATACATTGTATGTTTGTATGTGTGTTTCTAATTATTGTTATTTATTCATATTTGTTCTCTTTTATTCTTTAAAGTTTAACAATTCATTCTTATCTTAATATCTTTATATTTGTGTGGGGTTGGCTTTCTTCCCTTTCATCTTTTTTATTATACAGCAATTTTTCTCCTCAAACCTACCACCTCTCTCTTTTCTTTCCTTCTTACTTTCTCTTCCTCCCCCTCTTCTTCTCCTCCCTACTTCCTCTTCCTTTCTCCTTCTTCTCCTCTCTTCTTCCCTCTCTTACCCTCACTCCTAATCTAATTTCCTTTCCCTTTCTTCATCCCTCTCTATTGCTGTATCCTTTTATGCATATGGACTACTCAGAGGGCTGAAAAAGTTATTTTTGACTGGTCCTCGCACTTTTGACCACTCCTCGCACTTACGACTGTCCTCACATTTTACGTTTTTGCCCTATCTTGTCACCATGGTGAAGAGAAGCAGTTGTGAAATGAGTGTCACGGTTGTTAAGAACGCTACAATGGGCATAAATGATGACCAGTCATAAGTGCGAAGACCGGTCAAAAGTGTGAGGACCTGTCAGAAATGACTTTTTTCAGCCCCCTGGGTAGTCCTTTTGTGTATATGGACTACTCAGAGGGCTGAAAAAGTTATTTTTGACTGGTCCTCGCACTTTTGACCAGTCCTCAAACTTACGACTGTCCTCACATTTTACATTTTTGCCCTATCTTGTCACCATGGCGAAGAGAAGCAGTTGTGAAATGAGTGACATGGTTGTTAAGAAAGCTGCACGGGCATAAATGTGAGGATGGTCATAAGTGTGAGGACCAGTCAAAAGTGCGAGGACCTGTCAGAAATGACTTTTTTCAGCCCTCTGAGTAGTCCTTTTGTGCACATGGACTACTCAGAGGGCTGAAAAAGTTATTTTTGACTGGTCCTCACACTTTTGACCAGATCTCGAATTTACGACTATCCTCACATTTTATGTTTTTTGCCCTATCTTATCACCATGGTGAAAAGAAGCGGTTGTGAAATGAGTGACATGGTTGTTAAGAATGCTGCATGGGCATAAATGTGAGGATGGTCATAAGTGTGAGGACCGGTCAAAAGTGCGAGGACCTGTCAGAAATGACTTTTTTCAGCCCTCTGAGTAGTCCCTATACACATAGCCATGGCCATCCGGTCACATGACCAGCTAGCCACGCCCACCCAGTCACATGACCTCTAAGTCACGCCCACAAAATAAGCCACGCCCACAGAATCGGTAGTAAAAAAATTTAGAACCCACCCCTGGTTGGGGGTCACCACAACATGAAGAACTGTATTAAAGGGTCGTGGCATTAGGAAGGTTGAGAACCACTGTTCTAAATCTTCATCTGCAGCAGCTGAAAAGGATGCCCTGATAAGACAAAAAGCCTTAGAGAAACATTTTGCAAAAGCCCAGAAACAGGCTGCAGCTCCTAAATCCCCTGAAGTTTCTAGGGATCAGTGTGAGCCAACTAATGCCTTATCTGCAGATTTACAGACACAGGAGGTACAGGAGGATCATCCTAATTGGTCTCCCACTATACCTCAGGAGTCACATGGATTTCATGCAGTCCCCTATCAGGAAGGCTTTGCCTTAGCCACAGCTCAGCCTCCTTCTGATTCTTCTCAGGTGCCTGGCAGGAAGCGTTCAGCGCCATCTGCCCCCTTTACACCCACAGCAGCGGGGCTTCGCCCTCTGGAGCCAGCACAAAAAGGTTTATCCTCAGAATTACGTTATGCCATTGTGCAAACCATTACCCAGGGCATTGATGAGGCGCTGGCACAAACGGGATTGTTGGCTCCCTTATATCCAGGGCCTTCAAGGCCGGATTCCATGCATCAACATGCACATAGGCATAGGGACTATAGGGAGGACTCATGTCACGATTCTCCATCTCTTCGCAGTGAGGCTTCACTGGAAGGAGAGGAGGAATTGGGCGAATTTGAAATGTCTGGTGATGAGGGACTTTGCCAGGATACACTGTCTTGTTCCGTCCTCATCTTTTTAAGACATTATTGCTTAAAGTTAAAATGACTGCTAATATGTGTCAGAGGGACAGATCTACTGCAGATCCTAAGGACTCTCAGGATCTTTCTGCCAGTCTCTTTACAGAGCAGGTTTCTACTCAAGAAGTTATTCCCTATCCAAAATTTGTTGTAGATGTAATTCAAAGACAATGGGAACATCCTGTCTCTATTCTAGTGCCTAGTGGCATGGATAAAAAGATGTACACAGTGGAAAAGGAGCTTGAGGAGCTCCTCCAAATTCCCACAGTGGATTCTCCCTTGGCTAATTTGGCTTCTGCTGCCATTCTTCCTTCTGATGAAGCCTGAGGATAGGAAGGTGAATTTGGCTGCACGCAAAACTCACCAGGCTGCAGCTTGGGCAATCAGGTCTACTACAGCGGCTTCATTCCTTTCTAGAACATAACTCTTATGGTTAAAGCAGATGCAGGCCAGGATCTCCCCAGAGGACGTCCGCCTCCAACAAGATCTCAGCAAGCTGATAGCCGCAACGGAATACACAGCCAATGCAACTATTAATGCTGCTAAACTTGCCTCTAGAGCTCTGGCATCTAATGTAGCATCCAGACCCTTGTTATGGCTACGCCAACGGCAGGCGGATACCAGGTCCAAGTGGTGCCTGGCCGCAGCCCCCTTTAAGGGACGTCAGCTATTTGGAGAAGTGTTAAACCCCATCCTTGTGGAAGGGAAAGATAAATGGAAGGTTCTGCCTCAGCTGAATAGGAGATATGATAGAAGACCTACTCCTTATTACCGTAGGCAGCCCTTTCGGAATACTGAGGCGGGATTTCCCGCCTCCCAATTCCATAGGCAATATTCCCACGGGGTGGACAGATCTCAGAACAGGTCAGGATTTCGAGACAGATCTCGGCAGCCACAGTCCAGGGGGTCTTACAGGGGTTCTGGGGGATGCCCCTACCGCCATTCCAAATGACTCATGGACTCAAATCCCTATTGGCAGGTTAAAGATGTTTGCCGACCAGTGGAGGGATACCACTACGGATGCGTGGGCTTTACAAACAGTAACTCTCGGACTAACCTTAGAATTTTGTTCCAGATCCCCTCGTCACTTCATTCAATGTCCGGTACCCAGGGAGGCCTCCAAGAAAGCCATGGTGGAGGCCAAAATTCAGCACTTGCTGGACATAGAACTGGTACCAATTGGGCAAAGTGGCTTGGGGATTTACTCCGTACTCTTTCTAGTTCCCAAGAGCTCGGGCGACCAAAGGGCAATCTTGAATTTAAAGGACCTCACTGTTCACATAAAATACAAGAGATTCAAAATGTAATCCCTTCATTCGATCCTGGGTGGCCTCGGGCAAGGAGATCTTTTGACATCAATAGATCTCAAGGATCTGAAACAAATCCCAAGGGAGATAAGGAGAGATTATAGGTAAGGGAGATAAGGAGAGATTATAGGTTTTTGGCTACTCAATTAAACAAAAGGAATATTCTCTTCAGGTGGATCTTACCAGAAGGCATGTGGATCATGTGGCAAGGGAATAAAGTTAAGATAGATAGCTTAGTAGCAGCTCAAGAGTTCCTGGATCAATTACGAGCGTCTGAAGAGGATCAAAGTAGTAAAGAGGAGTTAGAGGCGGAAACATCGAAAGAAGAAGTAACCCAGCAGATAAGAGAGAAAGAAGGGATATCGAAGGAAAAGGAGGAGGAAGATAAGGATAGTAAGGAGACAAAGAAAGACCAAAGTCCACAAAGAGTCACACGTGCCAAGAAGTATTAGGATAGTATACAAAAATTAAGAGATGGATGATTGGAAATTGATATCGGTTAACGTAAATGGCCTAAACGATAACAAAAAGAGGAAATTTTTTTTTACAAAATTAGCTAAACAAAATATGGATATAGTGTGCCTTCAAGAGGTCCATATTAAAAAGGAAAATCAAAAATATTTGGAATATAAGAAATTGGGGAATCTTTATGCATCCCTAGCTGATAAAAAGAAAAGGGGAGTAGCATTGTACATCAAGAAGGAAATAAAAGCCGAACTTAAATATGCAGACCCGAAGGGAAGGGTATTAATGGTGGAAGTTAAAAGAGGCAACTGTCCAATCTTATTAACAGCAATTTATGCCCCGAATGAAAACCTAGGAGACTTTTATAAAAAATTAGGAGAGAGATTAAGCATGATGGATAAGAGCAAGATTTGCATAATTGGCGATTTTAATGGGGTAATAGATTCAAATAGAGATTATAAGGGGACCAAAGGTAAAAAGAAAAAGAGGAAAAATTTACCAAAACCATTCTTTGATATGGTAGAAGAATTCAATCTAGTGGATATTTGGCGGGTTCTGCACCCATATCAGAGGCAGTATACATATTATTCTAATCCTAAGAAATCTTGGTCTAGGATTGATATGATGTGGATAAGCAGAGATATAGGGTTAGATATTAAGTCAACAGAAATCATGCCCAACATTTGGGCAGACCATAATCCATTAGAGGTTAAATGGGAATGTACGCACAAGAGAAGAAATACAAGATGGAGATTAAATAATCAATTTCTAAAGGACAAGCAAAATGTTGAGAAAGTAAAAAAAGAATTAAATTTATTTTTTGAAGTAAATGAAAAGGAGGCAACATCTCGAGGTATCATATGGGATACAATGAAAGCGTACGTAAGAGGACTAGCAATATCGTATAGTGCACACAGGAATAAGGAAAGAAGAGAGAGGCAGAAGGCACTGATAGAAGAATTAGGGAAAGCCGAGAGGGAACTACAACATAAACCAGATAATAAGGATGTTAAAGAAAATTGGATGGTTATACGGCACAAATTAAACGTAATAGATCAAGAGGAATTGGCGTACAAAATGAAACGAACCAAACAATATTATTTTGAAAATGCAAACAAACCGGGTAGGTGGCTGTCCTATAGGTTAAAAAAAGAAAAAGAGAAAGGCATAATTCATCAATTGGAAGACCCGGAAGGCCACCTCAACAATAAACAGGAAGATAAATTGGAGATTGCCCGAGAGTATTATGCGGCTCTGTATGCGGAAGAACAAATTCCTAATGAAAAGGTGGTCCAATACTTGTCAAAAGAAAGTCTTCCAAAAATCGGGGAAGAGGATAAAGAAATACTTAATAAAGAAATAACGATGACAGAATTAAGGATGGTAATATCAAAACTTAAAAAGAACAAATCCCCAGGCCCAGATGGACTTCCAGGGGAATTTTATAAAAATTCGGATTTGGGAGAAATTTTGTTACCAAAGTTGTTAGAAATTTATAATGAGGCCCTAACAGAATCCAAAATTCCAGAATCATGGAGAGAGGCGTATATTACTCTCCTCCAAAAAGAAGGAGAAGACCCAAAATTAATCAAAAATTACAGACCGATATCCCTCCTGAATACGGACTACAAAATCTATATGGGTATTTTAGCAGGAAGGCTAAAAATAATTTTGAATAAATTAATACACAGTGACCAAAATGGATTCCTCCCTGGGAGGCAAATCAGGAATAATACAAGGATGATAATAGACATATTGGAATACTATGAGGAACACCCGAACAAAGAAATGGCATTGGTCTTTGTCGACGCCCAAAAGGCATTTGACAATCTTAATTGGCAATTTATGAAACAACAAATTATCCAAATGGAATTCGGATCAAATTTTGTCAATACGATATCCACAATCTATCAAAAACAAAAGGCTAATATATTACTGAATGGAGAACTAACTAAGGCTTTTCAAATTAGAAAAGGGGTCCGACAAGGGTGCCCTCTATCCCCACTTCTATTTATCTTAGCACTAGAAGTATTCTTGAGAAAGATTAGGAACAATAATGAAATAAAGGGTCTGACAATCAGAAAAGAGATATATAAGACACAGGCATTTGCAGATGATGTGGTATTAATCATGGAAGAACCATTAGAATCAGGCACTAAAATTCTGGAAGAATTGGGCAATTACGGGGAGGTAGCAGGCCTTAAATTAAATAAATCCAAAACTAAATTATTAACAAAAAATATGACGGAGGTAAGGAAAAAAGTACTGGAAGAATCAATGGAGATCCAAATCGCCAAGAAGGTAAAATACCTGGGGGTCTGGATTTCATCAAGGTGCTCGGCCCTCAGAGAGGATAATTATTTACCATTGATTAGAAATATTAAACAGGATCTGGAAAAGTGGGGAAGACTACAGATATCATTATTAGGCAGAATCGCGGCAATAAAAATGAGCATATTACCCAAGTTATTGTATCTATTCCGAACGGTCCCTGTTAAATTAGATAAAAAATTCTTTCTGGAGCTCAATAGCATCATCAGGAAATTTATTTGGGAGGGAAAGAAACCAAGGATAGCAATTAGGAATTTACAGGACAAGAAGGAAAGAGGGGGTTTCGGATTACCTAAATGGGAGTTATATCAAAAAGCTGCAAACCTAGTATGGCTGAAAGAATGGGCAACCCTAAGAAATAAAAGACTGTTAACTCTAGAAGGGTATGATCTCCAGAAGGGTTGGCATGCATATCTCTGGGATACTGGGAAGAAGATAAAAACTTACTTCCATAGACATAAAATAAGGGAGATCTTGATACAAATATGGGGAGAGATGAGACAGAAGCACTATAGGAAAATTCCGAGATGGCTTTCCACCATGGAGGCTATAATATATCCAAATGTATTAGAAATGGGTAAAATGGTCAGATACAATGAATTATTAGATGGGGGAGGGAACCTTAAAACAAGGGAAGAATTGATGGAACAAGGTATTTCTATAGACTGGTGGCCATATAACCAAATTAAATCCAGATATAAAAAAGATAAGGAGGAATTTGGCATTGAAATGAGCATAAATGGATTTGACAAGATATGGATGGGTACGGACGACAAAATTTTAGCTAAATTATATAATTACTTATTGGAGTACGATATGGCAGAGGAAGTAGTTAAAGAACCGATGTTAGCATGGGCCAAAAATATAGGACAGAATATAAATTTGAACGAATGGGATTCAATATGGAATAATAACCTTAAAATGACAAAGGCGATGGCTTATAAGGAAAACCAATACAAGCTGTTTTATAGATGGCATATGGCCCCAGCCAGGATAGCGAAGATCTACCCCAATTCGAGCCCTAAATGTTGGAAATGTGACCATCAGCAGGGTACTTTTTATCATTGCTGGTGGACATGTAATCAGGCACAAAAATTCTGGAGGATGATATGGGTGTGGATTAGAGAAATAATAAAAGAAAATTTTGATTTTGACCCAAAAGCTTTTCTCCTGGGAATTTTGAAAACTGAATATGCAAAAAAGAAAAAGTATTTAATTATACATATTCTGACAGCCGCTAGAATTTTCTTTGCCCAGTATTGGAAAGAAAAACAAATACCACCTCAAGAACATGTTATTGGAAAAATATTGGAGTGCGCCGAAATGAACAAATTGACTTCAGAAATTAATGACAGAGAAGATTCAGAATTTTATAGCGTGTGGGACATGTGGTACGAATGGATGGGGGAAAGAAATAAAGAAGGTAATAGAGATTAAATTTTAATTAATTAACAAAATCTATATGAATAGTATTAGATTTAGTCTTAGAGAGTTGAGCACTATTATTTTTAAGTGTTCGAAATTAAATCTAGCTTCAAGAAACAATATCAACAAAAGACAAGCAATAATGTATGTAGATGTATATATGTATATAATTGCACCAATGAACCGAAAATGTACCGATTGTATCACTATATGTTATAATAAAATCAAATTTAAATGAAAAAAAAAAAAAGATCTCAAGGAGGCTTACCTCCATGTGCCCATAAGGATATTCCACAGGAGGTTTCTCAGGTTTGCTTTCGCAGGCCGCCACTAGCAGTACTGGGCCCTTCCCTTTGGCCTCTCCGCAGCACCGCGCACCTTCACCAAATTACTGGTCGTGGTAGCGGCGCGTCTGAGGACCCATCCCATCTGCCTACAGTGTTATCTTGACGATGTTCTGATCCAGTCATTGTCTTTCAGGCAGGAAGAGCTGGATCTGCAACTCACGATCCAGACTCTTCAGGATCACGGCTTCTCAGTAAACTGGGAGAAAAGCCATCTGATTCTGTCCACCAGGCTTATCCATTTGGGGGCAGTGATCAACATTCAGTTGTTTCAGGTGTTCCTGTCTCAGGAACAAAGGGGCAGTATAAGAGAGATGGTAATGCAGGTTCAGGCGTCAGACTCAGTACCCCTACTGCTTCTTTCCGAACTATTAGGGAAAATGATTTCTTGCTTAGCAATAGTTCCCTGGGCTCGTTTGCATACCAGAGCTTTATAGTGGCTCCTTCTCCCCAGTCAGAGGTCAGGGCGCAGCAACTCACTGTGCAGGATTAGGGTTCCTCAACAGGTGCTTCCTTGGATTGGTGGAAGTCGAAGGCCATGGAGAAAGGTTGCCTATTCCGGGATCCTCCCAGACTGGTCCTAACATCAGATGCCAGTCTCTTCGGCTGAGGGGCACACCTGAAGGCCCATGTGACACAAGGGCAGTGGTCTCAACAAGATCTATGCAATGATATCAACAGGCTGGAGCTGAGGGTGGCCCATCTGATGCTCCAACATTTTCAAACTGAGTTGTCGAATCAGCATGTTCTTCTGTTAATGGACAATGTCACTGCCAAGGCACATGTCAACCGTCAAGAAGGCACTCGCTCCAAGCTCCTCATGTGCAAGGCGAGGAAGTTGTGTCTCTGGGCAGAATGGCATCTACTGTCCTTGCGGGTGTAACACATTGCCGGGACGTCCAACTCAATGGCGGATTGGTTGAGCTGAACAACAATAGACCAGTCCGAATGGCGTCTTCACCCAGATTTATTCCACCTCATCACAGTTCATTTCGGGACCCCGACTCTGGACTTGTTCACCACTCCCCAAAACACTCAACTGCCTCGTTTTTTCGCCAGGTTTTGGACTCTGGTGGCCGAGGGGATCAACGCCCTTCATTGCCCGTGGCCAACCGAACTGCTGTACGCCTTTCCTCCCATCCCCTTACTCCAGAAGGTGATCAGGAAAATCTTGGAGGAAGAAGCGGAAGTGTTGTTAGTCGCTCCGTATTGGCCGAGATGTCCATGGTTCGCTGACCTGATGTCGCTATTGATATCTCGCTCCTGGATATTACCACCGCACAAGGTCGCCCTCAGTCAGGGGGCCCTTCAACATCCAGACCCTCAGTGGCTCAAGTTGGCTGTTTGGCACTTGAGCGGGAGACTCTCCGGAAGGAGCTTTACTCTTCTGAGGTGATCTCCACCATTCTGGCATCTAGGAAAGCTCGACAGTCAGGATTTATGATGCCACCTGGGCGTCGTTTTGTCGCTGGTGCACTAGGGTCAATCTGGTACTGACATCCGCGACCGTCCCACAGGTCCTGGATTTCCTGCAATGAGGCCTGAAAAAGAGACTGTCCACTAATACGCTTCACCAACAGGTTGCAGCTCTGGCGACCATTTTACCAGGTGAGGGGCCTGTTCCGCTCTTCCATCATCCAAAGAGCTGCAGCTTTTTAAAAGGAGCTGCCAACTTGTTACCGTCAATAGTCCATAGGTACCCGACCTGGGACCTGTCATTGGTTTTGCAAGCGCTCACCTTACCTCCTTTCGAGCCCTTGCGGACTACTACAATTAGACTATTTACCTTTAAAGTTGCCTTCTTAGTGGCGATTACATCTGCACATAGGATATCTGAGCTGGCGGCGCTTTCAATGTGCCAGGATTTATGCATTTTTCACCCAGACCATGTCATTCTTCGTTTGAACCCTACCTTTGCGCCAAAAATAAATTCCTGGTTCCACAGGGCACAGGAGGTCATTCTACTGGACTTTTGTCCAAGGGTGAAATGTAAAATGTGTTACTACCGGTTATGTGGGCGTGGCTTGGTGGAGGGGTGTAATGTGACTGGGTGGGCGTGGCCAACTTTTTTTAAAAAAACTTTTCAAAGCAACTCAGCTGGGATCATCAGAGAGGCATTTTAAAAAACGCTTTGAAAACCCTCTCTGACGATCAGGCAACTCAGCTGGGATCGTCAGAGACTTTTCAAACCTTTTTTTTTACCATCTCTTCGGCCAAGAGGTTGCAGAAAAAAATGCTTTGAAAAGGCTCTGAGGATCCCATCTGAGCCGTGTGATCATCAGAGGCTTTTTTTTTTTACTTTTAAAAGCATTTTTTCATCAGAAGAGGTTGTAGAAAAAATGCTTTTAAAAGTAAAAAAAAAAAGCTTCTGATGATTGTGCGACTCATCTGAGCATGGGGTGGGGGGGCGCAGGGATTTTTGCTACCGGTTCTCTGAACCACCCGCCGCCATCGCTACCGGATTGGGCGATCCGGTCTGAACTGGGAGCATTTCACCCCTGCTTTTGTCCCAATCCAAGACATCCGAGGGAAAAGCGCTGGCATACGTCAGATGTTCGCCAGGCTTTGAAAAGATACATTAAGCGGACAGCACCTTTTAGGCAGACGGAGGCCTTATTTGTGTCATTCCAGCCCACTTCAATGGGGAAAAAGGTATCACCATCTACCATTGGATGTTGGCTCAAGGCATGTATTGCATTAGCTTATGAACAACAAGCTCATCCTGTGCCCCGTCACATCACGGCGCACTCTACTCGAAGTGCTGCCACCACAGCGGCCTGGGCTACGCAGGCATCGATTTTGGAAATTTGCAGGGCTGCCACTTGGGCTTCCCCTTCTCCGTTCGTGAGGAATTACAAACTGGATCAGTACGCATCTGCTGAAGCAGCGTTTGGGAAGCGCATCTTACAGAGAATCCTGCCGGCCGAGGGGACCCTGGACTAATCTGCTTCTTGCCCAACATCAATTTAGCTTGGGTATATCCCATGCTTGGACTCTCCAAGCAGCGCTCAGGAGAATGAACGTTGGAGTTGCCATGAACGTTCCTTCTATGTGCACTGTAAGAGAGTCCAATCCCACCCTGGTTTGTGCTGGTCCGGGGTCCAGGAGTAGTCATTCTTCGATTTGGACTGTGTCTTCTCTGTTTCCAGTTTCGTTGGGAAAAACTGAGACTCAGCTGGAAGAGGAAGGCATGGCCAAAGAAATTCCAACTCAGTGATGACAAGTCAGACTGAATTAACCCATGCTTGGACTCTCCTGCAGCGCACATAGAAGGAACGTTCAAGGCAGTCCAACGTTCACTCCATACATCTCCTGGAGCACTTCAATAGTCTGGTTTCCCAGCGCTGTGGAGTAACTCCAGTCATCGTCCTCAGAGATTCGTCTCTCTCTCCATTGAGTGAAGTGTTGTCCCAAAGGTGTGAGTAGTGGTCCAGGAAGTGGCCGCCCTCGACGGTCTGCTGTCTTGGTGTCAAGCCACCAATCTCTGGAATCACCTTGCTGTGCCTCTACTGCTACTTGCAGCTTCTGTCCAATGAGCTCTTCCCACCTGACCTGTCCTTTGGCCTGACCGTGGCCACAGACTCCTCTGTAGGAGAAGAGGTCTCGAGCACAGTAGCTTCGGTTGGAACTACTGACTCTTCAAGGTCAGCTGCCTCTAACCTGGCACCGTACCCTCAGCCATTGAAAAGAAATGAGCCGTAACAAATCTATCAGGTTCCAAACAGAAAGAAATAAAAGGAGACAAACCTGGATGGCTGCTACCTTAGTTTAATCACTTTACTGGCACTCACAATCGCAGATGAACATCTTGTTAGGGCTACTGCCCTGTACTTCCCACCACCATTTATCCATTAGTTATCACCACCCACCCAATCACGCATGCTGCTCCCTCCCATGTAACCCGGAAGTTGGCTTATGTTTAATTCTTGAGTATTTGCAACCAGCATCTAAATAGTTAATCCAATTGTTATTTCCGGCTGGCCATGATGATGTCATCTCCCAGCTATTCCCTTCCGTCAATCCTATCAGTTCCTGGGAGGCTCGATGAAGCAGATGCTGGGCTGAAATGAGGTTTGTGCGTTCCTCCCCCACAAGAATGGCAGCTCCATGCCGACAGCGTGCTGGAGCTGACAAAGAAATTATATCATTTTTTAATTAATTTATCCTCTGTTCCTGTGAATATCCTATCCAGCTCTGTCTTTTCTAAATAGAAACCATATAATTTAGCATCTTTTTCATATCTTGTTTGTATCTGCATGTACATATATCAATCCGTCTCAATCCCGTTCTTCCAGTTCTTGTTTCCCTTTCAATTCCCCCTTATCTGTTAATAAATCCTTGTATCTAACAATATTTCCAAAATTAAAAACATTTGGGTGTATTAAAGCTTCCATTGTTGATAACCATATTGGTATTTTCACATAATATTTGTCTCTAACCTTCTCCCATACCAATAACAGTGCATTCCTTATATAATGTCTGTGAAAGTACGTATGTATCTTATTTCTACCATACCACAAAAATGCATGCCATCCCAGTTGTAAATCATGGCCTTCCAATGTTAGTACCGTATTTTCCGGCGTATAAGATGACTGGGCGTATAAGACGACCCCCGACTTTTCCTGTTAAAATATAGGGTTTGGGCTATACTCGCTGTATAAGACTACCCCTCTTCCAACGCACACCAAATAAAAATTAAAAAACCTCAACTGGCTCACCCTCAATGTAAAAGCAGCTGTGCTAGACCCAAAATGGCCCCTGCAACAAGCAGGAACCTCACACAGCCACAAAAAGCCCAAAAAACCAACTTTAACACTTTACACACACAAAATTCCACATACAGCTTTGTGAGATTTCGTGTGTTTGTGTAGTTAGAGTGAAACACTACAGAAACACACTAAATCTCAGAAAGCTGCACAAATATTATTTTATTTTATTTTATTTTTATTTTTATATGAAAGCTAAATTTAAAACTTCCTAAACTTTAAATGGCTAGGTCTAAAAAAGAACAACTAAAAAAAAACCCAATTAACTATTTTTTTAAAGCTCCCAGAGGGGAAAAAACCTTACCCAATAGAACAGGGGTCTCCAACCTTGGCAAATTTAAGACTTTTAGACTTCAACTCCCAGAATTCCTCAGCTTTGCTTTGCTGGCTGAGGAATTCTGGGAGTTGAAGTCCACAACTCCCTGCCTGCTTGATTGCAGGCAGGGAGTTTTTTTTTTTTTTAATTAGATTTATATGCCACCCTTCTCCGGAGACTCAGGGCGGCTTACAATGTGTTAAGCAATAGCTTTCATACTTTTGTATATTTTATACAAAGTCAGTTTATTGCCCCCACAACTGGGTCTTCAATTTACCTACCTTAGAAAGGATGGAAGGCTAAGTCAACCTTGAGCCTGGGGAGATTCGAACATGCAATAATTGCAGACAGCTGAATGTTAATAACAGGCTTTTAGTCTGTTGAGCTATCCAGGCTCCAGAGTTGCTTGCTGATGGAATGGATTCAGGCAAGCGAAGCAAGGCAAGCGTTGCGACTAGCAGCTAAGGTAAGCAAGCTGGAGGGGGAAAACTTTTTTCCTTTTACATGGCTCTGGCGATCCAAGCTGAGTTTCCTGATTAGCAGGCAACTCAGCTGGGATCATCAGAGCTTGGATCGCCAGAGCCATTTAAGGCTCGTCAGAGCCTTTCGGGCTGGTCTGCCTGGTTACAGGAGAACGACACCCGGCGTATAAGACAACCCCCGACTTTTGAGAAGATTTTCATGTGTTAAAAAATTGTCTTATATGCCGGAAAATACGGTAGTCTTTTTATTTCTTAATTCAACCCATTCCTTCAACCACGTCAATGCTGCTGCCTGGTAATATAATTTCCAATTCTGCAGTCCAAATTCACCGCGTAATCTCGTGTCTTGAAGCATTTTTATGCTTATTCTTGCTTTTTTCCCTTGCCATATAATTACCTTATTAAGATGTTGAAAATAAGTCTTTTCAATTTTTATTGGTACTGTCTGAAATAAAAATAATAATCTTAGTAATATATTCATCTTTATTATTGCAATCTTTCCCATAAGTGATAGTTGAAGATTCTTCCACTTCTCCAAATCTTTCTCAATTTGTTGTTTTAATCTATAATAATTGTCCTCTTTTACCGTTACACATCTTGAGGTTAAGTATACTCCTAGGTATTTAACTCTTTTCTAAATTCTCTTTTATCTCTCTTTTTTGTTTTTCTGTAATATTTTTCACCAAGATTTTTGTTTTATCTTTATTTATTTTTAGGCCAGACACCTTTCCATAACTCTCTATTTGTTCTAGTAATTTAGAGCCTGTTATTTGTGGTTCCTCTATGATGAATACTAAATCATCTGCAAAAGCTTGTAGTTTGTACTCTTCTTTTTTAATTTTCATCCCTTTTATCTCTTCATTTTGCCTAATGTTTCTATTCTCTTTTTTTAATTTATATGCTAGCTACCTTCCTGGTTTGTTTGCATTTTCAAAAAAGTTCTGTTTAGTTGCTCTTAATTTATTTGCTAATGATTCCTGTTCATTTAAATTTATTTCATGTTTTTTCAATTCCATCAACTTCTTAATTTTTTTATTTTGAATATCTTTTTGGAATTCTTTCTCTAAATTCTTATAATTGTCTTCCAGTCTTTATCTGTTTTTGCCTTTTATTTTTATTCTTTTTTTCCCAAATACATTATTGCCAGACCTCTAATATAAGCTTTCATTATATCCCATACATTCTGAAGTGATGTGTCCTCTTTTTTATTTATTTTAAAGAAAAATTCTAGTTCTTTTCCCATAAACTACTGGAAGTCCTTTTCATTTAATATTGTTGCGTTCAAAGTCCATCTTGTCTTTTTCTTTTGTCCTTTCCATATTACTGTCTACGGTCCACCCAAATATTTGAACCAATATTTACTTCTTGAACATTGTCTATAAGTTCTGTTGACATCCATATCATATCTATCCTCGACCAAAATAAATGTCTATTTGAATAGAAAGTATATTGATTCTCTTTCAAATGTTTTTGTCTCCAAATATCCTGAATGCTCAATTCTTCTATCATTATAAAAAAGGATTTTGGCAATGTTCTTCTAGATTTTTTATTTGTCTTGACTGTTTTATAATCCAAATCTACATCTGTTACAGCATTGAAATCACCCATTATACATATTTATTCATAGTCCAATTCTAAAATTTTCCTGTGTAATCTCCAATAAAATTCTTCTTGCTTTTCATTTAGTGCATATACTGCTATCAAAAGTATTAGTTTAAAGTTCATTTTTATTTCCAGCATCAGAATCCTGCCTTCTTCGTCTTCAAAAAGTAATTTAGGTTCTAATTTTTCTTTAATATATAAAACCATTCCTCTTTTACTTTGTTGTATCAATGATGTAAATAAAACTCCTAACTTTGGATATTGTAGTAGTTTTAAATGTTGTTTTCTAATATGTAGTTCTTGTAAACATATAATGTCCATCTTCAAACTATTTAATTTGGTTAAAGTTCTATTTCTTCTTATCGCCACATTCAATCCATTTACATTTAGTGATATTGCTTTAATTTTGTCTTCCATGTTTTACTTGTTACTAGTTTTTAGTTTCATCGCCCTAGTTCCATTGGATCCTTGGATCTTTCCCTTTCTCTTAATGCTCTTTCTTCTTTTGCTTTTGCATCTTTGTCTTTCTCTTCATCTTTCTGCTTTGTCTTTCCTACTGTTCCCAAATCTTCTAATGGTCCACAAAATTGTTGATAGAATAATTTTGCTTTTCCAATAGAATCAAGTCTATGTCTTTGTTCTTGCCATGTCATCAAGATTCCTTCAGGTATTAGCCATCTGAAACCTTTGGATATTAAAATTTTTGTTAAGAACTGATATTCTCTCCTCGGATCCCTGACTCTTTTAAGTATTTGACTTAAAACCACAAGTTCTTTATGTTTCAGTACTGTAATTCTTGCTGCTTGTAATATCTCTGTTTTCACTGCCTTCTTTGTAAATCTTACATATACTTTTCTTGGTAATTTATTCCTCATTGCATATCTTGTATATACTCTAAAAGCTTCATCAATCTCATTTAAAATCTTTTCCTTGGATTGTCCCAAAACTTCTGACAAAATCTCAGCAATCACCTCAGGTAAATTTTCTCCTTTTTCTTCCTCTATATTTTGAAATCTTAAGTAAAATTCAGAACACTCCATTTCCAACAGGATAATTGTTTTTTCTTGTAATTTGTCAGTTGACACCAATTTTTCTTCTAGTTCCTCAACCACCTTCTCTGTCGTTTCCACTTTTTCTTCTACTTTCTGGATTCTCTGTTTTTCCCAATCAAGCTTTCATTTCTTTTAACTTCTGTTTTAAATCATCATGAAGCGACTGCATAAAATTTTTTAGTTCCATCATCTCCAAAGTTTTCTGTGTTTCTGTTATTGAGGGACTTGATGTTGAATGTAAATGAGCTGTAAATTTCTTCATTTCCACTTTTCCAAATAATTTATAATCCACTTGTGGTTTGTTTATAATCCAAATATCTAATCCACCCGATGGTTGGATTAGCAAAAATAAGAGAAAAAAAAAATCCCAATCAACCACCTCCCTCCAAAAATTCAAAACTCCAAATCTCCCATCAAAAAGAAAAAAAGAGAAGAAAAAGAGGAGAGAAAAAAAAGAGAAGAAAAAAGAAGAAAAGCAAACTACAAAAGGTAAAAGTTCAAAATAAAAATCCAAACAACAACAAAAAAGGTTTTTTCTTCTGACTCTTCAAGTCATAATCCAAATTCTTAGCACTCTAATTCTGTTAAGTTCAGTAATAAAAAAGCATATAGATAAAAGGCAATTAAAAAAAAAAGCTTTTCACTTTTCCACCAGCAAATCTCAAAACAGAGTACTTCAAAATGTTCACAAAAAGTTATACAGAAAACTAGTCACCCCAGAAGAAAAAAATAATATAAGATTAAAAGCCCCCCAAAAAAGTTCAGAAGCAAGTTCAAAGTCTAGTCTTCTCTCTTCCACATCTGTTCTATTATCATTCAGCCAAAATGCCAAGGTCAATCGTAGTTAGAATTTCTTCATGGTCAAAATCTTTTTCTCTTCTGCCACTAGATGGCACTGCAGGTTAACTTTCAACAACAACAACAAAAAAAAAACAGTACTTTCACTCCTTTAAAGTTTGTTGTTTCAAAGTTTCTTTTTATCAATCACCACCATTCTATAACATTTCATTCAAATGGGATTCAATCTTCAATTCATTATCCAAATTCTTGTTGTTAATTTTAAAAAGGTTAAAAATTCCCCGTCCTTCTTAATCAATAAAAATAAAGTAAAAGCTTCCAGTTTTGCTTTCCTCGCCGCCAAATTACCGGATGTGAGAGCAAATACACACCTGCCCTCACTCATCTAGTTTTTTCCACCTTATGGGTCTTTCAGGTGGATTTGAAGGGAAACTCAAGAAAAAAAGCCAAATCACTCTCGGCTCGATGTCACACATTGTCTCTTTTCTTCCTCTTCTGTTGAGGCTGCCCCAGCTTCCTAGCGACTTCTATAGTCGCTTTCTGCACTGCCTGGTTTGAGGAGCTTCTTCCGGTCCAGCCAGGGTGTTTGCGATCTCCCTGTGCTGACCAATCCGTGCTCCTCTTGTTTGTCGTCCCTACAGGACGACTTAGGTCACTGGGGACCCCCAGACAGCTGAGATATCGATGGGTCTTTGAGAGCCCTCAAAGAGCTTGTCGTACCGCTGTGACACTGGCCATGCCTTCTCCGAAAATATTTACAAAATGTTTTATAGGTGGCATCTGCCACCAGCAAGAATGGCAAAGATATTCCAAAACATATCTCCCAGATATTGGAAATGTAAACAGATACCGGGTTCTTATCACCATATGTGGTGGACTTGTCCTTTAGCAAATATATATTGGTTAAAAATAAAAATGTGGCTAGAAGAAATGACAAAACAACAAATAGACTTAAAACCAGAGATGTTCTTGTTGGGCATCCTACCAGAGAAATATTATAAAAGAAATACATATTTAATTTTACATGTGGTAACAGCAGCAAGAATTGTGTACGCACAAAATTGGAAAAATGAAAATATACCTATAGAGGAAAATGTAATAAAGAAAATACTAGAATGTGCTGAAATGGATAGATTAACATTGAAAATTAAGGATAAGGAGGAAACATAATACTTTTTAACTTGGGAATTATTCTATCAATGATTAGAAAATAGAAGCAGAATTTAGAAATTTAGTGTTGTGAAATGGGGTTGAGGGGTACCCCGGACCGTGAACCAGCTCATGAGCAAATACACTGAGACTGAAATAATTCTGACAGAGGCGTCTTGTGTAAAAATATAATTTACTTTAAAACATTTAAAAAGCACTATGTCTTTAAGAAAGCACATTAAAAACAAAGTCTTATCTGGGTATGTGAAGCAAGGCTATCACCCTAGATCCCTCTCCACAATACCGAAACAGTTCACAAGAGAATAAAGCTAGCATGAGGGTAAGCAGCTTCGGCGTCGATACATCATCAAGGCAATCCAAGTGGGGGCAGCACAAACTGTGCATTTAGGCCTAAACCAGGAGTCTAGGCCCGAGTAGCAAGCGAAAAGGTCCTTGCTTATATGGGGAGTTAACCTGCAATTAACTAGGGCGGGGAAGGCTTGCAGGTAATTACAAACAGGAGATGGCTTGATTGAAACCATACTGTTTGTGAGTAGGCAAGTAGCCACAGCAATCCTGGAAACACTTGGGACAATCCCCTTCTCTGCGGCTAGTTGACTTGTTAACAAACATACATTCTACATTGGGTACATATATACATCAATGGTAAGTACATTCACATAGCCATCGACATTTTACCCAGAAGATAGAGGTGTTGGTCACGGGGCAGCGGTTTGGTAAACACGTCCGCTACCTGTTCCTTGGTTTCACAATACACAGTCTTAATGAAACCTGTTTTCACCAATTGCCTCACATGTTTGTTTTTGATATCAATATGGCGCGATCTCTGGCCTACAGCATCGGCTTCCGATATGTTAATGGCAGCCATGTTATCCTCATAGACTTTTATAGGATGTATGGACTGCCTCCATAAGCTTGCCAAGAGATCGTCGAACCAAACTAGGTTATTGGAAGCTTTGGACAAACTGACATATTCAGCTTCTGCTGTGGAAGTTGCAATTAGCTTCTGCTTCCCAGAGTACCAATACATGGGGCTACTATTTAGGTATACAATGTACCCCGAGGTACTTTTTCTAGATCTAACATCCCCTGCCCAATCGGCATCTGAAAAACAACTCAATCTTAATTCTCTAGTTGCTTCTGGTTCCAATAACAATGAATAGTTCACAGTACCTTTTAAATATCTCAGGAGTCGTTTGATTCCGCTCCAATGGTACTGGGGATGTTCAGAATGTCTAGATAACACATTTACACTTAGACTGATGTCCGGTCTAGTCCAATTTGCAATGTACAACAACGACCCAATCACGGACTTGTAAAGGGTCTTATCCTCTAACTCTGTGCTCTCAGTGTACATATTCTTAAGGAAGTCTGTTGCCATAGGGGTATCGCATGGCTTCGCCTCTACCATGCTACACTTTTTAAGCAATTCCTGAATTTTATCTTCCTGAGAGAGCCGAAACCCCTTCTCAGTTTTTATGAATTGCACCCCTAAAAATTTGCTAATGTGACCTAATGGTTTTAAGGTGAAACTCTTACTTAGGTCCTCAGAGAACTTCTTATGCCTGTTCTCTGATCTGCAAATATATAGGATGTCATCAACGTACAACAGTACCGTTTCCCTAATGCCCTGATCTTCCTTGACAAAAACACACTCGTCAGCCGACGATGGTAAAAAGCCCATCTCTCTCAGGCTTTTTGTGAGATACTCGTACCATCGTTTACCAGATTGTTTTAAGCCATATAGGCTCTTGTTCAACAACCACACATCGTCTTCCCGATGGCTTACTCCCTGAGGAATCCTCACGTACAGCTCTTTGTCTAACTGGGCGTGCAGGTACGCGGTCTGAATATCAAACTGATATACATGTTCGCCTCGCATGGTAGCGATGGTGAAAGCTGCTCTCAGGGCGCACCGTGGGGGAGAAGGTGTCCTCGTAATCGTCAGGGAATCTCTGCGAGAATCCCTGCGCCACTAGTCTCGCCTTATAGATAAAGCCCCCACCTTCAATGGGCTTTTTCTTGAAAAGCCACCTGGTGCCAATCACCCTCTTGTCCTTGGGCAATCTTGTTGGCATGAATACATCCAGCCTTCTCAAGCTGTCTAGTTCTGTATCCATGGCGGCCAGCCACTTCTGTCGTTCATGGTCAGGTAAGGCCAGCACATCCTCATATCTCTGAGGGGTGGCCAAAACCTGGTCAACTGAGGTAACAAAGTCGTCGTACCTCTTAGGCTTATTGCCTCTTGTAGCCCTAACTGGTCTGCCTTTAGGAGTGTCACTCACATCAGAGTCGTCCGATGAGTCATCTACCTCGTGACTATCACTATGCGTCTCAGAAGCTGGGTGCCTATCCTTCCTGGCTACCCCCATCTTACGCTTCAATATCCCTTTCAAGGGTGCCTGGGATACACGCTTCCCAGAACCAGATGTATCCTTATCATTGGATAGGTTCTCCGATACATCCTCCGATTGCCTACGACAACTACGAGAAGGGTTCCGAGTAAGAATCTCATTGGCATGGATCTTACTCCAGTTGGCCCCTTCGTGAAAGGTGGCAGACCTTGATATCCTCCGTTTTCCGTTAGGGTAGGCAAACCTAAATGCCTTGGAGCCCTGCTCGTAACCAACGAATCTCAGTTTAACAGAGATCCGGTCTCCCTTTCTCCTGAGCTCCTTCGGGACATGAACGTCGGCCATCACTCCGAAAACGTGGAGGTGTGCCAAGCTAGGCTTATGGCCGTATAGCACCTCGTATGGGGTCTTCTGCACCACGCTAGACCACACACGGTTCAGGGTGTAATTCGCGTATCTTAACTGCTTCTACCCAATATGCGAAGTTTAATCCGGAATCCTCTAGGGCACACCACATCATAGTTTGTAACACGCCATTGCATCGTTCTGCGACGCCATTTTGAAATGCAGAGTAAGGCGCGGTGCGTAAGTGGACTATGCCCTTACTCCTCAACCAGCTGGAGAACTGCCTGGAATTAAATTCAGTCCCCCTGTCAGTTAAGATTTTCTTAACTCTGACCTTGTGCTGGTTCTGGACTAAGTTACAAAATTCCTTAAACTTAGTCAACGTTTCACTCTTGGACATTAGGGGAAAAACGAATCCAAATCTGCTATGGTCGTCTACTATGGTAAGAAAGTACCGTCTCTTACCCACGGAAGGTGCGAATGGACCCACCAAATCCATGTGGACGAGCTGAAACGGGTGTTCAGAATACCTCTGAGACCTCTTGGGCGCAGATTTCACCTTCAACTTTGCACTCCTACAAATTGAACAATCTAGGAATGTGTTACAGTCATTGATCTTGGTTCCCCTTGAGTGTTCGGTTACCTTTTTCACTATAGGAAAACTCACATGACCTAATCTGCGATGCATCAAGTGAGCATATTCATTGTGCAACAGCTCACCTGTAGAAATTGCATTAGCATTTTCAGGTTTCCTACTATCTGACTCTAAGTTAAGATTTAAAAACTTTTTATTAACTTTACATTTGTCTTTACAAGGCTTCCTCTGGTGAAAGTCTTGATCCTCATCACCTAGTTCTAACTGTAATTCATTGTTACTACCAAATGAGATAGTATAATTGCTATCACTGCAGGTCTCAGCATTCGTATTGGGGGAATAATAAGGCAAGCCATCTATCTTCAAAATCTCCCCAATCACACATTTGTTGTTTTTGATCACAGCTGTTCCTCCTGAGAACAGAATCTCCATTCTGGGGTTCTCACATATCCTCATTAGGCTTAGCAAATTATGATCTATCTCTGGTACATACAAGGCTCCATGAATCTCTCCTATCCCAGGAATATAAACATCTCCAATGCCAACAACATTCACCTTTTTACCGTCTGCAACTTTGACCATGAATTGATGCCTTCTCATATTAACAAACAACTTTCGGTCACTGACAACATGGTTACTGGCTCCACTGTCCATCAACCATAGTTGCTCCCGCTGTTCCCTTGTAAGCTCTGACTCAGTAGTTTCCACTATATCTACAGAGTTATCATTAAACCTGGGATTGTTCCCTTTGTTGCCTCTATTTGGCTTTTTACCCCTTCTGTGGTTAGGAACATCTACACTTGGCTTTCTACCAGGAGGTAATGGCCTCCTTTTACATTTATTATCAGAAGGTACCTTTGAGCATGCCCTAGCATTCACATTTTGTGGGCAATCCCTTCTATAATGTTCTTTTGAACCACAATTGAAGCATTCTCCGATAGTATATGCTCTATCTGAACTATCGGGCCTTCTTAACGGTTTTTCCTTTTTGTGAAAAGCCGCCCTGCATTTTCGCAAGTTCAGCAATCAATCTGCCAGATAACACTTCTAAAGATAAGTTATTACAACTAACATTATCCAGTTGCGATATAAAATTATCCCAGCTAGGATCAAGGGAATTGAGTATAACAGTAATGAGGGTTTGTTCAGACACTGATTCCCCCCTCAACATCAATTCCTGCCTTAACCTGTTTAACTCACATAAGTGTTCATTAATATCTACTTCAACCTTGCGGAATAGAACTCCCTATAAACTCTGTTTGTAACATGGGAGCTTTTTGAACAAAATAGCTTATGCAGTTTCACCCAAACTTCTGTTACGGTCAGGTTACTAGGTATACTGGGATATAGTGCAGGGTCAATGGACATCAATAAAATACAAAAGGCCTTATGATGTAAAAGATCAACTTCTAAGGACCATGGTCTAGGTGGGGGTTTTAACAACAATGATAAAACATTCTCTTTCATTAAGGTTACTTGAATACTTTTAACCCATTCCTTAAAATTTCCTCCACCCACACTTAAACTTTTAAAATTAGGAGGAAGGACCTGTACATTATTAAACATGGAAACAGACATTAATTGATGTTCAAAATGTGGCCCGTCCTGGAACGGGCAATAAGGCATTGGAATGGAAGCACACAGCACAGTGTCTTCCATCTGGCATTCTGACGATCGTTCCTCCCCAATGGGAGGGATTAAAACTTCACGTGCGGATGCAAAGCTCATCCTGGTTTGATCACAAATGCTCGAGGGTCCTCTCTGGTGCATATCTCTAGAAATTTTTGGACGCGCTCCCAAATTCCTATCTTCAGTTGAGGCAGCCTCCGGAACCATCCTGGATGTCGATGTCATCACGGATGGATATATCCCACTCGTGGCGTGCACTGAATTAGTCGCAGACATCAGGGGTACTTTGGTATGTGCAGCTGCTATTTGTTGAGCCGATGGCGCCTGCAAACCATCGCCTAAAATGGTTGCCAAAGTTTCTATCACACTTGCAACCTTACGCTCAACATGAGAGTCTCTTATATTTTTAGCAGAAGTCATTGATGTCATCAAGGGAGCTAAAGTACTTATAGATCGGCAGAGGAAGAGATGTTACCCTCCTCTGGGGATATTGTTTCCCCCCCTCCTTCCCCCTACCTTCCCGCCCCCCCTTTTTTTATGGGGGGAGGGGCTTACGAACTACTATGCTCTGGACATTTTGGACCCCCCCCCACTATGTTCCACTCATGCCCTCGCTGGTAGGAGAGACTGAACACCATTTGAAAGAACTGAGAGATTTTTGTATCCCAACGGGGAGGATAGAACATTGTTCCCGTTAACCCTTGTAACGGGACCGGCCGTCGTGAGAGGATGGTTGGCTATTAGCCTCTGTTGGAGAAAAAGAACATTGGACCTTCTCCCTGTCGTGAGAGGACAGTGGAGTCCAGCTCTACAAATGGACATTTTGTGATCTTATGTTCAGTTATCCCTTTGGACTATGATAGATCCCGGACTGGCCTTTTTCCCATCTCTGGTTCGGTTGATGCTCCAAAAAGCCGACCTTCTTGCGCTGCGAGACTCCCCCCTCTCGCAGGCCTGGCCCTCCACATTATCGAGGGCCTATCTTGATGACGGGCTTTGGAACCCCGAGAGATGGCATGTAGCGAAGAGGGGGTTGAGGGGTTTTTTAGGAAAATTTTTTAAAAAAATTTTAAGGGGACCCGGGAGGGAGGGGGGGTTGTAAAAGCGGACTTGGGGGGGTCCAGATAGCGACCAAGCGGGACGATGGGTCGATTAGTTGCAGCAGGAGGGTCGCGAAAGGAAATTTAACCGGGAAGCAGGGGGATGACAGGAAGGGCTGTGAAATTGAAATAATGAGTGGGAGGGGCAGGTATGACGGACGCAGGGGGCCATATCAAGTGTCGGGGGTGCGCATACGCTGTTTACGAGCGATTGCGCACTCCGGCCCCCGATGCGTGACTCGTGTCCTGGGTTGTGTAGAGTCTCAGGCCCTGGGTCCGCGGCTGCTGTTGTGTAATGCCAGGTCGGTGGTTAATAAAGCCCCCCTCATTTGTGACCTTATTTCGGAGGGGGGTGCGGACCTGGCAGGTATTACGGAGACCTGGTTGGGCCAGGAGGGGGGGTCCCCCTCGTTGAGATGTGCCCGCCAGGTTTCCATGCATTTCATCAGCCAAGGGCCCAGGGGAGGGGTGGGGGAGTGGCGGTGATTATTAGGGAAAGTCTTTGTCCGAGGGAGACCACTGTTCCTCAGATAGCCGGATATGAGTCCCTCTGTGTAGAGTGGGGCCGTGGGGTGCAGATGGGTTTGCTGACTACGTACCTGGCTCCCTGCCACGTGGCAGCGACCCTGCCCGAGCTACTCGACGTCATTGCCGGGGTGGCGGTTGATACCCCCAGACTTATCGTCATGGGGGATTTCAACCTTTCATCCACGGGTGAGGCGTCAGAGGCGGCTCGGGAGTTCATGGCTTCCATGACGGCCATGCACCTGACCCAGTTAGTTCAAGGCCCAACTCACATAGGGGGACACACTCTGGACCTGATTTTTGTCTCTGGTCAGTGGTTGAATGATCTTGGTAGAGGGGACCTAGATATTAAACCCTTGTCATGGACAGATCATTCGCTCCTCCAACTAGACTTTCCTACCGCCGTCCCCCGCCGCAGGGAGACGGAGCCAACTAGATGGTTCCGTCCCAGGCGCCTGATGGAACCCGAAAGGTTCCTGACGGAGCTTGGGCCGTGCCCTGAGACCCTAACACACGACTCGACTGAAGAGCTGGTGGCCGCCTGGGAAAGGGCGGCCGCTGGAGCTTTGGACCGCGTCGTGCCTTTGCGGCCTCTGACCCGATGCCGATCTCAACTGGCTCCTTGGTTCTCTGAGGAGCTGAGAGAGATGAAGCGTCGGAAAAGACGCCTAGAGAGCATTTGGAGGACTAGTCAATCCGATTCCGACCGGACACAGGTGAGGTCTTATATCAAGACCTACCTAGTGGCGATAAAAGCGGCAAAGTCTAACCACTTTTCCGCTCTTATCGCATCTGCAGAGAACCGCCCAGCCGCCTTGTTTAGGGTGACCCACTCCCTCCTCCGGGGGGGAGTGCGGGAAGATCCCTTGCAGGGTCGCGCTGAGGATTTTGTGCAATTCCTGCACGATAAAGTCGCTCGGATTCGGGATGGCTTGGACTCCGACTGGATGAGTCCACGGGAGGAGACGAGGGCAGGTCTTGAGAATGTTACCTGGGAGGAGTTTGATCCTGTGACTCCCGAGGATGTGGACAGGGTTCTGGGTAAGATTAGTGCCGCCACGTGTTTATTGGACCCGTGTCCCTCCTGGTTGGTGCTGGCCTCCCGGGAGGTTACACGAGGCTGGCTCCAGGGGATTATAAGTGCTTCTCTGAGTGAGGGTGCCTTTCCTGCCGCCTTGAAAGAGGCGGTAGTGAGGCCCCTCCTCAAGAAGCCTTCCCTGGACCCGGCTGAATTAGCCAACTATCGTCCAGTCTCCAACCTTCGTTTTGTGGTGAAGGTTGTTGAGAGCGTGGTGGCACGACAACTTCCCCGGCACCTGGATGAAGCTATCTATCTAGACCCGTACCAGTCGGGCTTCAGGCAGGGGTACAGCACTGAAATGGCATTGGTCGCGTTGGTGGATGATCTCTGGAGGGCTCGGGACAGGGGCTGCTCCTCTGTCCTAGTCCTATTAGACCTCTCGGCGGCTTTTGATACCATCGACCATGGTATCATGCTGCAGCGGTTGAGGGGGTTAGGAATAGGGGGCACCGTTTTGCGGTGGTTCTCCTCCTTCCTCTCCGACCGCTCGCAGTTTGTGTTGGCAGGGGGACAGAGGTCGACCTCGAGGCATCTCGCATGGGGAGTGCCGCAAGGGTCGGTCCTCTCGCCTCTCCTGTTCAACATTTATGTGAAGCCGCTGGGTGAGATCATCCGTGGTTTCGGGGTGAAGTGTCATCTGTACGCTGACGATACTCAGCTGTACATCTCCACCCCAGACCACCCCAACGATGCCCTTGATGTGATGTCCCGCTGCCTGGAGGCCGTGCGGGCCTGGATGGGGAGGAACAGGCTCAGACTCAACCCCTCCAAGACCGAGTGGCTGTGGCTTCCGGCGCCCCGATATAGTCAGCAGGTGCCATCGCTGACTATTGGGGGTGAATCTTTGCCCCCCACAGAGAGGGCTCGCAATCTGGGTGTCCTCCTGTCTGTCTTTAGAAGAGCACATGACGGCCGTGGCCAGGGGGGCCTTTTATCAGGTTCGCCTGATTCGCCAGTTGCAGCCCTTTCTGGATCGGGACACCTTGCGCACGGTCACTCACGCCCTTGTCACCTCCCGGTTGGACTATTGTAATGCTCTCTACATGGGGCTCCCCTTGAAGAGCACTCGGAGGCTCCAACTGGTCCAGAATGCGGCCGCGCGGGTGGTTATGGGTGCAACCCGTTGCGCCCACGTGACACCCCTCCTGCGCGAGCTGCACTGGCTCCCAGTGGTCTTCCGGGTGCGATTCAAGGTGTTGGTTACCACCTTTAAAGCGCTCCATGGCATAGGACCCGGGTACCTTAGAGACCGACTTCTGCCACCAATAGCCTCCCACCGACCAGTCCGCTCCCACAGAGAGGGTCTCCTCCGGGTGCCATCAGCCAAGTTATGTCGGCTGGCGACACCCAGGGGGAGGGCCTTCTCTGTGGGAGCCCCAGCCCTGTGGAATGAACTGCCCCCCGAAATACGAAAGATTTCCGACCTCCGGGTGTTTCGCTGCGCTCTGAAGACCCTGTTGTTCCGCCAGGCAGGGCTATTAACATAACGTTTTAAATTGGGGTATTTTAAATTTCTGGGATTTTAATTGGAGCCTAATTATTTAATGATTTTAAATTTTAAATTGTTGTCGTGTTTTTTGTGTTTTTAAATAGGCTGTACACCGCCCTGAGTCCTTCGGGAGAAGGGCGGTATAGAAATAAAATTATTTATTTATTTATTTTATTTAAAGTCTTTATGGCCTGATCTATGATGGCTTCAACAGCAGGTGGTGCAATATCAACTTGGCCATGCTGGTTTAACAAAGAAGCAGGAACATTCGAATCAGGCAGTCTGTTATCCCCCATTCTCCACTTATGGTCTGAGGTAGGGGTTTTAGGAAAAGATTGAAAGTCTCTTACCGATCCGGTGTTTTCTAGGACTTCAATCTTCTTTCCTTTCATGGCTGGATTCTTTAATAATCCGCTAGAATCAGCAGTCGGGTTCTGACTTACTGTGGGCAAACCTAAAAACTGGAGGATTGCCTTCCTAAACTCATCATCCACCTCTGTATTTGTTTTCAAGACCTGAAGTGGCGTTCTTCCAGTCTCTACTTCTTTAGGTGATGATGGTTTACTCACTATCTTAGGCCCTTCAGAGGTTAAGGCCTCTGCTCCAAAACTTACAGCTCCACTATTCTCTAAATCAATTAGAGTTTGGGGTTTTTCAGCCAAAACATTTTTGGCCTGAGCCCCAGACAGTCCAGTTTGTGACTTCATACTTTTTGCTGCTGCTGCTGCCCCAATCAACATCTGTTCAACTGCAGACATTCCAGTCTAGCACGTTACCACATGAGTGTAGGTTCGTTAAACCATCCTCTGCTACCAACTGTTGTGAAATGGGGTTGAGGGGTACCCCGGACCGTGAACCAGCTCATGAGCAAACACACTGAGACTGAAATAATTCTGACAGAGGCGTCTTATGTAAAAATATAATTTACTTTAAAACATTTAAAAAGCACTATGTCTTTAAGAAAGCACATTAAAAACAAAGTCTTATCTGGGTATGTGAAGCAAGACTATCACCCTAGATCCCTCTCCACAATACCGAAACAGTTCACAAGAGAATAAAGCTAGCATGAAGGTAAGCAGCTTCGGCGTTGATACATCATCAAGGCAATCCAAGTGGGGGCAGCACAAACTTCACAGCTAAAAGTCACCTGAAGTAAAAACAGTTCAAACAGCAAACATTGCTTGAAGCTTGTGGGAGGAAAAAGGTCCAGCAGCAGTCCTGATGATAGCTTGCGTGCTTCAAAACAGCAAAAGGCAAGCATCTGTGGGAGTTTCTCTGCAACGACATCTGGAGTCCTTATCTGCATTCTTCTCCCATCTGCGGCGTTGCACTGAGCTTCCTGCAGGAGCTGTGCATTTAGGCCTAAACCAGGAGTCTAGGCCCGAGTAGCAAGCGAAAAGGTCCTTGCTTATATGGGGAGTTAACCTGCAATTAACTAGGGCGGGGAAGGCTTGCAGGTAATTACAAACAGGAGATGGCTTGATTGAAACCATACTGTTTGTGAGTAGGCAAGTAGCCACAGCAATCCTGGAAACACTCGTGACATTTAGAATTAAGGAGGATATGTAAATAAAAATGAAGTAATTAAATAATGAATATTGAATAATGAGGATAAGTAAACATGATTAATAGACTTGGAGGACAAGGGTTACAAATGTGATGTTTATATAATGTTTATAAAGTTCAATATTAACTAATTATAGACAAAACTGAACAGAGCGTTTAATTAAATAACAGAAAATGTTTAATGAGGATAAGTGAACATAATGGTTATAACTATTATGTATAAGATTTATTATTTGTGTTTAAAAGAGATTGTACCCCAACAGTACACTGCCATACTGTCAAAAGGAAATTGCATAATAAAAAATAATAATAAAAAGAAAAGAAAAGAAAGGGGAACATCTTATTGGTCATAGATCATTTTCTGATCAGCCTTCATTTAGTTTTTACCTCTATATGATAATAAGATGTGCACTTGAGGTATTGAATGGATCTGCTTAGTTTTCAATAAGTGTGGGCGTTTCCCAGACAGATGTACTCACGCCTATATGTATGAGTAATAGCTATATCACTCATTGAACTCTGAAATATGCAACTTTAAGGGCAATGCCCCTAAGAGATGTCTCCCTGTTTACAGTTCCCAAGAAATGTAATGGTTTACCCAGGATCTCCAGGAACAAAAATGATTCTTATAGCAAATGAACATGATTGAATGCAAGTTGGAGCCTTGGGCCTACTTGTGGTGATGAGAGCAGTGAAGTATTTATATTTCACCAACCTTGTTACTCCAGCAGAAAGTCATCTAGCAGCCCTGTTTAAGATGACTTATACTATACTATTCAAAGAAAAGTTAGCTCAAAAGAGCTTTTATTCAAACTGCTATGAACTATTTACTGATTCCATCACTTGTACTTGTTCAAATCTTGACGCTTCATTGGCAGAGCCAAAGGAAGTAACTGGAGTGATACTTTGTGAAATGATCTGAGATGCTTATGAGCTTATTGACTCTGATGAGATGGACATGGTCTTTGCAGCATGAGTTTCTTCCCCTATAGGATGGATCATGGCCCCACCTGGCTCTTTCAGGAAGCTATAAATAGAGTCAATAGCTAGGTTGATTAATATTATTTTGAGGGAGCAAGTGGTGCCATATTCTGTGCTGCCATCTTAACAGCATTATGGGCCCTGGGCAAAGCAGTGTACTGGGGCCCCCATGACAGCTACTCACAGGAATAAAAATGTAAATGGTTGATAAAATTAAACATATTTATTTTATTGGCACTTCCAACAAATTAGTATGCGGCCCCTATGCTCATTGGGCCCATGGGCAAGTGCCCATCAGGCCCATGTGTTAAGACAGCCTGTGCCAGACTATTAGGCATTAGGCGTCAAAAAGTAAGTGTTGTTCTTTTCACCACAGTGCAATCCTTAGTATGAGCTCTTACTTGTGATTGTTTGGGTTCACTCTTGTCTTCCCCCTGATACTATAGGCATCTTTTGCTGTATTTCATTTCCTGGAGTTCTTCAAAAAACCAGGGAGTGCCGGAGATTGACTTACAGCTAGTGGCTACATAGGAGCAATCCAATGTGTGTTATCATCACTTGTACCAATGAAGGAGGTTGCTCAGGGTTGAAATGTGGGATCCTTGGTGCTCTCTGAGCTTTGTTGTTTTCTTGCAGATGTTTCATTACCCAAACTAGGTAACAACATCAGTGCTAGTCACTAGTACTGATGATGTTATTTAGTTTGGGTAATGAAACATCTGCAAGAAAACAACAAAGCTCAGAGAGCACCAAGGACCCCTGAACTCATCAGTGTGCTCAATTTTTGGCAACAAGTAGAGCTGCAGCCAAACCACCCATCAAAGCTTTCACTCCCTCTGGAACCCCAAGCTGTTTTGAGCAGACTGGACTAATAGGTCTTGTCTCCCTCTGGGAATAGGTGGCACTGGTAAATTGAAAGGCTTCAGCCAGTGATTTGTCCGTGGTAATGGGCTGACGGTAATGTCCTCTATAACCAGATCATGTCTCAGCTGCCCCAAGATTCAAAAAAACCCCAAATCTTGGTATATGTCAGGCTGACTTATTTGGATTAATTTCATGATTACCACAGTGTACAAGAACTGAGCTGCCCTAATTCAGTGTCATCCTCTGTTGAAAACTATGCATAAAGAAATGAGCATAACATTCTCTTCAAATAATGAAAGCTGAATGAATTTATTGCAAATTAAGTGCTATCTATCATCTATCTACTATCTATCTATCTATCTATCTATCTATCTATCTATCTATCTATCTATCATCATCTATCTATCTATCTATCTATCTATCTATCTATCTATCTATGGAAGTTTTGGTGTATTCGGGTCTTTTCCTGTGTAAGATTGAGAGTATCTTGGCAACATTTCGACCAGGTCCCACTCGTCATCTTCAGGCTGGTGTCTTCGGCTTCGTGCTTGTGCGAGGAAAGCGTGATCGGAGCTGCCGTCTCTCTATAAACGTCGCCAAGATACTCTCAATCTTACATGGGAAAAGACCCGAATATACCAAAACTTGCATACCTCTACCCGTGAAAATCTACCTGTATGTATATGTATATGATATATGTATATGATATATATACATACATACATACATACATACATACATACATACATACAGTGGGGCAAAAAAGTATTTAGTCAGCCACCAATTGTGCAAGTTCTCCCACTTAAAAAGATGAGAGAGGCCTGTAATTGTCATCATAGGTAGACCTCAATTATGAGAGACAAAATGAGAAAACAAATCCAGACAATCACATTGTCTGATTCGGAAAGAATTTATTTGCAAATTATGGTGGAAAATAAGTATTTGGTCAATATCAAAAGTTCATCTCAATACTTCGTTATATATCCTTCGTTGGCAATGACAGAGGTCAAACATTTTCTGTTAGTCTTCACAAGGTTGGCACACACTGTTGCTGGTATGTTGGCCCATTCCTCCATGCAGATCTCCTCTAGAGCAGTGATGTTTTGGGGCTGTCGCTGGGCAACACGGACTTTCAACTCCCTCCAAAGGTTTTCTATGGGGTTGAGATCTGGAGACTGGCTAGGCCACTCCAGGACCTTGAAATGCTTCTTACGAAGCCACTCCTTCGTTGCCCGGGCGGTGTGCTTGGGATCATTGTCATGCTGAAAGACCCAGCCATGTTTCATCTTCAATGCCCTTGCTGATGGAAGGAGGTTTGCACTCAGAATCTCACGATACATGGCCCCATTCATTCTTTCCTGTACACGGATCAGTCGTCCTGGTCCCTTTGCAGAGAAACAGCCCCAAAGCATGATGTTGCCACTCCCATGCTTCACAGTAGGTATGGTGTTCTTTGGATGCAACTCAGCATTCTCTCTCCTCCAAACACGACGAGTTGTGTTTCTACCAAACAATTCTACTTTGGTTTCATCTGACTGTATGACATTCTCCCAATCCTCTTCTGGATCATCCAAATGCTCTCTAGCAAACTTCAGACGGGCCCGGACATGTACTGGCTTAAGCAGGGGGACACATCTGGCACTGTAGGATCTGAGTCCCTGGCGTCATAGTGTGTTACTGATGGTAGCCTTTGTTACGTTGGTCCCAGCTCTCTGCAGGTCATTCACTAGGTCCCCCCGTGTGGTTCTGGGATTTTTGCTCACTGTTCTTGTGATCATTTTGACCCCACGCGGTGAGCTTTTGCGTGGAGCCCCTGATCGAGGGAGATTATCAGTGGTCTTGTATATCTTCCATTTTCTAATTATTGCTCCCACAGTTGATTTCTTCACACCAAGCTGCTTGCCTATTGCAGATTCAGTCTTCCCAGCCTGGTGTAGGTCTACAATTTTGTTTCTGGTGTCCTTCGACAGCTCTTTAGTCTTCACCATAGTAGAGTTTGGAGTGTGACTGTTTGAGGTTGTGGACAGGTGTCTTTAATACTGATAACAAGTTCAAACAGGTGCCATTAATACAGGTAATGAGTGGAGGACAGAGGAGCCTCTTAAAGAAGAAGTTACAGGTCTGTGAGAGCCAGAAATCTTGCTTGTTTCTAGGTGACCAAATACTTATTTTCCACCATAATTTGCAAATAAATTCTTTCCAAATCAGACAATGTGATTGTCTGGATTTGTTTTCTCATTTTGTCTCTCATAGTTGAGGTCTACCTATGATGTCAATTACAGGCCTCTCTCATCTTTTTAAGTGGGAGAACTTGCACAATTGGTGGCTGATTAAATACTTTTTTGCCCCACTGTATATATATATATACGCATAGGCAGCCCTGGTTCTGTGAAATCTCATTCACAAGTTTCTGGGCTTTCTGTTTCTTGCTGACAGACAGCAGACTCTGAGTCTCCCAAAGGGCAGCACAGAGTCTGCTGTCTGTCAGCAAGAAACAAAAAGCCCAGAAACTTGTGAATGAGATTTCACAGAACCAGGGCTGCATAACATCATAGCTTACATAGGTAAAACCTGGCTAGAAAGAATATGCACATAAAAGCCTACAAAAAAAAAAGAAAAATTTAATATATATATATTGCATATATATATATATATATATATATATATATATATATATATATATATATATATATATATATATATATATATATATATATATATGCATATATATATGCATTTTCCAATGTATTTCTCTTAAATGCTTGTTTAACGCTTTTATATCTTGACATAAATCTTTTGCTGCTATCTTAGCAGCCATGTATCTGAATATTCTAGTGACTTACAGCTTTATTTAACTTTAAATTCTAATTCTGAGCATTTTGAATCCTTCTGCACCCCAGGTATTCTAGAATGGCCATTTTGGACTAAGCTAGTAGTAGTGGCTATTGGTTTCACCGGTGGAATTCTTTTCATGTATGTTCAATGCAAAGTTTATGTACAACTGTGGAAAAGACTTAAAGCTTATAACCGTGTGATATATGTACAGAACTGCCCAGATACAAGCAAAAAGAGCAGATTAGAAAAATCAAATGCTGAATATTCAAGTATCCTTAGAAGCCATCATACAGAGACTACCAATTCAAATTGCACAGAAACTGAAAATGTGAATGCTAACATTCTTCATATTTGACATGTTTTTTCTTAAAGACTTGGATCAGCATTATTTACTATTTTCAGATATTTAACTTAAGACCGAGTGGGTAGAAATATTCTTCTTTAACCGAGCATCAGTCAGAAGATAAATCGAAGAAAGTCTGCTTGAACATAAATGAATATGAATGAAGTTGAGCATTATTTTCTCTCCATTTTAAAACAATTCAGTTTTAGTGTCTTTTTTTCTATCAATCATTCTCAAATATGTCTTGGTTACATTAAGAATTAAAGTGTCTTCTCTCTACTATATGAAACTATTAAATGAGATACGAAGGAGGAAAAAACATGTTTTTACATAAACATACTATTAAACATACCTCTCTAGTGTACAGGACCCCATTTACATGTTGTAAATAGTATGTAGTTCTAGTATTGCTGTAAAGAATTTGCCTAAACTGTGTCTGTGAACTGTATCACATTTAGGGTAGGGTATGTCAAAGCATGAAGCACTTTTAATTGTTTTTATATTATAACAAATTTGAAACAGTCTCAGTTCAGTGTGTTCCTTTGAATTACTGAAAGCACATTGATATGTAGGCCTGACCATTTGCCTTAAAACAAATAGGTTTGTACTAAAATTTTCCTCAAATGTTCTTAAGTCTAATAATAAATACTTTCTTGACATTTTGTTTGTTTGCCCTTTTTAAAAAATACTGCATATTTTGATCGTGGAACAGAAAATAATGACAGAGATAAATATTATCAGTATTCTCTGTGGTATTAGAATAATAATATTACAACGGCTGATGACCTCTTTCTATCGGTCCACTATAGAAAGTGTCCTCATACTGCATTACAGTATGGTACACTGGTTTAACTGCTGTGAACAGGAAGGCATTACAGAGAGTGATCAATTTGGTACAAGAAACCATTGGTTGCCCTCTTAACACCACTGGATGACATCACCAGATCTTGCTGCTTTAGCAGACTAAGAAAGATACTCAGAGATGATTCACACCCTGGTCAGTGTCTCTTCGCACTTCTACCATCGGGCAGAAGACATTGAAGCATAGCCAGCCGAACAAATAGGTTTAAAAATAGTTTCTATCCTTGGGCTGTCAGACTCTTAAACGCAACCACAATCACTCCACGCACACGTGGAAATGTATGACTAGTTTTTCTTTCTTTTTCTTTTCCCTCCCCAATTACTTGCATAGGGATTATTCTTTATACTATTTATGTTGTTTGTATTTTTTGTCATGGATTTTAGTGAGGCTAAAACCAATTTTGTTGTATACATGATGTACAATGACAATAAAGGCTATACTATATACCTGTGTTGGTGAACCTATGGCACGCGTGCCGGAAGTGGCACACAGAGCCATGCCGCCCAGCATGTCGCCCATTCCTCTTCTGGGTTTCCAGGGCATGCATGCGCACCAGCCAGCTAGTCTACTGGTTACTGGTGCGCATGCGTGTGCGACGATCAGCTGACCTTAACGTCTTAGTGCCCGTGTTCACCGGCCATGCTGTCATTGTCCACATGCAGCCCCGGGATTCCACCCTTTGCCAGCCAGGAACGCTGCAGCTAGTCGCTCCCGTGCGCCTGGCTGCCTGCCTGCCTCGTCACCGCCACCATGAGGAAAGGCCCCAAAGTTGTGCTGCCTGGGATCCACGTGGGCTGCCACAGGGGGAGGCCAGGTATGGCTGGCTGGACGCTGCCCGGAGCTGAGCTCGAGGCGGGCAGGAAGAGGAACCGCGGCTGCCTCTTAGCTGGCTCGAACTGCCTGCTGCCGCAGCCTGCCACCATCCCCTCTCCCCTGTCAGCTGCTTCTGCCACTGCCAGGGAAACGGCTGTGCGAGAACCGCTGCCGCTGGAGGTGGTGGTGGCAAGGATGGGCAGTCCGGGGCTTCCCTTTCTCCCCGAGCAGACTTCTGGCATAGCCCCAGGCCTCTGGGGGGGAGGGAGGGAAGCCCCGGCCTGCTGCTCCTGCCACCGCCACCCCCTTACCCCCAGCCAGAGCGGTTCTCGTGCTGCCACTTCTCTGGCAGCACCAGGAGCAACTGCCGGGGCAGAGAGGGCGGGGGCAGGCTGTGGTGGCAGGCCGTTCTCGCCTGGTAACAGACAGGCTGCTCCTGGAGCAGCCAGGAGAAGGAGAAGCCCCCAGTGGGGAGGCGAGCTGTCCCAGGAGAACCAGAGGAGAGCGCAGCTCCTCACTCATGGAGATCCACTGGTGGGGAAGTGGTCGCAGAAAGAGTAAGAGGTGCGCAAGCCAGGAAATGGTCATGCTCCCTGGCAGGAGAAGGTTGCACGTTCACGCCAGTAAAGGTTTGTGCAACCCTCTCCAGCCAGGGAGCATGACCACTTCCTGGCCAGCACACCTCTTACCGCGACCACTTCCCCACTGGTAGATCTCTATGAGTGAGGAGCTGCGCTGTCCTCCAGTCCTCCTGGGGCGGCTCACCTCCCCACTGGTTGCTTCTCCTCCTGGCTGCTCCAGGAGCAGCCTGAGACTCTGCTTTCCTTGGCAAAGCGCTTCATTGTTGCAGCGCAGGGGACACACGCGGTGCCGGGGGATCCGTGCAGCTACTCCATGCCCCTCCTCAGCCTCGGTCATGCCGCGAGGCTCCTCAAGGAGATGATGGAGGGAGGGGGGGGGAATCCAAACTGCAGCTACCTCAAGCAGGCGCTATTACACAGCAGCTCTATTACACAAGGCTCTGAGTGGTTGGAAAAGAGACAGAAACAGCAGCCAGGGCTGTGCTTTCAGCGGGTAAGCAACACTGCCTCTGCCGTGAGAACTTTGGAGAGAGAGGATGGGGGCAGACTGTGGCCGTTCTCGCCAGCTAAGAGACAGGCGTGCAACCCTCTCCTACCAGGGAGCATGACTGCTTCCTGGCTTATGCACCTCTACTGCTTTCCACGATCACTTCCCGACTGGTGGATCTCCATGAGTGAGGAGCTGCGCTCTCCTCTGGTCCTCCTGGGGCAGGTCAACTCCCTGCTTGGGGCTTCTCCTTCTCCTGGCTGCTCCAGGAGCAGCCTGTTTGTTACCAGGCGAGAACGGCCTGCCATCACAGCCTGCCCCTGCCCTCTCTGCCCCGGCAGTTGCTCCTGGTGCTGCTGGAGAAGCGGCAGCACAAGAACCGCTCTTGCTGGGGGCAAGAGGGTGGCAGCGGCAGGAGCAGCAGGCCAAGGCTTCCCTCCCTCCCTCCCCCTAGAGGCCCGGGGCTATGCCAGAAGTCTGCTCAGGCAGGGAGACAGGAAAGACCCGGACCGCCCTCAGAATAATGACCTTCCAGGCCCAAAATGGGGCGGGGGGGCGAAGTGCATGTGCGGGCATGCATGCGCAATGTGGGGCGCATGTGCGGGGGGTCATGTGCACATGCGCATGTGGGAGGGTTTGCATTGCATTATGGGTGCTGGCACGCGTGAGCTGTTGCGCGCGCACATATACACTTCCGGCACGCCACGAGAAAAAGGTTCACCAACACTGCTATATACTATAATAAGCTAATTGATGTGATTTTAACAAAAAAATTTAGTGCTGCAATTTCTAGCATATTTTATATATGTGTACATATATTCAAGTCAGCCTTGGCTGCTGGTGATTGCATTGGCATTTTTGGAAGTGGTTGCTCTTACCTCATTCCTCAGGGTGAAAGATTGTGTCTCACCCAAAGTCATCAGCTGGTTTCTGGGCCTGAAGCAGGACTAAAATTCCAAAGTCTTTATCACTACCTGGCTCTCCTTCTAGCATTACACCTGTTTTGTAATGTATTTGAAATACAATACTGATTGTATGCATTCTATCTGACATACTTCCATCCGAGAATTTAAAGCAGGTTTAAGAAGAATTGGTACATTTTATCAATTTTAATTAAATGTACTTGTAAAGTCCTGCCTCACCAGCCTTTTCAAGAAAGCAGAACTCTTGAAACGAATGGCATTTCAAAAGGATCTTTTATTGGAAGACATTGATAGTAGAGAGAGTGTAGGCAGAATCTGAATTTCGCATGCTGGAGTGTTAGGTTAAACCACTCCTTTCAAGGTCCCTCCCAATATCCAGTTCACCTTTGAGCCAATCCCAAGGTGTGAAGATGTTGTGAGAACTTTGGGTTGAGAAGGTGATAACAGGTGCCATGATCTCACTCTTCCAGTGGAGAGACAAAACGGATGGTCCAAGGCACATTCTTTCCCCCCTCCCAACATCCTAAAGGTACATCAAAGCAGAGAACAGGAACAAAGGAAAATCCCATGCAAGCATAGCCCGAATCCTCCCCCCATCCTCCAGAATGGCAAGGTCCTGATAGAGATCAATGGGACCTGACATGCTACCCCCCTAAGAAAAGGAGATGTCCCCCTGGAGACAAAGAAAATAATAAAGGGAAAGACAATAAGAACAATGAATTATATTTGTCAAGGTAGAGTTGGTGGAAGCGCTTGATTAATCTAGGGGCTCTGTGTTTTTTGTGAATGCATTTTGAGATGTGTGGAAGTCTTTCCAGGCCACTAAATACTGGGTGGACCCCTGGTGCCATCTTGAATCAAGGGTCTGTTTAATCTCGAAGTGTTTTTTGCCCTCTACCATAATGGGTTGTGATAAGAGGGGTATGTGGGTCGTAAGACCGAGGTCACTTTGGGTTTTAATAGGCTGCAATGGAAGATTGGGTGCACTTGCCGCAATCTTGACTTGGGTAATTGCAGTTCCACTGTGACCGGGTTAATAATGGTCCTACAAATTTTGGTTCAAGTTTTTTAGATGGTTGCAAGGACTGTAAGAATCGAGTGTCAACTCGTAAAGCATTCCTGGCCTGCTCTCAAGTTGCCATAGGCAGGAGGGGGAAAAAATTGATGGAGCAACATGGCAGCAACCAGAAGCATATTCCACGCATACCTTTCTCAAAGTTGCATCCTAGGTTACCAGAGCCAGCTGGAGAGGCGTGTTCTCTATAGTCCGCCAAAGTGCTCCATTGGAGAGTGCTTTATGACACACCCTCGGAGGAGGGAGGAAACAGGGTCATAGTTGGGACGTAAATTACGTGGGGTAGAGCTGACTTCACTTGGGTATGTGCCAACATGTTGCTCCTAATAGATAATTGGATTTCTTTTGAAACTTGGCTCGAGGCTCATGAATTAATTATGGCATCCGTCGGAACCCTGACAGCGAGTCAGCTCTCTTTTTAAACTAATCAAGATTACCGGGTTTCCTGGGTGCCGACCTCTCCAGTCGCTCCCCGACATCTGGGGTACTTGGAGAGAAACTCAGGTAACCATGGCAGAGGGCGGACTATCCGAAGAGAGCCTGCTCCAAATGACTGAAAGGGAGGCAGAACTCACCTCCAAGCAGGCAATTACAGGACCCAGCAGCCTAATTGCAACTGGAGTGCAGCCCTCCCCGGACATCAAAGCGGAGATGCCTGCCCCAGCAATCGCAGCAAGAAGGGATGATTATTGGTGGAAAATAACCCCTAAAGCAGCTGAGGTTGAGTTCCCCCACCCCATTGCCCAGAAAGGGGGAAGGCCCCTGAGTGAGCTGGGAAGAGTGGATTGGATGTAGAACTGGGCACAGGCCAGGCTCCCAAAGCCCCTGATGGAGCCTCGGGGGAATTCCGTGGAGCAGTTGAGGGAGGAATTTGACCGAGCCACCCTTTGTGATGAGGGGCTGTCATGCTGCCCAAAAGAGAGGGGAGGTGCAGCTGATCCCTTTGAAGTGAGGAGACGCAGACGGGAATGCAGCCTCCCTTCTCCACCCACCAGAAGGAGAAGGAGCCAGGGGCTGCAGCCAGTGCCTCTTCCACGCAGCAGGCAAGCCGCCCAGTGCAGACAACCCCCTCCCTCTCTCCAAACTAGAGCCAAGGAAGATGGCCAGCCACATCAAGTGCAGGCTTACAGGGGCTGACAGGAGGAGGGAGGAGCAGTGCTGAATGAACCGCCCCGCTTCAGGGGAAAATTGGATGGGGACTCAGACAAGCTAGCTCTATTCCTTGACTTGGCTGAGATCCACCTAGAGTGCTATGGACACCTCTACCCATCCCCCAGAGCCATGGTGAATAGCTGAGAGGCTAGAGGGAGAAGCAAGGAAATGGCCCTCCACCTGCAAGACGTAGATGACTTCTTACGACTACTAGAGGCCAGATTTGAGGAGGCAGAGGGGGACCCATACACGGAAGATGAGCTCAGAAACCTTCAAGGAACACATCCGTGAATTCAGGAGAGTCATTGGGAAACTACCCCCTTTGCCAGAGCAGCTGTTAGTTCATTTTTTCAGAACAAACCTGGACAAGCAAATTGCCCAGGTAACCATCTACCGGGACATCCCGAACCAACTCCGATTGTTCCGAGTAGCCATAAAAATCGATGGCAGATTGTGGGCCAATGACATGAGATAAAAACCGGACATTAAAGAGAGAGGTCAACCAGACCAGAGACCACCCAGCCAATGGGGAACCACCGCACCACAGCTGGCCCCAAAACCAGCCTTCCCATGAACTCCACTGAAATGCTACAGATGCGGGGGGATAGGCCACATGGCATCAGCATGCGCAACCCCAGCCCGCTCCCTGGCAGGCCAGTGCACCCGGGTGGAGGAGCTGCTCCGGGATGACCAAAGGGCCAGGCCTGTGACTACCACAGCTCTGGAATATGGGACCGGCCCATGCTGGGGCTGGAAACCTCTGGCATAGTAGGTGGCACATGCAATGTGCAACTTTGCAGGTAGTGCAATGTGAAAAAAGGAGTGCAGCCCTCGTTGGCTGGAATGAGGTAATGGTGTTGTTGAGCTCGGGGGGGGGGGCAACAAGCGGGCTAAAGCATTGGTGGCGGTGGCTGGAAGGTGTGGGAGCAAAGCGCTACTTGCATTTGCGTCTCACCAGCATTTCGCCTTCACCACAATATATTTGCGCCAGCTAGTGGTGCCAAGGCAGCCCTTGTCTCCTGCCGCTTGGGGCTTAGAGCAGTAAACCGCGTCTAAGAAGCACTACAGCTTTTTTCCATTTTATCATTTCTTCTCTACATTACAGTACATATCTGTCCTATTTTAAATTTAGCATCAACATAGAATCTTAACTGGTGCACCATTATTTTTTGCACAACATAATAAAGGCAATGCAGCAAAGAAAGCAAAGCTAACAAATCTCAGTTCCCCTGCTTCATGCTAAATTTCTTTTAAAAATTTATACTATTCCCATTTTAAATGCATAGGCATATTCATGCCTGGGATTTATCCACCAATCTAATACAAAGACAAACCTTTAAAGCCCAGCGTTTCTAAATCTTTGTTTTTAAATCACACAGGAAAAAAAAAAGCAGGCTGAAAGCAAATGAAGGACTTGGGGAAAGTAATGGTTGGGGGGAAAAATCAATGAGAAAAACGGAGATGTCCGGAAAGGGGTGGCCGATGTAAATAATAATAATTTTATTGTTAGATATAAGGACTTATATCTAACTCATGGGAACAGTGGATAAATTAATAAAAAAAATCTATAATTTTTTATAGGCATATAACTGGAGGAGGAGCAAGTAAAAGAAACAATGATAGCCTGGGCAAAGAATTGATAGAATCCAATAGATCTAGATAAATGGCAACAGCTATGGGAAAGGAATTATAAATTAACAATGTCCATTGCATATAAGGAAAATCAATATAAAATGTTTTATAGATGGCATATGCCCCCTGAGAAACTGGCAAAAATGTTTAAAGATAAATCAGCTAAATGTTGGAAATGTCACAAGTTACCAGGTTCTTATTACCATATGTGGTGGACATGTCCAGAAGCAAAAAATTATTGGAATACAATTAAGATATGGCTGGAAGAATTGATACAACGACATATTGATTTAAAACCATAACTGTTCCTATTGGGTATCCTGCCAGAAAAAATTAGCAAAGAAAATATCTATTTGGTTATACATGTAATAACAGCTGCAAGGATTGTTTATGCACAACACTGGAAAGCAGAGAGAATACCTTTGTAAGGAGAAGTAATTAAAAAAAATAGATTGTGCAGAAATGAATAGATTGACTTTGATGATTAAAGAAAGAGAAGATTCAGAATACTTTAAAGATATGGAATCAATTTTACTATTGGTTAGAAAAGAGATACAAATAAGTAAATTAATAGGTTTTTTTTAAAAAAAAGTTTTTTATTTTTTATCAACATATTCAAATGTACAGTCTTTTGTCCATTATTAATCTTTATTCATTCATCTTATTCTTTAATTTCCATTTGCTAATTAGTTGTTCGGGTCTGCTTTTCTACCATCTCCTTCCTTTATTTAATACAACCTTTCCTTTTCTTCCCTTCTCTCTCCTCTTCTGTTTCTTTCTACTTTCCTCATTCCTCCTCTCCTTCCCTTTTCTACTTCTTCTCCTCTTTCCTCACTCCTCTCTTCTTCCTCCCTTTCTTACCCTCTTTCCTCCTCTTTCCTTCTTTCTTCCCCTCCTTTTCCCATTCTTCTTTTCTTCTCTTCTCACCTCCCAAGTCTCCTCCCTCACCCTCTTTACTCCTCTCCCATTTTCTACTCCCTTGTTGTTTCCTTTTTCGATTCAATTTGAGTTGGTATTCGAGCAGCCCCGATTTCTATTCACATACATCTTCATTTCAAATTCCTTTTTTACTTTATAATTATATCTCTTCTTACATTCCTGTACATTATTAATCAATCCATGTGTCATCTGGGTATAACATTTTTGTGCCCTCATTCTTCATAATTTATCATCATTTCTTAATACATACATTTGTCTTTTTTTTTTCATTTAATTTTAATATACTAAAATTTAATCATCCCAAAGTTCTTATGTTTACCATGTTTATTGTCTTTACTCATTTTCTATCCATCAATAAATTTTTCCCCATATGTTATAATACTCCGACTCTTCTTTCCCTTTAATTGCCAATGTCAACCTATTCATTTCCGCACATTCCAATATTTTCTTAATTACCTCTCCCTTTGTAGGAATTTTTTCTGCTTTCCAATTTTGTGCAAATACATTTCTTGCCGCCGTTATTACATGTATTATCAAATATGTGTGTTCTTTACTATACTTCTCTGAAAGAATAGCTCTAGCATGATCTAAAAGAATGTGAAATTGTTTTGCAAGAGCTTTGACATTTTGATAAAACATAGAATTACTTTCCCATGGAGTAACAGATAAAACATGCTGCTTCGTTGTTTGTAACAGCATTTCCTTTTGATAACATCCTGGGAAAGACTGATGACTCCTAATATGTGCAATATAAATTTGATTCTTTCTAAAGTGCAAAAGCTGTTGCAACGTTAAAAAGATGGACAGAAGATCATCATAAAAATCAGTTGACACACATACTGAGAGTCAGAGATCAGATTAAAATTCTGTTGAGAAAAAATGTGGAAAGCTAAAATAACAATAGACAATTCTGAACATTGAGAGGAAACTTTCCAGATGTCATCATGAGGATCTTTATAAGCAATCACTCCTCTCATTCCTCCCCCATCAGAAAAATGAAGAGCTTATGATAGTGGAGAAGGAAAACAATAGATGAAGAGGAAAAAATCATTAAGCAAGTAAACCCAGGATCTGTAGGCAGATGATATGAAATACATCCTACATAGTCAATTAAAGCACACTAAAGAAATAAATTATTCTGAAAATAAAAGTGAAAGTCAGATTTTAAGATAGAAAGAACAATATTTATTAAGTCAGTTCCATTTCTTCGACAGGCTCAAGTACGCCCCAAGGTTATAACTTCAGCAGTAGCTTAGATAAAAGTGTTAGAAGAAAAAAGAAGCCCTTCCCTTTAAGGATTGCTGAAGGAAAAAGAAGCCTTTCCCTTTAAGGATTGCTGAAGGAAAAAGAAGCCTTTCCCTTTAAGGATTGCTGAAAGGCAGAGCTTTCCCTTCTTGAATTCAAAACTCCCGGCTGGGAGGTCAGCTGCTTGAGAGTAGAATCAATTTATTGTTTATAGGAAGGCAGACAAGAAATAAATGCAAACACAGCGTTTCGAGGCTAGCTTGTTTGAACTGTAAGAGTAACCCTTTTTTATATCCTAAAACGTCTTTTGATTTTCTATGTGACCCTTTAAAGTCTTTTGAAATTCTTTTCCTAGCCCTTTGTAATTTGTTCCCTATAATTATTCAGCTTGCTATTTCTGTGTTTTTCTCCTTTCCTCATGTGTTAAAAATTCTAGTTACTTTGACTTGATTTCTTTTCCTTCTTGGGTGTGTGCTTTTCTTTCCTGTGTCCTATATCTGCTGAATGTTGCTGGCCCCTGTAATTTTGTCCTTCCTTTGTTGTGGAAAACAAGGTGGCTCCAGCTTCTTAATGGCCCATTGATAAAGGTGGGGGCTGAAACTCTGCCTAAGTTTCTGCTTTTCTCATGTCTTTCAATAAGGGTAAAACATTTTTTTTTAATGGTAATGAGGCAAATAAAGCCATTCAATACAATATACTTTTTTGCTGTTCTAAAACTCCCAATATTTTTATGTAGTTTACTAGTAGAAAATATTAAGAGATAACTGACAATCTCTATGAGGGATTCAATCCACAAATTAAATACTCAAGATGTTATTAATTTTCTCAACTGTAGCACGTACTACAGATGAAACTATAATTAAATCTCCTGGCTTTTTTCTTTTATCAATAATTCAAATAATGGATTAAGTAAATGCATAGGTAACAAAAAATATGAGCAGACCCAATTAATAGTACCCAGCAATTGTTACAAATTTACTAAAGAAATAACTTTTTGTAACTTTAGATGAGGAAAAGCTGGAGCAGAAAAAAACTGCAACAGTTTATGCCCTAAGTACAGATAAGGAACGTGCAGCTGTATTTATTCTAGGCAATTTACAATCCATAGACACATAAATCATTTTATATTTCAGAAAGCCAATTAAGTTATATTTTTAAGCTCCAATTAAAATATCATCCATACGATGATATACCAAATAAAATTTAGCAATAGATCGAGGTAAGATAAGACCCACTAAACCAGAGAGAAGAGGGCCCTTAACCTCCAAAGGAAATTTAAATCCCACAGATTCCTGAGTGATTAAATTAACCCAGCATTATCTGCTTTGGCTGCAACTGCAGATAAGTGACTGGAGGAGGAGACATGACTATAGGAAAAACACTCTTTTTAGCTCTGTCTGAAACAACATATTGCATTGAAGTCAAAATCATTAGAAAAACTTGCTTCCAATCTTCAGGAAACAAAATATATTCATGGTTTATTCCTTCCACCATCCCAGTAGTATAGGTGAAACACAAACCTGTCTCTGTGATGCCTTTCCTCAGCTCTCTCAAAACTTGATATGGCAACGGATTCCACTGATATTGAGCTTGTCCCTGGGGATTAACCATCTGTATGACAGGAAAAGCTTGGAGACCCTCTGTTATTTCTACCCCAGTGAGAGTTCCTTTTTGTTGCTCTTCCTGAAACCCTGCTCTGACAGCTGAAAATGTCTCCTGCAAAGGAGGAACCGATAAGGGAGCTGTCAGGGAACTAATTTCTTCTGGCTGTGTAGCCGGCAAAGTTAGCTGAAAATAAGGGGGAGCAGACCCCTGATCAGAAGACAGAGAGAGAGATGGCGACGGTGCCTTGAGTTTATGAGTCCCCATAACCTCTACTGCTTCCTTACATTTTTGCCACAGCAACAAATGCTTTATTTCTGCTCGTGGTGTTGAGTCTAACTCACTTAACTTAATTCCTGCCATTCCATTACTTTTAAGTATTTTCCTCAGTTCTTGTGCATGAAGCTTCTGCAGAACTGAGATTTCCCCCCCCCCCACCATACTCACGAAATATTGAGAGCGAAGTTCGCTGAGGTGCACCTTAGGCTTGTCCAGCCGAGTAAGCATAGGAGGAATCACGTCGGGGTCACCAGATGTTGTTTCAATAAACAAAGACGCGTAGGCAGGATGATGATTCACGGGAAGGCCCCTCGGTGTGAAGGTACCTTGGGGAAGGCACACTCACCCCATCCAAAAGGCTTCCTTTTATTGTCATTTTACAACTATCATGGCAAAACATCAATCAACGTTTACTTGTCCTGATTGGCTACAGAAAGCTCATGAATTCCATATGGATCCCTTGTGTTTCCCTGATGTTATTTCCTGTGACAAACAATTGCCTACATGTTGGGCCCCCATGCCTTGTATATCTGAGATAAGGTCTCTGCCAGACATCCTGTCTTTACATTCCTGAGAAGATTAGGATTTTGTGGTAATGTTGTTTATTCAGCACAGTTTGCTGATGACTGAGATAACACCATCTCCACAGTTTTCCTCAGCGGTTTTTATGCAGCTGGGAAGAGCGCTGATAACCACTCAAGGCCAACTGTTGTGGCATACCAGGAGGATGGCACCATCGGAAGCTGCACCCCACATGATCCCTGGGGGGGGGGATTGTGGATTGGATAATCCTGACTAGACGATTGGGGGAGGGTTTTAAGGATGCTTTCTATATGTGATTTTTGCGCCTATTGCCTCAGACCTTGCTTTTGTTTGGTTGCATTCAGTTCATACTCAGTAAAAGTACCTTTCTCTATGAAAATGGAGTTAGGTTTTTCTTTTTTGAGTACTGAAAGGAGGCACACTTGACATTAAGCAAGGTCTGCAATTAACAGCCATCCTGGAAAACTACTGTGGGGGCTGAGCAAACAATGTCTGACCAAGACAGCGACCAGGAACAGATGGGAGCTTCTGGCTCCGCGACCTTCCTGTCACACCCTGGCTGGGAGGCTTCAGAGTGGATGGCTGATTTACAGCTGGAGGAAAAGCCAGCTTGGAAAGTTGGTGATTGTTGGAATGTGCTGAAGGGCCTGATAAAGATCTCTAAAACTAGGAATGCAGTTGCCTGGAGTCTTATTTCAAAGTGCCATTCCTGAACCTGACATTGCCCCTGTGGAGTTGAGGATGTGTTGCACCTCGTAATGGGTTTGGCCCCCTATTACCACTGGGTCTGGGGGTTCATGGGATGGTGATCTGATGGTTGACCCAACCACAGGTTTTTTTACCTCATTTTACCTACCTTGGAAGGATGGAAGGCTGAGTCAACTTTGAGCCTGGTAAGATTTGAACTTGCAGTAATTGCAGGCAACTAAGTGCTACTTAGCAGCACTTTAGTCCGCTGCGCCACCAAGGCTTTAATAGCACCGTGACCGGGTTGATGAACTTTACAATGGGAAATGGCCCCATGAATTTAGGTCCCAGCTCTAGTGCACTCCTTGAACGGTAACTTAAAGATTGAATAAATAGTTCTTGGACTGTTAGGTGAAAATTGGAATTCTTTAAAAAAAAAACAAGGTATGTAATAAAGGAGAGATGAGTGGAATTGTACAGGAGATGGATTTACTTCTTCAAAATACAAAAAACATTATGGAGAAAGAATTTAAGGAGATTGTGAAAAAAATGGAAAATACCATACGAGGGATGATGAGTAAAGACCAAGATGCCCAGGAAAAGGAGGAGCCAACAGAAGGAATGAAGAACAAGGAAGACAAAAGGAGGCAACAATGGAAATAATAATGGTTGATGAATTAAACCAAGGTGAAAATATATTAGAGGGGGAAGATAGGTTTGAAATAAAGATAGGGGCCTGGGTAGAAATGTTAGAAATTAGGCAGTGGAAGAAGGTAGAGGTGGGAGGAATACCTAGATTAAACATCCAAGAAGCAGGTAAAGATTTAAGAGAGGAATTTGGGAGGCAAGTAAAAAAAAAAAAGCGTAGCAATTGGAAGTATTGAAGTGGGCAAGGGACAATGGATAGATGATTTCTTTTTTATTTTTATGTTGTTGTCTTGATTCACTCTTCTTTCCTATTTTTCTATAAAAAAATAAAGTATTGAAGCAGGCAAGAGAAGATATAAATGTTTTTTTTCCCCTGTTCTGAGTTACTTTTCTTTTTCTCTCACTCTCTTCTTTTCCTTTTTTTTTTAAGTAGGTGACATGATTAGAAGTTAGATAAAAAAGAAAAAGTTTCTTAACAAAGGGTGATATGATCAAAAGCTAGAATAAGTGATAAAAATAAGAAAAGGGGGAACATTAGCGTATACATTTTTATATCATAAAATGAAAATAGTAAGAGAAAATATAGAATAATTGAACAATGATAGACTATAACTTAAAGTATATATTATTATTAGAAATACATAAGAGGATTAAATGTAAGGATTATGATTAACTTGATTAGTTTTATTTGTATTAGAATGTATGACACTCAGGTGCCACAGTTCATGCATTGATTTGATATTTTTATAAAAAATAAAAAAATCTGGAAAAAAAAGAATTTAGGTTCTTACTGGGGAGCTTTAGCCTTAAATATTTGGTGGAGAGATAGACCTTCTCCCCCAACTGGAATGGCAGTTGTGGGGCTCGGTGTTTGCCGGGTATTCCGGAATTGGGACAAGGTCCATATCACTTACTACTTTGAAAAGGATTAATCCCGTGCTACTGTGAACAGCATTATTGTAAGCGACCCCTGCGAATGGCAGAAGGTCCACCCAATTGGACTGTTGCTAGTTCATGTAGCATCTCAGGTAATATTCTACCATGGTGTTAACGTTTCTCTGACCTACCATTGGTACTCAGATGGAAAGCTGAACTAAGGCCCTGGGATGACCCAATGGATTGCAAAAACTCCCTCCAGAATTTAGCCATGAACTGGACCCCTCTGTTCGAGATGATTCTGTGCAGTACCCCATGCAGGCAGAAGATGTGCTTCAGGAAGAGTTTGGCTAGCTGGTGGGCTGAGGGTAGTCCACTGCAGGGTATGAAGTGTGCCTGCTTGGAGAATAAGTCAATCACAGTCCAAATCACTGTGTTCCTCCCTGAACTATAAAGTCCATTGCAATTTCCTCCCATGGCCTTGTTGGCTCTGCTACCTGTTGCAGCAACCAAAGGGGTATTCCTGATCTCTCTCTCTTTTTTTTTTTTGTAAATATTTTTTATTATTTTTCAAACATAAGCATAAAATATAACTTTCAAGAGCAAAAACTCGATCCGGTCATAGATGGTTACCACGCTTACATTTTTTGACAAATTCCATTCACTATTTCCCATTGCATCTTTAACAGATAAAAGTTCAAAACATAAGAAAAATAAATTTTAACATAGATTCTAACATCCTTATCTATATATATCTATTATATCAATACAATTTTAATTTCATATTTACTTTAGCTCATTTGTGTCTAAGTATCAATCCTGTTTATATCTGGTTCTTCTCCACATTGTCTTTATCATCTCTTTTACCATCAGTTGCAAAATACTTTTTAACAATATTCTAATCTCTTATTCTAATTATTAACTACAATTTTATCACCTCAAATCTTAATTTCAAATTCAATACATCTCCATTTTTCTTACCATTTATACAACAAAATTCTAACTACATTTCTTAGACTCTTGACCCATTCCATCAAAACTTGATATCTTAAATTTTATCATTACTTTTAGACATTTCAAATTACACAGATTCATCCCTAAAATTTTATTTAAACTAATTACTAGCATGTTCTCCTCCATACCTCCTTCTATCATTTGGCTAATTTCCAGCATGTTGTGTTTGGCTGATTTCCAGCCTAATCTCCTCCAGAGCACCCACTATTTTGGCTAATTTCCAGCATATTCTCCTCTGAGCCTCCCACCATTATTGGCTGATTTCCAGCATTTTATGTTGGCTGATTTCCAGCATATCTCCTCCAACTCTCCTCCTGTTGCTTGGCTGATTTCCAGCATTTTATATTGGCTGATTTCCAGCATATCTCCTCCAACTCTCCTCCTGTTGCTTGGCTGATTTCCAGCATTTTATTGGCTGATTTCCAGCATATTATATTTGGCTGATTTCCAGCACAGTCTCCTCCAAAACTCCCACCATTATTTGGCTAATTTCCAGCCTATTCTCCTCCAACTCTCCTACTATTGTTTAGCTGATTTCCAGCATTTTAACTAGTTTCCAACGTATTCCTCCCGAGTCTCAAACTCTTAACTAGTTGGTGCCCATCACCTCTTCTTTTAATTTTCCCTTGCAATATAATTATCTATTTCATGTCAGTTTCCCAACATACTTTTTCAAATTAGTTCTCAATATGTTTCATAATAATCATTTCCAGCATATTTTAGATTAAATCACACTTTGTTACTAAGGTCTGTGTATCTTCTTGTTTCATTCAATAAAGCCATAATTAAACATTTACCAATCTAACATTGCTTACAAGTTAAAGTCAAAACATATTACATCAAACATTTATTTTTCTTAAAGTTATCCCGTATTTGTATATACTCTTCAATATTTTTAGCCACCTTTATCTCAATCCTCTATTTTGATTACCATCTTTTATTTTCTATTTTTATTACTCCAAAACCCCTCCAGTTTTTATCTAAAAATCATTTATACCTTTAAGCTTTTAAACATTACATTTCAATTTAATTACATTTGATTTTATCTTCTTTTTCCTTCCTTCTCCTTTCTGTCCAGCTGTTCCACTTCAAAAGACTATCTGCTCAATTTAAAAATTGTGTGTGTCACTTTAATGCTTTTGGAATGTCTAGTCCATGTGTGATGCATCAACTTCCTGTCTTTGTTCCTGCACCACACCCAGTTTTTTTGCTAGGCTTGTTAAATTCCATTGTGAAAAATCCAAAATATTTTTTCTTTCTTCATAGAATCACCCAGGGACAGAATAGGAATCTCCAAAATCCATAAATTTAATGTTAATTTCAAAATAGTCCAAGGTATAAAGCCATTTACCATGTTTCTTTTCCAAAAGAAAGGGAAATCTCTTTAATCCACTCTCCTGCTTAGTCACCACAGACTCCATGGCAATTATGTAGCCACCCGTCTGTCACTCTTCATTAGCCTCGTTAACTTTCTAAAGGTGTAAATTCCCAGAAAAACATTTCTCCAATCAACTCCAAATAAGTAAAAAAAGATAGAATCCAATTTTAAAATTATTAAATGTCAATTATTCCAAATCGAATTTCAAAGTCTGTCATGGGTCTTTGTCTCCAAAAGTTTTTTTTCTTTTCCTTAATCTTCAAGGCCCGTAAATCTGCAGCCGCTATTTAAGGCTTGAGGTCTTATTTTTCAATCCATTGAATTCTGTTGCTTTGCCTGGGTTGGTGTCACTCACCCAGCTTCAAGGTATTGCTCTCTTCTCTTCTCTCCAGCACAATCTTTTTCCCGGTCCGCCACGGCTTTGCGACAGCCGCCATGGCTGCCTCCCCCCATCTCCGACTTAGAGGATTTCCTCTGGCCTCCGAGGAACTTGCCTGTTCCTCTTGGCCCAACGAGGTGTTCCTCTTCTCCCCACATCCCTACAGGATGGGATCGGTCCAAGACCGATCGGAGAATGGATCGTCAGTCGGGGTTTTTGTGGGCTCGTTAGACTGTGTCGCCGCGGTCCCAGGCCGGAAGTCCTATTCCTGGTCTCTTTTTCATAGTGCATAGATGGTGCAGCTTTTTACATAACTGTCCACGTCTTTCTTCATGCTAGGCCACCAGAATTGTCTCCTAATTAAGTGTAAAGTTTTTAGGAATCCAAAGTGGCCCTCTGATTTGACATCATGGCTTCTCTGGAGGATTAAGGAGCAAAGGGACTCAGGGACATAGAGTTTCACCTCCTTCCATGATAGGTCCTCCTTTTTTGTCAAGATGTGTTAGTTGTCACGGAACCAGGGGTCTGCTTCCAGTTTGGTGTTCAGTTTCATGGTTAAATTGCGAGTTGGCCTTGCTGGTTGCGGCATTGTTGGCAGGTGGTCACTTGGGCCATAGCTTGGGTAAGGGTAATGATGGCGTCTACTTCCTCCTCCACCCGCATTTGTATTGGGGCATGCAGGAGAGGGCATCAGCTAGGAAATTCCTCCCCCCTTGGAAGTTTTAGCATGAAGTTGAATAGGTTGAAGTATTGAGCCCAGCGGAGTTGTTTAGGCGATAGTTTCCCTGGGGTCCTAAGGGTCTCCAGGTTTTTGTGGTCAATCCAGACTTTGAACAGTTTTGCAGTAAGTGCCCATCTTACTGCAAAAGCCTCCTTTTCCCACACTGCCCATTGTCTTTCTGTGTCAGTGAGTTTACGTGAGGTATAGGCTCAAGGTTGTAGTTTTCCCTGGCAATTTTGTAGGAGTAAAATGGCTCCCACCACCATGTCGCTGGCATCTGCTTGGATGACAAAGGGTTGTTCAGGGTCAGGATGTTTCAGTAGAGGTTCTTTTGCAAAAAGCCTCTTTAATGTTTCAAATGCTTCTTGGCAAGTTAGATCCCACTGTAGGGGTTGCCCCAGATGGGGCTTCATCCCTGGGCTCCCTGTCTTTAGGAGATCTGTCATGGGTTTAACAATTTTCACAAAGGGATGAATTGCCTGTAAAAGTAGGCGAATCCCAGGAAACATTGTAACTGTCTGCGGGTGAGAGGGGGCTTCCACTCCAGGACGGTTTGTACTTTGGCTGGGTCCATCTCTATCCCTTCGCTAAACCAGGCAGAGAGTCAGCTGGGAATATCCCGATAGACGATGACTTGGCTAACCTGCTTGTCTAGGCTTTCTCTGAAAAAAATGGACTAGTAGCTCCTCCGGCCGGGGCCATAGCTTTCCCATGACTCTTCTGAACTCACAGATGTGTTCTTTAATGGGTTGCCCTCTCTGCTTTAAATTCCAAATCTCATCCTCCGCATATTGATCTTCCTCCACCTCCTCGAATCTGGCTTCTAGCTCTTGCAAGAATTTGTCAACATCTTCTATGGCCTTCTCCTATGGAGGGCTGCTAGCCACTCATTTGCTTCTCCCTCTAATCCCATGGCATTCACCATGGCTCTGGGTAGACGTATCCATAACGATCTAGGTGGACTCCAGCAGAGTCAAGGAATAGAGCTAGTTGATCTGGGGACCCATCGAACTTCCCAAATTGAAGCGGCTCCTTCCACACTGCTGCTCCCTCGCCTTGTTGTGCCCCATCTTCCAGTGCCTTGTATGCTTGGTGATCTCCATCAGCTCTAGCTTGTGGAGGGGGTTTGCCCCACCTGGGCGGTTTGACCTGGGTGAGCCACCAGTGGCAGCTTCAGGCTGTTTCCTTCTGGCGGCTGGAGAAGGGGGGCTGTGTTCTCGTCTGCCTCTCCATTTTTGGGCAGGTGGCTGCGTATGGGCATCCTGGGATTGCTCCATAGTTAGGTCCAGCTTAAGCTTAGGGATGGTTAATTGGAGCTTAATGGATTGGATTGGGCTTCTCCTCACTTCAGGGAGTTCGATTGCACACCCCATCTCTTTCCCCCTTTGTTTTGGGTGGCACAACTGCCCCTCATCACAAAGCGTGGCTTGGTCGAATTTCTCCCTCAGTTGCTCTAAGGATTCACCTCAGGTCCCAAGTAGGGATTTTGGGGTTCTAACCTCTTCCCACTCCTTCATCCACTTCAATCTTTCTAGCTCGCTTATGGGTTGTCCCAAATGGTGGGAGCTAGGGTAGGGGAATTTGACCTCGGCTGCTTTAGGGACCTTTTTCCACCAATACTCCTCCTTTCTGCTTTGGTCGCTGAGGCAGGTACCCTGGACATCTCAGTTTCCATGGTCAAGAGACGGCTGCACTTGTAGGATCTGCCTCCTTCTGGATTGCCAGGGGTAGACTTTTTTTTGAGATTCCACCCTCTGCCGTGGTGGCCTGAGTTTCTCTCCATGCACCTCAGGTATCGGAGATCAAGTGGAGAGTCTGGAGCTCAGGAGTCCTGGTCATTTTTGGTTAGTTTTTGGAGAGCTGGCTTGCTGTCAGGGTTCCGACCAATGCCCCAATAAAAGCAGGAGCTCAAGCCATTTAGCAAGGAATGGCAGGCTAGCTCATGAAACTCCTGGGTGTATTCTGCCACTGACCTCCGCCCTGGGTGATGGTCTTCATCCTGGTCCTAGCCTTGTCTTCGGCTTGGGGATCCTTGAATTGCCGGTGGACTGCCATCATAAACTGGTCATGATATCTTAGCTGGGGGGCATTATCTTTTTTAAGAAAAAAAGGTTTTTATTTTATGAACAAACAAATATACAATATATAATCAATCATTCATTGTATCGTCTAAGTACATCTTTTCATTTCATTTAATGTAACATTTCCCTCACATTTACTTATCTGTTAATACAGTTATCTGTCTCTCTGTGCGGGTCTGGATGGGGAGGAACAGGCTCAGACTCAACCCGTCCAAGACCGAGTGGCTGTGGCTGCCGGCGTCCCGATATAGTCAGCAGGTGCCATCGCTGACTATTGGGGGACTATTGCCCCCCACAGAGAGGGCTCGCAATCTGAGTGTCCTCCTGGATGCACGGCTGTCTTTAGAAGAGCATATGACAGCCGTGGCCAGGGGGGGCTTTTATCAGGTTCGCCTAATCCGCCAGTTGCAGCCCTTTCTGGACCGGGACGCCTTGCGCACGGTCACTCATGCCCTTGTCACCTCCTGGCTGGACTATTGTAATGCTCTCTACATGGGGCTCCCCTTGAAGAGCACTCGGAGGCTCCAACTGGTCCAGAATGCGGCCGCGCAGGTGGTTATGGGCGCAACTCGTTATGCCCGTGTGACACCCCTCCTGCGCGAGCTGCACTGGCTCCCAGTGGTCTTCCGGGTGCGATTCAAGGTGCTGGTTACCACCTTTAAAGCGTTCCATGGCATAGGACCCGGGTACCTTTGAGACCAACTTCTGCCACCAGTAGCCTCCCACTGGCCAGTCCGCTCCCACAGAGAGGGTCTCCTCAGGGTGCCATCAGCCAAGTTATCCCTCTAAACACTGCTTTCATCGCATACCAAACAATTTCAGATTTAACCTCTCCATTATCATTCAATCTCCAACATTCTTCCCATTTTTTAAATATCCATTTTTTATCCTCCTCATTTTTATACAGTTTTTCATCATATCTCCAACAACTTCCTTTTTTCTCAAAATTAAAATCTATTTCCATCGTAACTTCTGCATGATCAATCCTTAAAAATTCCCACATCCTTATCCACATTATTCAACAAATCTTTAGAAACTTAGATATAGTCAATTCTTGAATATGTATTATGTATCTTAGAGTAAAAAGTATACACTCTTTCAGTTCCTTTCACTTCTCTCCAGGCATCCACCATGCCGTTTCAAAACATCCATTTATTTAAGGTCCCCATTTTATTTGCTCCTCCACGAGTGGGGTTAGTACTATCTATTTTATCTCTAATTAAATTAAAATCCCCAGCCACAATTACTTTCCCTACACTTTCACTTTCCAAAATTTTAGTTATTTTTTCAAGAAATTCTTTTTGCTTCTCATTCGGTAGATATAAATTAACCAGTGTCACTTTTTCCTCATTAATATTTCCCACAATTATTACATATCTTCCTTCTTCATCCACGATTACTTGTTCTTTTTCAAAATATACCCTATCTGATATCAATGTTGCAACTCCTCTAGCTTTTGAAGTTCCAAAAGATTTTTCATAAATTTGCATACCCTTTATATACATTTTATTTGAGCCTTCAGATTTCTGATGGGTTTCTTGCAAAAATAATATATCTGGTAGATCTCTTTTAATTTTAAGTTCCAATCGTCTTCTTTTGATCTGATTCCCTGTACCCTTCACATTCCATGTCATTATTTTTATTAAACCCATTTAAACTGTAACTTTTTAAATCCTTTCCCCTCCTCTTCCTTTCTGTGCCCAGATCCCAGCACCAATCTCCCACATTCCAAACAACATTCAACATAAAATAAAAAAAAATAAAAAAAAATAAAAAGGGGCAAAAGACACATCAAACATTAAATAACAAACAATCTTTGTCCCCCACATCCTCAATTGGTTTCCGCCTCTATAAAGAGAGTGGGGGAGAGGGGACGTGCTAATGGCCGGGTCACTTCTTTCGGGTAGTCTACTTAAATTCATCTCTCAGAGAAAAAGGTGGTAACTTCTCCCCGCACTCAGCTTCCTGCAATTCTTTTTCAAGATCCCTCAATTTCTTATCCGCTCCATCTCCCATTATATCATCACGACTTTTCTTTTGTTCAACCATCGCAGGTGAGATTTCCTTCCGCTTTAATCCTTTAGGGTCTTGTCCTCTAGCAGCCCCTTTTTCTTCTGATGTTGATGTTTTTGCATATGTTCCACCCATCTTGAGCATTTGATCTTTTATCTCTGTTATGTCCTCATACTTTACAATCAATCCAAGTTCATGTAAGTATAACACTGCATCTGTTTCCAAAGTAATTATTTGCATTCTTCCTTTATAAAAAAAATTTAGTTGCTGTGGCGGCCTCCAGTTATATTTAATTCCATTGTCTCTCAGAACCTTTGTAATTGGCTTCAAAAAAAATCTCCACGCTCTTTCTTCTCTTGATATATCCGGAAAGACTTGAATAATTTTCTCCTCAAATTTCAAAGCTTCACCCATCTCTCTCACTTTCGCCATCACTTCCAGTTTGTCACTAAGATTTGCAAATCTGACAAGTACATTTCTATTTAAGCCGTTTTGTCTTTTATACCCAATTCTAAAAACACTTGCCAGATTTGTTGCTGTAAATGTGATTTGTGTATCCAGGTCATTGAGCCATTTTAAAACTCGTTGTTTCAAATTGTCCACTTTTTCTTCTTGAATTCCTCAAATAACCAGATTATATTTCCTCGCTTCTTCTTCCAAAAGACAATTTTTTTATCTTGTTGTTCATTTTTAAAAAAGATTTCTCCAATTTGCCGATCTATCTTTGCATCATGTGTATGAATCTGCTCAATTTCATCTTTAATTATTGTCATTTCTACTGTTTGCTTTGCAAAATTTTCATTCATTTCTTGCTTCATTCTTTTAATTTCCAATATCATATTATCCATACTATCTGACAGTCCTGATATCTTTTCACCAATTTTAGTTAAGGCCACAGCAACTTGTTGCATTTCTAAAGATTGTTGGGTCGCCATTTTTAATAAGTTTTAATTATCCACTTTTGCCAAGAGGGTCTGTAATGAAGATTAAGGGACAGCAATCCACAATTGAAGCTGAGACAGCTTATTATTGCACTCAAAAGGACCAACAATAAAAGTTTATAGTTCTCAATTCAGCTTGCGTAATTTCCCTTAAAAAAAAAAAAGAAAAAGCTAACATCCATTGGAAGGCACTGCCCAGAAATGCGTTTTGCCGCTTCGACTCAGGCACTTTCACAAACAAAAGATCAATTTAAAATTCTCATATTCTTCCAAGAAAAAAACCCCTTTCCACTGGTCTTTTGATGTTCCGTGCCTTTACCCCACAGCAAAAACAAACACAGATCGCGGTAATAATGAGAACAAAGGCAGCTATTTGCTCCAAATACACAATCGCGACTGCCTATCTGGTCACCCCTCACTCCTTCCACTTTCCCACGCTATGAAAAGCTTCAAAATTCGAGTGGTTCAGGGTGACCTACCAATTCCAAAGTCAGTCTGCTGGGCCAGTAGCTCTTCCGATACAATTTATAAAATTTTGGTCCTTATCGGTGCATTTCAAACACTTTAATCCACATTTATCTTCCGTAAAATGCCCTGTGAAGTGGAGAAAACGTCCTCACACCACCATAGCCATAACCACGCCCTTCATGCAGTAGTTTCAAGGCATGGGTCAGAAGGTCCTCTTTGTCAGATTCTGGCAGGATGTAATCTCCATGCTGGCCTCTGGTGAGTCATCTCCGGGGGGTGCTCTTCAGGGTCTTCCAAGCATCCTACACCCAACGACCATCTGGCTTGGACTGGAATTTCCTCAAATTGCAGCTCCTCCAGGCATTCCATCTCCTCATGGCACCAGTGTGGCTGGTGGGTGGTTGACCCCAGGGCTCCGGACTCTTCCTGCTGCTCCCGTGGATCAACATTGTATGCTCAGCCCCCTCAGTACACTGGGGTCTCTGAGTTAGCTGATAAAGCAAATCTTGCCTAATGTCAGGCCTGCCTCTGTTCAAAACCCAAGAAAGAAAACCCCCAACTCCATTGAGATAGAGAAGAGGTACTTTTACTGAGTTTGAAATGATAGCAGCAAAAGCAAGGCAAGATCTGATTCAAAACTGTGCGCTCTCACAGAGTCGGCCTCCTCAGGGTGCTGTCGGCCAAACAATGTCAGCTGACGACCCCCAGGGGGAGGGCGTTCTCTGTGGGAGCCCCGACCCTCTGGAATGGATTGCCCACTGAGCTCAGGACAGCCCCCGACCTTCTTTCCTTCCGTCGCGAGCTGAAGACGTGGCTCTTCCGCCAATTAAACTGATCCGTTTGGGGGTACACTGGTTATAATTTTAAATCATTTTTAATTGGGTTACTGATTTTAATTTGGTATTGTATTGTGATTTGTATTGAAGTTGTCATTTTGTAAGCCACCTTGAGTCCCTAGGGAGAAAGGCGGCATATAAATCGCAATAAATAAATAAATAAATAAATAAATAAATAAATAAATAAATCGTGCAAGTTACAGATTGAAGATTTCCCCAAACCCCTCCCCCCAGGGTCCAGGGCTGAGGGTCCAATCAATGTCCAGTATGATGTTAAGTGAAGCTCATCTTCAGGTATTTCATCCATCTGGAGTCCTAGGACGGTTGGCCTTGACAGGATGTAAACAACTCCTCAGCAGTGCAATAATTCTTGAGAGCAAACCTCCCTTTCAGTTCACATGGGACTTCACCTCACTAACTCAAATGCCATGACTTCCTCTCCCCGTTACTATGGCACCCGATAGCAAGCATGCAGCAAAGTCAAATCCCATGCTGGCTGACATAAAGTCTTAGTCATGATGACATCACCCTTGCCCTTCCTGTTTTGGTAGTGAATTCAGTGGGTTTTACCTTATATGCAGGAAATTGAATTGGAAATAGTCCATTATAAAGCCTACTTATTAGATAACATTCATAAAGAGCAAGGAGGGGATTGTCATTTCAATGTAGAACATTTAAAGTTAGACACAGAAACAGGAAAGAAATCTCATATATGCTTTTTTTGGCTATTATTCATAGCCAATATGCTGACAATGACCTTTAAAATGTTAACATATTTAAATCTAGGATTCCTTCAGAAAGCTTTATTCCATTCCGTAAAACCTAATGCAGAAATTGTTCTTTATGTCTCAGTTGTGAGGCAGGCATATTGGTTAGAACATAGTGGCCATGACAGCCACTCCAAAACACCAAGAATTCGAGTTGCAAGAGATTCCAACAATGGATCAAGGCCTTTGTTTTTAGGTTGGCATTCATCCCTTATACCATGGATCCTCAAACTGCGGCCCATGGGCCGCATGCAGCCTGCTGAAGCCATTAATCCAGCCTGAGCAGGGTGACAAGGCTGCCCTGCCCACATTGCCCCACCCACCCTTCAGCTGAATGCAGGACTTACCTTCACAAACCCCTCAGGCTGGAACTGAAAGGTAAAGCCAACAATTTTTGCCTGCAGAATGCTGCTGGAGGTGGTGGAGGTGAAAAATGGGGCGGACAGATGCCCCAGGAGGCAAAAAAATGGGTAAAAACGGTCCATTTTTGGCCAAAAAATGGGCCATTTTTGCCTGTTTTGGGCATGCAGAATGCTGCTGGAGGTGGGGGAGGTGAAAAATGGGATGCACAGATGCCCTAGGAAGCCAAAAAATGGACGAAAACTGTTTTTCACCTCCCCTGCCTCCAGAAGATAGATAAAGAGAGGGGGAGAGAGAGAGAGAAAGAGGCAGAAAGAGAGAGAGAGGCAGAGAGAGACAAGAGACACACACACAGATAGAGACTTGATTGTAAGCTCCTTGGAGCTGAGAAGAATTGCTGCAAAACTGAGTTTTCTGAAGTGGACCACTAGACTCCTAAACAACTGAAAAAAATGAACTAGTAAAAAGAAAAGACAACCAAAAGAGCAAACAAAAGCAAATAAAACACCCCCAGGAGCAAAACAAATTAACGTTTGCGTGCATTGTTTAATGGACTGTTAAATTGGCCACACCCACCTAGTCACATGACCTAGCCATGACCACCCAGTCACATGAGCACCTAGCCATGCCCCCCCAGCCCGTCCAGCCCCCCCAACAGTCTAAGGGACCGTGAATTGGCCCCCTCTTTAAAAAGATTGAGGACCCGTTTTATACAGAGCACTTTTGATGGCATTAGGCTCTGCCACTTCTAACTTTATCATCTTTATTAGATATTTCTGTGATAATTGTGGCTTTGCCTTTTGTATCTTTTTTGTAATAATGTATCTGTTACAGTGATTATGTCTGCAGTCTTGGCAGGATTAGTTTGAGATGTATTCCCTGACTCTTGAGGAGCTGCTTTCAGATACTCCTGTGAGGTATTTCTGGTTCCCGTCTTATGTAGATATATACCTGTAATGATGGCTTGTTGTGCATCCTTCTACAATTAAAACTACTTGAAACATGGTGTCAGAAGTCTGAATCCATGTCTTACTGATACATTTGAAGCATACTCCCAAAAGCTAAGCAGTGGAAGCATGGCAGCTGCTAACAGTATACCTCTACCTGAGGCCATGAGGGTGAGTGGAGACTGCGGTAGCAATTGGAATAAGTTCGGGACAGAGTTCAAAGATTAAGCCTTAGCTACAGGCTTGGATGATAAACTGGCAGCAGTTCAAGCTGCCACATTAAGGAGATTGATGGGCAGTGAATGCCTCCACATCTACAGACACAACTTAACCCTTTCTATGGAGCAAGAAAGAGATCCCAAAAGTTATTCTAGATGCTTTATTTCAGACCCCTCAAAAATGTTATTTTTGAAAGAAACATATTTGGCAGCTGCAAGCAAGAAGGTGGTGAAATGATAGTTTTGTCACACGCTTAAAGGAAAAAATAGCCAGTTATGACTATGGGTCCTTAAGGGATGAGCTCATTCAGGACAAACGGCTGAGAGCCCTAGAGTGGGGTAAGGATTGTGTTAATACAGTCTCTAAACAACAGCCAAGTATGATGAATTATCAATACAAGTAACAGCATAAGAGGCAGTTTTATAGTTCATCTGTAAACAATCAAATACCCATGCAAGTATTGTGGCAGCGTGCATATACAAGAGACAGAGCAGTGCCCTGCATATGGGAAAACCTGCAGAGCATGTGGGAGGCTAAATCACTCTGCAGGAGTGTGTCAGGCACGGAAAAGGGAAGTGAGGAAGCTACATACAATTAAGCAAATGGCAGACTCAAGAGAATGCATCTCAGGAGGACGTCTCCGTGTTTATCACTGATGCGGTTTATAGGAAAGCAGCACGAATTATTGAGTGGGCTCAGTGGAATTGAGCCAATAGCTGATGACATTCTTATAGTTGGCTGTGGTGAAACAAATGAAGAAGCTGAGCATGATCATGATGAGAAGCTAATAGCACTATTAGATCGGTGCAGGCAGGTGAGGTTAAGGCTCAGTGTAAAGAAGTTGCAATTTAAGGTGCACGAAGTCTGCTTCCATGGGCATATTTTGTCCTCACATGGTTTAAAAGCTAATCCAGATAAGATTAGAGCCATTGTGGAAATACCACCGCCTGTTGTTACATCAGTGCAGAGATTCATTGGATTTGTTACCTATTAAGCAAAATTTCTGCTGCACCTATCAGAGGTGTGTCACCAATTGAGACGCCTTCTAGACAAAGATGCAGTTTGGCATTGGCTTCCCATGCATGAGCAGGCAGTACAGGAGTTAAAATGTTTGGGTCACTATTGCTCCAGTATTAAAATATTATGATGTTACAAAGACTGTTACCATCCAAAATGACTCAAGCAAAAATGGCCTAGGATGTTGCCTAATGCAAGAAGGTCAACCGATTGCATACACATCCAGAGCGCTCTCTTCTGCCGAGTTGAATTATGCCCAAATTGAAAAGGAATGTTTAAGTATTGTATTTGTGCCAGTGTTTCCAACATTATCTTTATGGCTGGGATACAATCACAGCCGAAACTGACCACAAGCTGCTAATAGCCATATTCAAGAAGCCCCTTTTGTGCACTCCCAAATGGCTGCAGAGCATGATGCTTAGTTTGCAGAATTACAAACTTAATGTTGTCTACAAGCCAGGATGTGAAATATATATTAGTGATATAGGGCTACGTTAGATCAGGTGACACTTGGAGGAGAACATGAGCATCAGACGGTCTGCTGGTTGCAACAGGAACAAACTTTTTTCGCCAAAGTTAATCAAGCAGATCAACTTTGTGACTACCTTAATGTCACAAATCAACGGCTATGTCAGCTTAGGCAGCACACAGGTACTGATGTAGCTTTACCGACACTTAAGGCTATCGTTATGAGTGGGTGGTTGGATGAGAAGGAGGCAGTTCCAATAATAGTGAGGGAATATTGGTCTTTCAGAGATGAGATCACCGTACAAAACGGGATCTTGTACAAGGGCCCAAGAGTCATAGTGCCTAGGTCAATGAGAGCAGAGATGTTATTGCGAATACACTCGAGCCATATTGGCGTAGAGGCATGCTATAAACAAGCCCGTGACACGCTTTACTGGCCCAACATGCAGGGCGAAATCAAGGACTTTGTTAGCAATTGTTCCACCTGCAATGAATGTACATATTTGCAACAAAGAGAAACCATGATGTCACACGAGATACCATCATGTCCTTGGCAGATTGTTAGTATGCAGGAAAAGATCATTAGTTAATCATTATTCGTAACTAATGATTAGTTGATCATTATTCTGACTTTTGGGAAATTGAACCTCTCATGGACTGTTCGGCTGAGACTACCATTAAGAGATGCAAGACTCAGTATGCACGTTATGGCCAACCAGATAAAGTGATCTCAGATAATGGTTCTCTGTTTATGAGTTTACAATTTAGGAAATTTGCCGCTGAGTGGGAGTTCGAGCATGTGACCTCTTCACCGCGTCATCCGCAAGATAATGGCAAAGCTGAATCAGCTGTGAGGATTGCTAAGAATCTATGTAGGAAAGCTCACAGTGAAGATAAAGATCCATGGAAAGCCATTCTACATTGGAGAAATACCCCATCTGAGGACATGGACAGTAGTCCAGCACAGAGACTGATGGCAAGGAGACTAAAGACATCACTACCAGTGGCTGACAGTCTGCTTGAGCCCTCGGTGATACCAGAGGTTCCAGAAAAGTTACGGCTGAAGAGACAAGCGGTCAAGGCAAGATATGACAACTCAGAGATTTTCCAGAATTGAAGACCGGGGAACGGATTCAGATGAAACCGCTGCCTGGAGATCGAACAGGTCACTGGAAAATGGGTACCTGCTTACAAATGGCTCCACGTTCATATTTTGTGGACGTTGAAGGAACTTTGTATCGTCGCAATCAGGTAGACTTGCTGTAGCTGAGCGGCCAGATTTTACATATCCTGTGGACAGGCCAGATGTATCTGGTATTACTATGCCACACTTACCCATGGACAATGAGGAATGCACAGGGATGGGGCCTCAGATTAATGTTGATGAGAGCTCAGAGCAAATGGGTATACCCGATAGCAGTCGAGTGCTGGACTCTCCAGTAAGCGGCGAGAAGAGCCCAGCGGTTCCAGTTAGGTCAGAGAAGCCCACAGTGCAGAGAGTCAATCGGCGCAAAAGGGCCAGTTGTCACTCACAGCGGCCGATGTTTGCAACCACCTGATAGACTTAAATTGTAGAAAGTGTTGATATTGTTCCCTTTTACAATTTGAACTCTTTTTGAAATGTAGTGGGTTCCAATGAGCCAGGCAACTCTAAGTGACTTCAACTCTTCTTTTATTCCATAATTAAAAGCAAGTAAAAAGACTAGAACAAGCTTACTTAGCCAGGAACAAACTGAGAATAAATATTCTTTGGGCTTCCGCTGCAGGCTGACCACTGGGTGGAGTAATTGGCCAACAAAGCTGATTGGACCTAAAGCCCCGGCCAGCCCATGGTCCTAAGCCCCGGCCACCTATTGATAGAATCAGGAAGCCACCGTCTGGGGCTGTTGCAACCCGGAAGCACAGCCACACCAATCCTGAGACACAACACTCCTCCTCTCTAAGTACGAATTGCTCCACAGACATAGTCTTTGAGGTGTATGGGCAACCGCCGCTCTCGGCACGACCTGCGTGGCAAGGTCTTTTCTGGGGAGGTGGCCCCCTCCCCAGTTGTAGCTGGAGTATTGGCCACTGGGGGTTCCACGATCACATCCGCCGGCCCCATCTCCGGCTGAGATCGACTGGCCTCCAAATTAGCAGGGGTCTCCAACCTTGCCGGTTCTCGCTCCAGCCCTACTGGGCTGGGTGGGGCAAGTTCCCGCTGTGGCTCTGGGAGGTACGGGTACTCCCAACACTTCCGTCTCCTCCTCTAGAGGGATTACCCTCCACCTCAACTGATCAATATGACGTCCCCAGATGGCCCCCCACTCTGTGGAAACCTCATATGAGGTGGGCCCCTTGACCCGTACCACGTGGCCAGGCATCCAAACCGGGCCAATGCCATGGTTCTCAACATATACTTGGTCCCCGGGGAAGAACCCCCTTGGTGCTCCCCTTTTCTCCGTATTGGGCCTTAGGAGGGGTGCCCTGTCGGGATGGAGCCTATCTAATAAGGTGGTGAGCCTTCGCCCCATAAGCAGCTCGGCAGGGCTATAACCCGTCGCTGTGCAGGGGGTGGTATGCTGTGCGATTAAAAATTGGGCTAAACGATGTTGTAAGTCCCCATCCCCCAATCGCTTGAGCCCCTCCTTGGCTGTACGCACCATACGTTTGGCCTGACCATTCGTGGCAGGATGGAATGGCGTCGACCATATGTGTCGGATGCCGTACCTCCGAATAAACTCTAAGAACTCCCTTGACGTGAAAGCTGTACCACTGTCTGACACAAGCGTATCAGGCAGCCCAAAAGTGGCAAACAGCTTTCTCAAAGCTCTAACCGTAATGGCCGTGGACGTGGTGGAGACGGGGACGACTTCTAACCATTTCGAGTGGGAATCCACCACTATGAGGAAGGTTTGTCCCTGTACTGGCCCAGCAAAATCTATGTGGAGGCGGGACCATGGTTTCCGGGTGTCCTCCCATGTCTGCCCTGGGGCCCGGGGAGGAGTTGGATGTGACTCCTGACAGGGCACACAACCCCGAACCCACGTCTCAATTTCTTTATCGATCTTGGGCCACCACACATAACTTCGGGCAAGGGCTTTCATTCGCACGACCCCGGGATGTACTTCATGCAGCGCTCCCATGACCCGTTTGCGTAGCGGGGGTGGAACCACCACCCTGCATCCCCACAACAGACACCCCTTATACGCTGATAGTTCCCCTTGCTTCTCAACATATGCCATAAACTCTGGGCCTGGCTTGGCCTCCGGCCACCCCCTCCCCACCCAGTCCAGGACCCGGGAGATAACTCGGTCCCTCAATGAATATTTTGCAATGTCCTTGGCATGGAGGGGCGAGTCTGGAAGGTCCTCCAGGTGCATTATGGCATGAGCCGGGGAGGAGTCAGGCCCACTCTCTGGTAATGGAAGGTGACTCAGTGCATCTGCATGCCCCATGGCTTTGCCCTTCTGATATACCAGAGAGTACTGATAACCTGCCAGAAATATTGACCACCTAAGGACCCGGGGTGAAAGTACCTGTGGTGTCTGGCGATCAGGTGCAAAAAGTCCCAACAGCGGCTTATGATCAGTCAAGATGGTAAAGGGCCTGCCGTACAGGAAATCATGGAACTTTTTCACCCCCTTTACAATAGCTAGGCCCTCCTTATCTATTTGGGCATAGTTCCGTTTAGCTGCTGAGAGGGTCTGTGAAAAATAAGCCACCAGAACCTCCTTCCCGTTAGGCAACATATGGCCCAAAACGGCCCCTACTCCATAAGGGGACGCATCACATGCTAAAACCACCGGGAGCGACTCATCAAAATGGGCTACCACGTCATTAGAAGTCAATAAGTTCTTAGCCGCCTGGAACGCTGCTTCCTGCCGTGGGCCCCAAGTCCACTTGGCCTGTTTGTCCAGGAGTCTATGACGGGGTTCTGCGACCGCCACCTTGTGGGGTAGAAAAGCATGATAGAAATTTAAAAGGCCGAGGAATGCTTGCAATTCTGCCTTACTCGTGGGGGCAGGTGTGTCACAGATTGTCCGTACCTTCTCCGGTGCCGGGTGGATGCCACTGGCGTCTACAGTGAACCCCAAAAAGTCCACTTGATCTACCCCCAAAAGGCATTTCTCCCGTTTAACTTTAAGTCCTGCCGCCTGAAACCTTTGCAACACAGCTCGTAGTCGAACGACGAATTCTGACGACGTCGGGGCGGAGATTAACACATTGTCAAAAAAGGGAATTACTCCCGGCAAACCTTTCAAAAGTGAGTCCATTAGGTTCTGAAAGATCCCGGGTGCAACACTAACCCCGAATTGCAGTCTTTTCACCCTAAAAGCACCTCGGTGTGTAACAATCGTCTGTGCGTCGGCCGTCGCCTCGTCGACCTGCAGCTGTTGATATGCCTGGGCCAAGTCAAGCTTGCCAAAGACTTTAGCCCCCGCTAACGTGGCCAGGACGTGTTGTACAACGGGAACTGGATAGGCGTGGTCGGGCAATGCCTTATTAAGGGTGCATTTATAATCCCCACAGTGGCGGACCACCCCATCCGGCCTCACTGGGGTCACGATTGGGGTTTCCCAAGACCCATGAGGAATCGCTTCCAAGACCCCTTGGGCGACTAACCGATCCAGCTCTGCGTCGATCTTAGGCTTTAAAGCGAAAGGGACCCGGCATGCCTTAAGTTTGATGAGCCTAATCGCCGGGTCCAACTGAAGGGAGATTGGAGGGCCATTATATAACCCCAACGAGCCATCAAATACGGTCAGAAACTCCGCGCAGACCTTTACCAAGTCCGGGTCTGCAGTTCTAATCATGTTCACCCCGGTTACCTCGATGCCTAAAGGGCCCATCCAATTCCTGCCCAATAAGCTTGTATACGGCCCTTCCGTTATAAACAGATCGAGGTTCTGTCAGACCCCCTTGAATCTAACCTCAAATGTTCCAACCCCCTTCAATGCTATGGGGTTTTTTTTGGAAGTCTCTTAGCTCGAATGGGGGGGCTTCAAGTGAGGATAACTTTCCAGGGCAAATACTCCGGAGTGTTTTAGCCAAAAAAATGGACACGAGGGATTCCGTGTCCAGGAACATGGGACACTATGTGCCCTCAATGTTAACTATTTCCCTGATGGAACTCGGGGCTTCTGAGCTAAGGCTGTATACTTGCAAGAGATCATACTGAGACCGGGCCGCGTCCACTTCAACGTTCGCCGTCTGTCTCCCTCGCGGGCTCTTGCTCTCCTCTCGACCCCCCTTGGCCCGACATGCATGGGCGATGTGTCCAGACTTCCCGCATCGCTGACACTTAGCGTCCCGGAACTGGCAAGTCCTCCGTGGATGGTCCCCACTACAGCTGCCGCATTGATGTCCAATGGCCTCCGATGTGTTGTTTCGAACCGTTCCTCCGCCGGGCCTAGGGGCACTCCTACGCCTCATCAATCGCACGTCATCCCTTCCCAAGTCGGAATCCTCTTCGGGGCTCTCATGATGAAACCCCACCCAGCTGGGTGTCGGCGTGGCTCCCCCCTTCTGGGCCTCTGGGGCCGTCTCCTCGGCCGCGATGGCCAGGGCGTCTTCCATCTTAAGATCTTTCTTTGAACAAAATTTCCTCACAACTTCTTGTCCGTCTGGCCACATATAAACTGGTTAAATAAAGCCTCATTCAAGTTATTGAATTTACACCAGCGAGCCAGCTTACGCAACTCTGCCAAAAACGTTGTGACTGGCTCGGCAACCAAACGCCTACGATTAAAAAACTCTACCCGCCAGGACACCAACATTGGTTTAGGTGCTAAATGGGCTGTAATAACGCCCACCAGGTCAGAGTAAGAGAGCTGATCCACTTTCCTGGGGTGCACAAGGCTCACAGCCAGCCCACACATCATTTCCACAGCAATTCAGGAACCAGTCTCGCCGTGCGCCCTCCTCGGTAATGCCATAGCACCGGAAAAAAGACTCAAGCCGTGCTTGGCATATTTCCCACGTGTCCGGGCGGCGTATGTCAAACTCCAGCAATGCCGCCGCACCAGCCAACCCCACTGGGGGGACGGGATGGCGGGAGTACCTGCATGCAAGCTGGCAGACGTACCGGCATTGCTGGAAGTACTCGTAGTCCCCCTCGAGGAGCTCATGGCATTCAGCCTGGAGTTACCGCCGGCTCTGAATTGCTGGATGCGTAGGGTGGTGCAGCGTGGTCCCGTGCCGAGCTGCAATGCCTTGCGACACTGAAGAAGCCACTTCCTTCAGCATCCCATCCTCGCCAGTGAAATGTAGTGGGTTCCAATGAGCCAGGCAACTCTAAGTGACTTCAACTCTTCTTTTATTCCATAATTAAAAGCAAGTAAAAAGACTAGAACAAGCTTACTTAGCCAGGAACAAACCAAGAATAAATATTCTTTGGGCTTCCACTGCAGGCTGGCCACTGGGTGGAGTAATTGGCCAACAAAGCTGATTGGACCTAAAGCCCCGGCCAGCCCATGGTCCTAAGCCCCGGCCACCTATTGATAGAATCAGGAAACCACCGGCTGGGGCTGTTGCAACCCGGAAGCACAGCCACGCCAATCCCGAGACACAACACTTTTACAATGTTTCATAATGTTTTATTATGTGATAGTTGTGTTAATATGAAGGGAAGATGTTACAGTTGCTTGCATCGGAACTTTGCATGTTTCACAATGTTTTATAATGTTTATAATGTTTTAATAATACAGTGTTTTATATCATTTTAATGCATATATATAATGCTTATAAGGTTAATAAAGTTTTATCATGTTTTAAAATGTGATAGTTGTATTAATGAAAAAGGGAAGATATTACAGTGGTTATGTCTACAGTCTTGGCAGGATTAGTTTGAGATGTATTCCTTGACTCTCGAGGAGCTGCTTTCAGATGCTCCTGTGAGGTATTTCTGGTTCCTGTTTTATGTAGATATACACGCGTAATGATGGCTTGTTGTGCATCCTTCTACGATTAAAACTACTTGAAACACGTATCCTGAAGGATACACATCCATCAGAAATGCATAAAAGAACTTCAAGCAATCAGTTTTTCTAACATCTGAAAACTTTGACCTGGGGCACCTTAAAAAGAACACAAGTGCTGTGTGCAGCCCAAAAGTTATGCTTCTCTTTAAAGCTTTTGAAAGTACACTTTGAACGCTGAAGCAAGATAATCCTGCAGCCTTGCTTCAGTCTGCTGTGGAATGCCTCTCAACCCTCTCACATACAGTTGCAAGAAAAAGTATGTGAACCCTTGGGATTGTGTGGAGTTTTGCATGAATTGGTCATAAAATGTACTCTGAACTTCATCTAAGTCACAACAATAGAAAAACACAGTCTGCTTAAAATAATACTACACAAACATTAGATATTGCCATGGTTTAATTGAACATAACATGTAAACATTCACAGTGCAGGGAGGAAAAAGTATGTGAGCCCCTAGCCTAATGATTTCTCCAAGAGCTAATTGGAGCCAGGAGTGAGCCAACCTTGACTCCAATCAGTGTGATGATATTGCATGTGTTGCTGACAGCTGTCCTGCCCTTTAAAAACACACATCTGTTTTGGGTTTACTGGTTTCAAGAAACACTGTCTGATGTGAACCATGCCTCGCAGAAAAGAGCTCTCAGATCTACGATCAAGAATTGTTGACTTGCATGAAGCTGGAAAGGGTTACAAAAGTATCTCCAAAAACCTTGATGTTCATGTGTCCATGGTAAGACAGACTGTCTATAAATGGAGAAAGTTTAGCACTGTTGCTACTCTCCCTAGGCATGGTTGTCTTGTAAAAATGACAGCAAGAGCACAGCGCAGAATGCTTCATGAGGTAAAGAAGAATCCTAGAGTGTCAGCTAAAGACCTACAGAAATCTCTGGCACATGCTAACATTTTTGTTGACACATCTACAATAAGGAAAACATTAAACAAGAATGGAGTACATGGGAGGACACCACGGAGGAAGCCATTGCTGTCCAAAAAAAAATATTGCAGCACGTTTGAGGTTTGCAAAAGAGCACCTGGATGTTCCACAGCACTACTGGCAAAATATACTGTGGATAGATGAAACCAAAATTGAGTTGTTTGGGAAGAACACACAATGTTCAACACTATGTGTGGAGAAAAAAAGGCATAGTACACCAACATCAAAACCTCATCCCCACTGTAAAACATTGGCGGAGGGAGCATCATGGTTTGGGGCTGCTTTGCTGCCTCAGGGCCTGGACGGATTGTTGTCATTGATGGGAAAATGAATTCCAGAGTTTATCAAGACATTTTGCAGGAAAACGTACGACCATCTGTCCGCCAACTGAAGCTCCGCAGAGGATGGGTGATGCAACAGGACAATGACCCAAAGCATACAAGTAATTCAACAAAAAAATGGCTTCAACAGCACAGAATACGCCTTCTGGAGTGGCCCAGTCAGAGTCCTGACCTCAACCCGATTGAAATGCTGTGGCATGACCTTAAGAGAGCGATTCACACCAGACATCCCAAGAATATTGCTACACTGAAACAGTTTTGTGAAGAGGAGTGGTCCAAAATTACTCCAGATTGTTGTGCAGGTCTGATCTGCAACTACAGGAAACGTTTGGTTGAGGTTATTGCTGCCAAAGGAGGGTCAACCAGTTATTAAGTCCAAAGGTTCACATACTTTTTCCTCCCTGCACTGTGAATGTTTACATGTTATGTTCAATTAAACCATGGCAACATCTAATGTTTGTGTAGTATTATTTTAAGCAGACTGTGTTTTTCTATTGTTGTGACTTAGATGAAGTTCAGAGCACATTTTATGGCCAATTCATGCAAAACTCCACGTAATTCCAAGGGGTTCACATACTTTTTCTTGCAACTGTATGAGGCTATGGGAAAAGGCTGGGCAAAGGAGCTTTCTGTTGCAATGCTTTCTGAAGGAACCTCCCAAGCTAAGTGCCAGGCTTTGCAGTCATGGCAGTGAACAAATTTTCATAGTCAGTGCAATTTTAGATTCATGATGTATCTCTGCAGCTACTAAATACAAACGTTTAAGCTATGTCAGGATGAACTGGGAATGAACAAAAGAGAAGGAAAATAAGAAATATTGTGTTTAATATTTTAAACCCACCGGTAAAATATAAGAGAAGGGCAATTGCCTCTCTGTCGTCTTAGCTGCAAAGAACTTCTCAAATGTTGGCAACTATCTTCAGCACATGCAGTTTAATTAAAAAGATTTAAGCCCGCATTAGATGAGGAGGAATTAAGGTTGAGAAATCTCTTTCCATTTCAGTTTACTCAAAGAAATACTTCAGATATCAGGACAATGATGAATAGGGTAAAAAGGGAGAGTGATACATTTTTCTGTGAAAAATATCCTTAAAATTTCTTTCTTTTAGAATTCAAGCATGAATAATACTGAAAATCAAAACATAGTACTTTTAACAGATAGCAAAAGATGGATACACTGAAGTTAATTTTTGGTCCGGGACTCTTCCCTTAATAATATTCCTTCACTGAAGCAAAAACTGAAGTATGTCCAATAAGGTATATATAAAGTATACTTTTTGCTATAGAAGTCACATAAAACTGGCAAATTAATTTCTCAGTGGGCATATTGCCATGCAGTACATAGCATCTCCAAGCAGAAAGATTAACAAAAGATAACTTTTAAAAGAATCCACATGACTGGAGTGCTACATAACATGACTTCTCCACTTCTATTATGGTCAAGCAAAATATCCACCAACATTATCTGATCTCTGTTTATAATTCCCATTGCTATAGAAGGCTGAAAATTTGTCTATGTAGGTGAGCTTTTTACTGCAGGTTTCTAATTGGGCCCTCCAAGAAAATAAAAGTAAGAAAAATGGTTCAAAATACAATGCAAATCCTGTCCTTTTTTGAAGAGTAGCAGCCTTGTGAAAAGTGATGGTCATTGCAGAATGAGAATTGAAGAGGATTACCTAGCAACAACCTGAACCTTATATGAACCTGAAACGAGGAAGGTTTATTCCCACAAATAATGGCTGAAGATCGGGTCGAGTAGAAACCCTCATTGCCTTCTGTGCTCAAACAATTCTTTCTACTGCAACCTATTGCCTCCTTAGAGTTTTATCATCCAGACAATTTCACATAGTGTAAATGTATAGGATTCAGGCCTCATATTTCAACATCACTTTCTTTATCATTATCATGGTCACCATCGTAGAACTCATTGGAAGCTTCTGGCCTGCAAGATATAATAAAGTTACATAGGTTAAGAAGATAATATAGCAAAAATTAAGGATAAATATGGAATCTGCTTATTAAAAAAACGCAACAAGCACATGGCTCTGAAAAGGAGCACTATGGCTATTAAACAGATCATACTAAGAGTCCCAATCAATACATACTGATTTCTGGGAGTAACTGCTGGAGTTTCTCTCAAGTATCAGATAAAATACATAGTTTTTATTTGTATGACAAATATAAAAACATGCCTGCTGTAATTATCTTCTGAACTTCTCTCTTCTGGATCAGGCTCATCTGTGCGATCATAGCTCAGAAGATCAGAAGGGACATCATGGATCTGGACACTAGGTGCATGATTCAGCATCTTCAAATTCTCAAATATTGTCTGCCGTATTTGATCTAAGTACTTCACAGAAAACAGAAAATGCAGCAAAATCCTATTAAGAAAATCGCTTTAGCAAAGATTATCACATTTCTATCATCATTTTTGCGGCCATCAAACTTAAGCATAGTAACAAAATTAATCTACTATTAGGAACAGGCTTTAATAAATAGAAGCACTAATAATGCATCTTTTCAAACGAGATATTCTGGAAAGGAGGCAAATAAAGGAAGGGGGCAATTTGTTCATTTAGCAGGAGATACTCACCTGCCTTGAGTTCTGATTTTCAATTCTAGTGCTGACATCAGGGTGGAGAGTAAAGTCTGGAGCAAAGTATTCAAAATATTCTTTATGGATAAAAAAAGAGAAATGCTTATATATATATATTAAAAAGTGAAATCCATATATACAGTTGCAAGAAAAAGTATGTGAACCTCTTGGGATTACGTGGAGTTTTGCATGAATTGGTCATAAAATGTGCTCTGAACTTCATCTAAATCACAACAATAGAAAAACAGTCTGCTTAAAATAATACTACACAAACATTAGACGTTGCCATGGTTTAATTGAACATAACATGTAAACATTCACAGTGCAGGGAGGAAAAAGTATGTGAACCTTTGGACTTAATAACTGGTTGACCCTCCTTTGGCAGCAATAACCTCAACCAAACGTTTCCTGTAATTGCAGTCAGACCTGCACAACGATCTGGAGTAATTTTGGACCACTCCTCTTCACAAAACTGTTTCAGTGTAGCAATATTCTTGGGATGTCTGGTGTGAATCGCTCTCTTAAGGTCATGCCACAGCATTTCAATCGGGTTGAGGTCAGGACTCTGACTGGGCCACTCCAGAAGGCGTATTCTGTGCTGTTGAAGCCATTTTTTTGTTGAATTACTTGTATGCTTTGGGTCATTGTCCTGTTGCATCACCCATCCTCTGCGGAGCTTCAGTTGGCGGACAGATGGTCGTACGTTTTCCTGCAAAATGTCTTGATAAACTCTGGAATTCATTTTCCCATCAATGACAACAATCCGTCCAGGCCCTGAGGCAGCAAAGCAGCCCCAAACCATGATGCTCCCTCCGCCAATGTTTTACAGTGGGGATGAGGTTTTGATGTTGGTGTACTATGCCTTTTTTTCTCCACACATAGTGTTGTGTGTTCTTCCCAAACAACTCAATTTTGGTTTCATCTATCCACAGTATATTTTGCCAGTAGTGCTGTGGAACAACCAGGTGCTCTTTTGCAAACTTCAAACGTGCTGCAATATTTTTTTTTGGACAGCAATGGCTTCCTCCGTGGTGTCCTCCCATGTACTCCATTCTTGTTTAATATTTTCCTTATTGTAGATGTGTCAACAAAAATGTTAGCATGTGCCAGAGATTTCTGTAGGTCTTTAGCTGACACTCTAGGATTCTTCTTTACCTCATGAAGCATTCTGCGCTGTGCTCTTGCTGTCATTTTTACAGGATGACCACGCCTAGGGAGAGTAGCAACAGTGCTAAACTTTCTCCATTTGTAGACAGTCTGTCTTACCATGGACACATGAACATCAAGGCTTTTGGAGATACTTTTGTAACCCTTTCCAGCTTCATGCAAGTCAACAATTCTTTTTTTTTTTATTGCAAAAGTTTTACAATTACATTTTCACCCCTTTCCCCCCCCCCTCAACCCACCCCAAACTTCCCAACCTCCCTAACCCTCCCTAGCCCTCCCCTCCCCCCGGACTTCCACACAATATACTCATGTCAAGTAAAAAAAAACCCCTTTGTGTAAAACTTGAACCCTTCCCTCCCCCGTATAATTTTTCATCTTCATTACGTTAAAATATTACTGTCTTAACATATCATTTTCAAATGAAAGCTATTTGATACTTCCTAGTTTGATATTTGTTCTGAACATAATCTATCCACTTTTTCCATTCCCATTCATAAGTCTCTTGTGAACAATCTTTTAAGTATGCTGAAATCTTCGCCATCTCTGCAAAACTGGCCATCTTCAAAGTCCATTCCTCGATAGTGGGCAAAGCTTCATTCTTCCAGTATTTACCTATCAACAATCTTGCTGCTGTTATCATATACAATATCAATTTTGTTTCACCCAATGTAAAACCCTTAACTATACCCAATAAAAACTGTTGTGGAGAAAATTGAATTTTTTTCTTCAAAACATTCTGCATGACCCACCAAATTTTTATCCAAAAAGCCTTAACTTTCCTACAAGTCCACCAAACATGATAATATGTAGCATCTAAACAATCACATCTCCAACATTTTGGCTGAACATTAGGGTACATACACGACAATTTTTTGGGGTCTAAATGCCATCTATAAAACATTTTATAGAAATTTTCCCTCAAATTCTGCGACTGTGTAAATTTAACGTTCTGAACCCAAATTTTTTCCCATGTTTCCAGCATCACTGGTTCTTCAAAATTTTGTGCCCACTTAATCATACAATCTTTAACTAATTCAGTTTCTGAATCCCTTTCTAACAAAACATTATAAAGCCTTTTAATATGCATTGGACCTTTCTCTTTTATGTGTCTAACCAATTCTTCCTCATGCAACATAATACCAGTTTTTTGGTCCTCTTTCCATCTCAATTGTAACTGATTATATTGTAACCAAGTTAAGTTAATCCCTTCATCCAACAGTGTCTGTAATGTCTTCAACTGCCATCTGCCCGCATCTGTAAAAAGAACCTTTTTGTATAACCCCCGCCCGAGTGACATTATATTTGTATTCCACATAATATGACCAAGATCCAGCCATAGCGGTATTTTATAATCCCATTTGAATCGGTGCTTCTTCCAAACTCTCATCAAAGAGTCTCTGAGTATATGGCTTTTAAATACTTTATCCACTTTGTTGTCATAAAATAAGTAAGCATGCCATCCAAATTCAAGATCAAAACTTTCAATATTCAGTATTCCAGTCTTTTTCCTTCCAAACCAATCACTTGCTAAGGTCAAAGCTGCTGCTTCATAATATAACTGTAGGTTTGGAAGTTTAAGACCTCCCCTTTCTGGAACATCTTGCATAATTTTCAATTTCACTCTCGGTTTTTTCTCATTCCAGACAAACTTATTCACTCCAGTTTGCCAGACTTTCAGTTGTTTATCACTTTTAAGCACCGGAATCATTTGAAACAGAAAAAGAAATCTTGGCAAAATGTTCATCTTAACTGCTGCTATTCTTCCAAGTAGAGACAGCTGCAGTTTTTTCCAGGTCTCCATATCTTTCTGCACCTCTCGCCACAACACCTCATAATTATTTTGAAACAATTTCATGTTTGATTCTGCAACCTGAACTCCTAGATATTTTACCTTCGGTACAATCTCAAAACCTGCCCTCCTTTCAAGCTCGTGTTTACGATCTTGTGTCATATTTTTAACTATCATCTTAGTTTTTTTCTGATTCAGTCTAAAACCTGAAACTTTACCATAGTCTTGTATAATGTCCTTCATCTGGATTATTGATTCCATTGGCTGTATTAGGGTAATGACCAGATCATCTGCAAATGCCTTTATTCTATAATCCTCTTGCCTTATCATTATACCTTTCAAAATATTAGAGTCCCGTATTGTATTTAACAAGACTTCTAGTGTTAGAATAAATAGCAATGGGGATAGCGGACATCCCTGTCTTGTTCCTTTTTCAATTTTAAACTCTGTTGTCAAACTTCCATTAATAATAATCTGTGCCTTTTGCTCTTGGTAAATTGCTGAAACCGCCTGTATAAATTGGTCCCCAAAGTCCATCTTTTTTAAAGTCTTTAATAGAAAATTCCAATCCACTCTGTCAAAGGCCTTTTCCGCATCCAGAAAAACCAGCACTGCAGGTATCTGTTTGTTCCGCTCAAGATATTCCAATAAATCTATTACTTGCCTTACATTATCCTTCATATATCTACCCTCGATAAATCCCGCTTGGTCATCATGAATCACCTTTTGGATTACTGGCATCAGCCTGTTGGCTAGTACTTTTGCATAAATTTTATAATCAGTGTTAAGAAGAGATATTGGTCTATAATTCTCCGGTTTTTTAGGACCTGCATGTTCTTTTGGTATCAAAGAACTATAAGCTGTTGTCCATGATGGGGGTATTTTACCCCCTTGTTGAATATTACAAAACAAATCTCTAAGTTGTTCCACCATTTCCGCTTGCAGAGTTTTATAGTACACTGCAGTCAAGCCATCCGTTCCAGGAGCTTTAGCTATTTTTAATTGTTTAATTGCTACCATTATCTCCTCCTCTGTTATAGGATAATTCATTCTTTCCTTTTGTTGGTCTGTAATTTTTGTAACACTTTTATTATCTAAATATTTTTCTATAAGTCCATTCTGCACATCATCTTTAGCATATAGTTTAGTATAATAGTCCACAAAAGCTTCTTTAATTAATTTTTGTTGAAAAATTTCTTTCCCTCCAATATCAATATTATCAATAGTCCGTATACTCTGCTTTTTTCTTAATGTGTAAGCCAACCATCTGCCCGGTTTATTGGCATTACAAAATGTATTATGCTTCGCATATTGTAAGTTTGTTGCAACTTGTTCCGCCATAAGCATTTGAAATTGGTCTTTCAGAAGTTTTATAACACCACGTATTCTTTCAACTGTTGGGTTTTTAATAAGTAGCTGTTCTTTGTTCTTTATTTCTACTTCCAATTCAGATCTTTTCTTTTGTCGAGTCAATCTATGTTTAGAATTCATATAAATAAGCACCCCTCTCATATAAGCTTTGCTCGCATCCCACACAATTTCAATTGGGGTACCTTTATTCAAGTTTATTTCAAAAAATTCTTTCAAGTGCTTTTTAAGTTCTATTATGTTTTTTTCATATCTGAACAAGTTTTCATTCACTCTCCAAGAGCGTCGCTCAATCTTACCCATCTCAATTTCTATCCATACTGGGCTATGGTTGGACAAAGTCCTTGGAAGAATCTTTGTTCTTTTTGTCTTAACAGATGACAAACTTAAATCATCTGACAACAAAATAAAGTCAATCCTAGAGAAGGATCTATGTCTGTCGGAAAAAAAAGTATAATCCAATTCTTTTGGATTGTGTATTCTCCAAATATCTTTTAATTCCAGGTCTTCTTTCATATCAAAAAAAGTCTGTGGTAGTCTGATCCTGGATTTCGCCAAACTCTTTTTATCTAATTTAGAATCGATTACTCCATTCCAATCTCCCATTATTAAAATAGATCTATAGTCCCATTGCAATATTTTAGTATGTAACATTTTATAAAAATGATCCTGTTGTTGGTTGGGAGCATAAATTCCAATCAAAAGAATTTGGCCATTTACTGTAAGCAATTCAATTGCTATAAACCTACCATCTTCATCTGCTTCTATAATTTTAGCTGTTAGTCTTTTGTTTACATAAATAACCACACCATTCTTTTTTTGCAAAGTTGAAGATATAAAATGTGTTCCTAACTTTGAGTTTATCAAGTATTTTTGGTCTTGAGTTGTGATATGAGTTTCTTGTAAACAAATTATATCATTATTAAATTGTCTCAAATATGCAAATAACTTCTTCCTTTTCTGTACTGAATTCAACCCATTCACATTCCAAGATAAACACTTAATCGTCATCTTTATCTTTGTGACGCAACGAGCAAAATAACCGAATGTCTTCCAGAATCTCCGGTCTTGCTCCCCCCATGGCTCCAGTCTCTTGTGTGGTACTCTTAGCTCCCTTTTTATCTTGTCTTTCCTGTTGTTGTTGCTTTTCTTTAAGTTGCTTAGATTTTGCACGAGTTATACGCTGATCCTTAACCTCAACATTCCGAACCGGGTCCAAGATTGGAGAAGATTCCAACAGAGGCTCATCCAAAAAACCTCCTTCAGCACCCTGCATTTTCTCTAACTCCACCTGCTTTGACTGTTCTTGCGGTTCTTGTTGAAGTTGCTTCTTATCACTCTCCTCAATCTCCAGGACTGTAGATGTACGTGGAGATGGTATTCTTTCTAAAATAGTAGTATAGAAATGCTCCGCCGTCTCCACAGTATTCAAACGATGTCTTTCTCCCTTATATTTCAAAATTATGCCAGTTGGGGCATCCCACCGAAATGGTATCTCTTGTTTTTGCAGTTCTTTTACAAGAAAGCCAAAATCTTTTCTGGCTTTCAGCATTTTAGGTGGTAGTTCCTTGTAAATTCCAATTTGTACAACCCCCAATTGCACAGAAGTATGGAAAGATTTTTGCAGGATATCATTTCTTATTGCTCTATCCGTAAAATATATGACCACATCTCTAGGCAATTGTCTTTGTCTGGCCACCCAAGAATTCACTCTGTAAATTTTATCTATTTTGTAGAAAACCACATCAGGATTAATTTTTAAGATCACTGCCAGAGCTTCAGCACAAATCTGTCTCAAATCCTGTCTGTCATCCTCTCTAATTCCTCGAAGCCTTATGGCAAATTCCATTGCCCTGAATTGCATCATAACAATTTCGTTTTCAACTCTGCATTTTATCATCAACATCAGAAAATTTATAATCATTGTCTTTCATCTTAACATTGACTTCTGATTTAAATTCTTCCACTTTAGTGTCAACTTTAATGATAAATTCTCCAAGGCCAGAAGCCACCTCTGATATTTTTTTAGTCACCTTGCCATAATCCTGTTTCACCATATCTTTGATTTCAATAATTTCCTGCATAATTTCCTGTTGAGATTTTTGAAGTTTATCATCTATTTCCTGTTGGGATTTTTGAAATTTATCATCCAAAGCTTTGGAAATAAATTCTTTTAGATTTTCAATATCAAAGTCTTTTTTCTGAGTCTGTATCTGTTGAGCAGGGGGAAGCTGCGTTTCATGTTTATGTGTGGGGGATTCCCCCCCCCTGCTACCTTTCCTTCCTGCTTCTTTGAGGCCATCCTGCCACGTAAGCTAGATTTTCTGAAGAAGGAAGTGCCTTTTCCTTTTCCACCTCCGCAGAGACTTCTAAAAAAGTCCCCCAGGTTTAATCAAATGGAAACTGGAGTAAAGCCAAGTCAGATTTTTAAGAAAAAAGTTTTTCTTTTTCCCCCTCTTCTCTTATTTCTCTTTGTTACAGGCAGAGCAACTTTGTAGCAACTTTATAACTTTATAACTTTGTAACAAAGCAAGATGACTTCACAAATCCACTCTCACTAGCTCGTTAATTCTAGTGCTGGGCGCCATATTTTTTCAAATCACTTTCACTAGCTCGTATTTTTTCTTGAATTAAAAAGTTAACAAAGCACTAATACTTGCGATTTCCAAGTTGCAGGGTTCAAGTTAATATTTACGCTGCTTGTTGAGGTTGGTTCCATTCACTTTAAACGTTTGCTGCAGCCGGCTTGTTCTGCTGAAGGCAGAATCGTCCCACGCCGCCCGGAGTCTCAGCAGGTTGGGAGGGAGCCGCGCCTGTTTCCTCTCCAGAAGCAATTCCCTGGGGGCTTACAGGGGCTCAACCTGTACCCTGCTATTTCTCCTCCTTCAATCCTCGGGATTTCGGAGTTTTCGATCGCGAGGCAGCTCTACAGGCGGCAGGGCTGGCGGTGCTTAAAAAGGCACCGTTGTCGCCGAAGCTAGCAAACCGGAAGTCTGCAAGTCAACAATTCTTGATCGTAGGTCTTCTGAGAGCTCTTTTCTGCGAGGCATGGTTCACATCAGACAGTGCTTCTTGAAACCAGTAAACCCAAAACAGGTGTGTGTTTTTAAAGGGCAGGACAGCTGTCAGCAACACATGCAATATCATCACACTGATTGGAGTCAAGGTTGGCTCACTCCTGGCTCCAATTAGCTCTTGGAGAAGTCATTAGGCTAGGGGCTCACATACTTTTTCCTCCCTGCACTGTGAATGTTTACATGTTATGTTCAATTAAACCATGGCAATATCTAATGTTTGTGTAGTATTATTTTAAGCAGACTGTGTTTTTCTATTGTTGTGATTTAGATGAAGTTCAGAGCACATTTTATGACCAATTCATGCAAAACTCCACGCAATCCCAAGGGGTTCACATACTTTTTCTTGCAACTGTAGCACACATCAAAGCACAACAACAGACAGTTATTCCCCTGAGGAAATACAGTTAATCCTCAAGTTACTAATGTAATGGAGCTTCCCAATTACATTTGTAACCCAAGGATTCCTTTGATTGAACCATGTTAAATGAACATAATCCCTCCCTGCTTTCTACAATGCATTCGCTAATCAAATGCATAGGTGCATAAATTCACATGAGGTATCTCAGGATGGGGAAGGGCATGCAGGGTCTGGTGCATCAGCAGGCCACCTAAGGCCTCCCTCAATCCACTGAGATACCTTATGCTCCCCACAATTGTTTTCTCCCCCATCCTGCCCCACTGGTGTTCACAGATTGGAGCTGCTTTGCTAGCATCCCGGATTCCACTTACTCCTCCCCACCCTGTTTCCCCTGGATTACTTACTTTCAGATGATGCCGAACCTGTAAGAACGTGAAATCTAAGGAAAACATTTTTGCCAGCTTCTGAGTAAAAGACTTCAGCTGTGGGCCATGTGACCAGCAGGCCTCTGGGAGTAGAAAAGGCCTGGGTGGGGCCACCGCAGCCTCCTGCTTCAGGGCAGCTTCAGGGCATTGGGCAGCAGCAGTAGTCAATCAAGGAGGAGCTTGCTTCCTTTATCTTATCTGGCTGAACTGCAAGCTCCTTGTTGATTGGCTGCAGCTGTTGCCACAATCCCTGAAACTGCTCATTCTAATTAGCCAGTCAACAGCAAGCAGAAGGCTGCTCGGCACTGGCCAGACTGGGTCCAAACTAAGCCTGCAGGCTCTCATGGCAGAGGAGCTGAAGTCAGATGGGGCAAAGCTGTTTTCCTTGCATCTCACATTCTTACAGCTTCACCGTAAGTTTCTGAATAAATAAAAGACTTTGGCTTCTCTGCCATGTGGGTCAGCCTCTTCTGGAGCCCTTCAAAAACTGCAGTAAAGCCATGGGGGGAGTAAGTGGAATCCGGGTCACTAGCAAAGCAGGCCCAGTGCTTGTGGAGACCCGGTGGGGCAGGTTAGTGGGGGGAAATAGGCAGGGGGCATGTTGCGGCATCTCTGTGGTCGATGGTAAGGGTGAATGACCACTGTGTTGCTGCAACATGCCTAACTTCACAACCAGGTTGTAAATACTTTTTTTTGGGGGGGGGAGTGTCGTAATTTTGAGCAGTCGCTAATTGAACTATCATAACAAGGATTATCTGTAATACAATCTTAACTTTTTCACTCTTTTGCCTGAGACTTGTAATTTATTGTGACCCTTTATATCATAAAGTGTAAACACACAGACTTCTGTCTTAGATAGAAGGTTGAACTAGAAGACCTTCAAGGTCCCTTCCAGCCCTATGATTTTATTTGCTAAAATCTCTTCACAACTGGCCACTCTACAATTAGAAAAAAACCAAAAGAAAAAGCAAATTTCCCTGATGCTTTTTATTCTTAGTGTCAGTTGCATATCCTCTTCATCTAGCATATTAGCATACATTTTTTTCCCAACTGGGTACCCATGATCTTCAACATTAACAAATCATTGCTAATACATGAATAAAGAGGCAATATAGGCAATATTCAGACAATGTGACTATAAGGCATTTTAGAAGTCTAAAAAATAAAAGCAGCACTTTTAATATAGGCCCAGAAATTGCTTACAAGTCAGCAAAAGGCAGTACATTGATGTTAAAACTTCTGTTTTGTTAAAGATTTACTGATGTTCCTAAACTGACTTTAAAGGCAACCCTGGCTATGCTATTTCAGTAGAATATTGACATTCTGCTTTAATGAACCAATATTTCAAAAATATAATAAACCAATAAAGTAATTCTGGGAAATTACAGTAAAGATAGTATGGAGGAAGATTTTTTTTACATTTCTCAATTGCATTATGAAATTGTTCACGTTTGAATTGATCGTAAATTAGACATTATTATAACTGCATATTATGCATAAAAATATAAACTATTGCACAAATATAAAAAAGTTACTGTGTGTTATATACTAAAATTGCTGTTTATGTCCCACCACAAGCCTGTGTAAACAAAGCATTATGAACTCTAGCTGACCAAATTATGGAGGCTGAAGCCAAATACCCCGATTCACTGGCCATTATTTTGGGAGATCTAAACAAGGCAAACTTGACTTCCGGTTTGGCGTCACGGCGAGACAGTTGGGGAGTAGCGGGCTCCAATGAGCTTCGCAAAAACCTGGACTGACGAATCGCTGCCGATGGGTCTTTGGACCAGAACCGTCCTGTAGGGACGGGGAAGAAGGAGAGGCACTTCAGAAGACCAAGAGGAACAGGCAAGTTCCTCGAAGGTCAGAGGAAACTCTCTATGACTTGGCGGTGGGGGACGGCAGCCATTGCGGCTGCCACGAAGCTGGGGCAACCGGATTAAGCATTGAGCAGGAGTGATGAATGGAACGGAGTTTTTGGAAGCCGGATGAATGACAGCCAACCCATGGTTTGAAACGACATCAAGGAAAACATCTTTGTAATTTTAAGACCCCTAGCGATGAAACAGCAGCTAATGAGCGGGGGGGGGGAGAAGATTTTAAAGTGCAATTTTAAAAGGGATAAAAACCCGATGGAAAATTGACTTTTGAATAAAACTATTTGGAAATTTTAAATAACTAGAGAAATTGCCCCAAGATTGGTTAAAGGATCGGAAATAAATAAATAGATCCTTTCTTTGTCCTTTCTTGTTCAAACTTCAAGAAAAACAAAGAGAACGGACGTTGGCTTACCTGAACGTCCCTTTTCTGGGCGCTGCGACCACTGTCCATGGCTGGGATCTTCCCTCAGATCTTGACACTAACTGAGTGAGAGCTGATTAAACTCTCCCTGTCAAGCCACGCCTCCAATCCCATAGTCCTCCAGTCTATCACGAAGGCGCAGCAAGGTCACAACAACGAAAATCAACAGGCAAGTCAATAAGGAAACTGTCCTTCAGGCCGGATCACAGGCAGGCAGTCTGAAACAAAACGTAAACACCAGAAACCACAAACAGGGTGGGAATGGACAGTGGTCGCAGCGCCCAGAAAAGGGACATTCAGGTAAGCCAACATCTGTTTTCCTGAGCGCTGCTCCCACTGTCCATGGCTGGGACATACCCAAGCTCAAACGTCTAGGGCGGGAGACTGGCTGCCTCCGAACCCCGGCCCAAAAGGGCACTCTGTAGTACTCGCCGAAACAAAGGAGGTGTCCGCCAAAGTGTAAGAGTCTATCCTATAGTGGCGAATGAACTGCGACACCAACGACCACGTTGCAGCACAGCAGATGTCCTCTACGGAAGCCTGTGTCGCTTACGCTGCAGAAGTGGCTGCACTATGGGTGGAATGTGGTACAATGCGAACTGGGAGCGGCTTCGCTGACAACTCATACGCCAATGAGATACACGCCTTGATCCACCTGCCCACCGTGGCCGATGATATCTTCTGGCCCATGGAGGCCGGGTGGAACGAGACTAGAAGGGCCTCCATCTGACGAAAGGTGGCGGTCCTGTGAATGTATGTACGAAGTGCCCGTCTAACATCTAGCTTGTGCCAGCATCTCTCTGTAGAGTTCCGTGGGGACGAGCAGAAATCCGGCAAGGTGAGTTCCTGCGCCTGATGAAACAGAGAATTCATCTTGGGGATGAACGTAGGATCGAGTCTCAGAATCACTACGCTATCTCGAAACATACAAAGGTCTTCCCGAACCGATAGAGCCGAGAGCTCCGACACCCTCCGGGCAGAGGTGATGGCTAAAAGAAACGCCACCTTAAGTGACAAATGTTTCAGTGGAACCATAGCCAAAGGCTCGAAGGGTGGTGAAATCAGGGCCTGTAAAACAAGAGGGAGGTCCCAGGTCAGGTATCGGTGAACCTGGGGTGGACACAAGTTCGTAGCACCATGAAGGAACCCCCTGATAAGTGGATGGTGAGAGAGAATCATAAGGAGGGCATTTCAAGACAGTGGACAACGCCGTCTGACGTTGTAATGTCACGGGAGCTAGTCCCTTTTCAAGTCCTGCCTGCAGAAATTCCAAAACCACCTCGACTTTCGCAGAGGTAGGGTCCATATGCCTCGAAGCCCCCCAAGCACAAAAGGCCCTCCAAGAAGCCTCATAAATTCGGCAAGTGGAAGGACGTCTAGCCGCTTGTATAGTTCCAACGATGCCGTCTGACAAATGGGCCTTCTTCAGGATGACCCGTTCAAATGCCAGACGGCCAACTGGAGCCACTGGGGCTCCGGATGACAAACGGCTCCCTGGCGCAGTGATATCTGGTGTGCCGGGATTACCCAAGGCTGGACCACGGAGAGTGCGACGAGATCGGCGTACCAAGCTCTGCGTGGCCAATTGGGAGCCACCAGGATCAGATCAGCTTTCTCTGACAGCAATTTCCGGATGACCGAGTCAGTAGCGGAATGGGCGGGAACGCGTAAAGGAGTCCGCTGGGCCAGTGACATCGAAGGACATCGCGATCCTCTGCCGAAGGGTCCGGATACCGGGACACAAAGTGAGGCAACTGTGCATTCTGTTGAGTGGCAAACAAGTCTATCTCCGGCGTCCCGAATTGGTAACAAATTTTTTGAAACAGCTGAGGATGCAACTGCCACTCCGCCGGGTCGATCTGCTCCCGGCTGAGCCAATCGGCCCGTATATTGTCCACCCCCGAAATGTGATCTGCCCGTATCGAGCGCAGGTGACGCTCCGCCCAGTTGAAAAGATTTTCTGTTTCGAACATTAGGGCTCTGGACCTCGTGCCCCCTTCCTTGTTTATGTGCACTTTGGCCGCTGTATTGTCCATGAGGACTAGGATGTGGCGGCCCTCCACCGACCTCCGGAAATGCAGAAGGGCCAACCTGACTGCACGCAGCTTGAGCAGATTTATGCTGCTCAGACATTCTGTAAGCGACCACTGACCCTGCGCTACCAAGTTGCAGAGGTGCGCCCCCTAGCCTCGAAGGCTCGTGTCGGATGTTAAGGTAAGTCTCTCCGGTTCTAGAAAGTCACAGCCCTCGAGGATTGCCGGAGACGTCCACCAATCCAGAGATAGACGGACCCGAGGAGGTAAGTACACCGGGTGACTCGAGGAGGACTGGCCCGACCGCTGGAATGGAAGAAGGAACTACTGTAATGCTTGGGAGTGTCTGCGTGCCCACGGAACGATGCTGTAATAAGATACCATTTTCCCGAGCAGTTGTGCCAGATGGATCAGTGGAACCCTCTCCAGGCCCTGGACTTGTTGAATTAAGTCGAAGATGCTCTGAACTCTGTCCGGGGACAGGAACACTTGCCCCTTGACCGAGTCTATTAATGCCCTGAGATGTATGAGTCTTGTGGCGGGGATCAGGTGACTCTTCTCAAAATTTATCGAGAACCCATGGCGTTGGAAGGACTCCAGAACGAAAATCCTGTCGCGTGATGCCTGATCGTGAGATGACGAAAGGATCAGCACATCGTCGAGATAGCACATTATTCTCACCGGTAGGAGCCGTAACGTGGCTGCCACCACCGCCACCAGCTTCGTGAAAGTGCGGGGTGCGGAGGACAGGCCAAATGGCATAGCCCGATACTGGAAGTGCTGTCCGGCGTATTCGAATCTCAGATACCGTCTGTGAGCCGGGTGCACCGGGACATGTAGGTAAGCCTCTCTTAAGTCCACCGACTGAAGGAAGTCTCCTTGTCGCACCCCTGCCAGTATCGACCGGAGAGAGTGCATTTTGAACCTGCAGTAGCGAACCAACAGATTCAAGAGTTTCAAATTCAGGATACCCCTCCAGCCTCCCGAACTTTTGGGCATCAGAAAAAGTGTTGAGTAAAAGCCCAACCTGTGTTGATCTGTCGGCACTGGTTCTATAGCTTTGATGTGGAGCAGGTGGGCAATTTTCTGTAGCATAAGCTGGTGACGATCAGGAGAAGTTGGCACCTGACCAGGCACAAAGCGACTTGGCGGAAGCCCCACAAATTCGAGAGACTGGACGAAATGGTGCACCGCACCCAAGAGTCCGAAGTCGAACGGGCCCATTGGCAATGGGAAAGTTGAAGTCGCCCGCCGATGGGACCTGTCGATAGCGAGTCATTTGCCTCTGCAGGCCTGCCTGTAGTTGGAGCCACAAAATGGCCGCTTAGCTTGTTGTTGGAATTGCCTCGTTCACGAAAGGAATCCCTTCCTTGTGAGTGGTCAGTCCCAGAAAACGAGGATCTTCGGGAGAAAGACCCGCCTATGCCAGGAAAGGACCGAAATGGCTGACGCTGGCTATACGGTGTGTAACGCCTGTCAGAACGGCGGTAGGAAGAAGGAAGCACCTTCCATTTGTCTCTGTCCTCTATTAGTAGCAGTTCCAAAGCCGCCCCAAACAGGTTGGGGGCCTTGTACGACGCAGATGCCAGCCTCCATTTTGCTTTAAGATCTGCCTTCCAATGGCGCAGCCAGAACAAATGCCTGGAGGAGACTGTGGATGCTAGAGCACAGGATGCAAACTTCACCAAATTCAACGAAGCATCCACAGAGTACTTGGTGGCTGTAACAATCTTATTTATATCCTGATGTAGTCTAGTCTGCTCCGGTGGGAGGAGGGAGACGCTGTTGAAGTTGCTTCAGCCATATGAGTGAAGCTCTAATAAAGAAAGCTTTCTAACAAAGAAAGAAGTTGCAGTCGCAGTCCTGATCGCCCAAGCCACTGCCTGGTGCGATTTGCGAAAAGCCAGTTCCGCCCAACGGTCCTCCGCCTTCAGCCCGTCTAGAGAGTCAGTCGAAACAACGGAATTGGAAGACAAGGACGCCACCGGGACATCTACTGTTGGAAGGGCCAAAAGGTCCTCAAGGTCCAGAGCCGCGCAACACAGTTTTTTGTCAAGAGTACTGGGCAAGGTTAACGAATCAGTTTGACCCTAAGGGGCCTGCAGCACATCCAGGAACAGCTGGGGGGATGGAAGAGTGGAACAGAGTGTCATGAGGCCCCATGGAAGCTGAGGCACCCAACGAGTCAACCCCCGGGGCGCCCAAATTGGTTGTAAGTCGAGCCTTGTGCAGAAGTGACTTAAACATGGACGGGCGAAACAAGCCTGTAAAGGCTGGGTTGTCTGGAGGTAAGTCGTCATCGTCTGAAAATTCAATGTCCTCAGAGCATTCCTCACCCTGGTCTGAGTCAGCCTGAGCACAAGCCTTCCTTGCGACATGGGATGATGAAGCCTGCTGATGCTGTTGGGCAGGCTGCCCTGCCAAGGTCTGCAGTGGAAGTTGTGTTGCCTGATGAAGACCAGCTGCTAGGAAGGATGAAAAGGCAGATGAGAGGATAGCCTGCAAATCCATCGGCGCTGTAGGAGAGGGCCCGTCCGGACCACGAAGGCCAGCAGCCGTTGGAGTAAACGTGACCTCAGGCAATCTATGGGAAGGCCTCTGCGAAGAAGTCAAATCCGCTCCCGACACATCCGGCAAAGACTGGGACACTCCTTTGGAAAGTCTTAGTGGCTGGACAGGCTGTGCGGTCTCCTGTAGGTCACGGTCAGGTGAAGAGGCCGGAGACTCGGAAGAGGGAGTGATCCCAGCCACAGAAGTTGAGGCAGCACGTTGAGGGGCGCCGGTGTCAAGGCCCACTTTGGCTACAGCCGCACGTCGTGCCTTGTCCCATTGACGTTCGAGGGCGTTATGACGGCGTTGGGCATCTTTGTCAAGGCCCTTGGATGCCTTGGGTTCATGGGATTTGCGGCTGGAGGCCTCAGACCACTTCCCTGAAGTCTTCTTAGCCCACTTAGATGGACTGTGTGCTGGGCTCAGTTCAGGCTCAAGGTTGGACGATAACGAAGAGTCTGCCATGCCACCTTTCAGACTCAGAGTCTGTCAAGAGGAGGTGCTTCAATTATTAATTATTTATTGTTTTTTTTAAACAAGCAAACAAACTATTTACATTAACTGTCCACACTTATGACCAGTGGATGTCAGCCGCCAAGCAGAAAAAAACGCCCAAATTAAGGCTGCCAGCTGGCGCAAAGTCCACGATTTGGCTCCCAAGCAGAAGAACAACCAAATGTCAGATGACCTTCTATCTCCACAGGGCCTGTGATGAACGCTGCCCTAGAAGCCAGCAAAATGGTGGTCGCAATGGAAATGATGAGCCAAAATGGCGGGTACTCCGAGTCTTTACAAAATGGCGTCCGCTGCACTCGGTAGCCACAGAAGGTCTATTATTCAGTCCCATGCTGACAAGGAGTTAAACAAGGCGCGATCGAAATCGTGCCAATCACCTCACCACATCCATGATGTTGGCTACAAAAAGGGATCCATAGCGGAGGGCGCACCGCAGTAGTGACACTCCTCTGAAGCCGGCGAAGGCAACTCCCGACAGTTTAAGAATGGTGGCAAGCCTGCGCACTGAAACAGTCGCCTCCGATGCCGCCTGCTCAATGAAACAATGCACAGGGAGCACACCGCCAAGGTGACGCAACCCCGGAGCCGCCGATAATAAAAATAAGAGCAGTGGCGATAGCGGCAAGCCTGCACGGCCAGCCCACGCTCGCGGTTAAAGTAAAGGAGCCGGATCCGCCCCGAAGAGTCGGAATTCGGCAGCTGCGAACTTCTGAGGCACGGGCGGCCCAGAGCCCCAGACACACCACACTCAACTAGCAACCCAGTCACTTGTATTTCAACCGTGCAAGGAAAAATCAAACTTAAAGGAAAAACCTAAACGGAAAAAAACCAGAAACCTAGGGAGAGCAATTTAAAATAAATCCAATTTTCCACAGCTCTGAAATTTATGTCAGCTCTTGTCAGTAACTGAGTGATAGACTGGAGGACTATGGGATTGGAGGCGTGGCTTGACAGGGAGAGTTTAATCAGCTCTCACTCAGTTAGTGTCAAGTTCTGAGGGAAGATCCCAGCCATGGACAGTGGGAGCAGCGCTCAGGAAAATGGACAATAAGCTTTAAAACAGAAGTATCATATAAATGAAAGGAAAAAGGAAAAAAGAAGTGAGGAGTGCTGTGTAAATTTGGACTGGACTATAAAACTGATTTGATATTTTTAAAAGTTAAAAAGAAAAAGAGAAGCTAAATAAGATTGTTGATGCAGATTGAAACAAAATGGATACTTGTTTGACAATTGGTAACTGTGGATTGCAGAGAGACACCTTCAGGAGTAAAAAGGAATAATTGCAACTTGGTCTTTGTTTTGGAAAATTGTGAATTTTAGAGATAAAAGCCGTGAGAACTTTTGGGGGAGGATTTCTTTGTCTCCAAGCGGCTCGATTTTGGAGGGGAAAAAAAAGTGGAATATAACGGAACTTTTATAATTGGAATAAGATAAACTCAAAAAGAATAAAATGGCGCAGGAAATTAGAGAAAAGATTAAATTGATGTACTTGCCGTGGAAAATGGAAATAAGAGAAATAATTATAATTTACACGGAAGACTAAAATTTGAGGACATAAAAGCTGAAATGGAGCATACGCAAGCAGACAAGAAAATGAAGGCCGAGAAGTAAGACATAGAGATTGAAAATAGAGAAGACAAAGACAAAATGATTAAATATGAAGAAGTTACTGAACATGTGGATAATAATAATAAAAAGGAGGTTTTTAGAGATTACATTGGGATTAACAATGAAAAAAATAAAGATGATTATGCTGGGATTAACAGTGGAATGACAAAAGAAAAAGGTTGGAAAATATAGTAATAATAAGAAGGAGATTTTTAGAGATTACACTGGGATTAACACTGAAAAAAATAAAGATGATTACACTGGGATTAACAGTGGAAAGATAAAAGAAAAGGTTGGAAAATACTAGGGAATATAGAGCAAAATAGAAGAGTCCAGGACTTTGATTTAGTGATTATATTGAGATTAACAATGGTAAAATAAGAGAAAGAGAAAAGAGAAGGGAAACAACGGGACAGATAGGGCAAAATAAGGGAGAGAGAAAGGAAGATAGAAATGAGAGAAGAATATGTTATAGATATCTAGAATGGAAATATGGATTGAAGCTAAAATATATGAAAATTAGATTATGTAAAAAGAAAATATATCAATGGACATAATGAATTATATATATATATATATATATATATACATACACACACACACACACACACACACACACACACACACACACACCGCCCTTCTCCCGAAGGACTCAGGGCGGTGAACAGCCAACAGATAAAACACAAGAAATACAAATTTAAAAACAGTATTAAAATCCAATTAAATTAATTTGGCCCACAATTAAAAACACCCCTGTATTAAGACCCATAATTAAACAATTTAAAAATTAAAACAATTTAAGGAGGGACTCACATCCAGCTATCTGAGGTACAATGGCCTCCCTCGGACCAAGATCTTCCTTTATAACAACCACCACCCCACCACTCCTGCCCTGAGCTCTCGGCTGATGGAATGCACGGAAACCTGGTGGGCACATTTCAACGAGGGGAACCCCCCCTCCTGACTCAACCAGGTCCGCACCCCCCTCCTGTACAAGATCACAAATGAGGGGAGCTTTATTTACAACGGATCTGGCGTTGCACAACATCAGCTGAAGGCCCGGCCCTGAGGGTCTGAGCAACCCAGGAAAAAAGAAGGACCTTGGGGGCTGGAGCACGCAATTGCTCGAAGATAGCGAGTGCGCACTCCCCTAACATGATATGGCCCCCCGCTCCCGCCATATCTGCTCCTCCCCCTCAGTACCAATGGAGCAACCCTCACCCATATGGAAACTGGCCCCCTCCTTAGCCCCCAACACCGCACCCCCCTGTGATGTGATCCCCTGCCGGACTAGGCCCTACCCCCCCACAACCCTCCCGCCTTCTGGATCCCCTTAAAATTTGATTAAAAACTCTAATTAAAAAACCCCTCAAGCCCCGCTTTGAAGCATATTACCACTCGGGGTTCCAAAACCCGTCCTTGACGTAGGCCTTTGATAGATAAGAAGGCCATGTCCGCGAGAGGGGAGCATCTCGCAGCAAGAGGAGGTCCGCCGAAGTATAGGCCAGTCTATAAACATGGGAGGTGGTTAAGGGCGACTATAGGTGCCGGAGATGGTAGTGCCGGGAGGAGTAGGTGTAATGCAGCTGAGCATAGGGCAACCGAGGAAATCCACCACTCTCTCACAGCGATGGAAAGTCAACAAGCACCTACAATGATTTTGTCCGGGGGGAAATTAACCGCAGCTGCCCTCTCATAGCAACTAGGCGGCAGAAGAGCTGCCAGCAGAGTCATGGTCCATCCTTCCGGACTGAGGCAGCAGAAATTGTCCAAGACTTTCAACACCGAGGCCCATAGCCCGCTGTCCCTCTTCACAATGCTGAGGCCAATAAAATGGCGATGGAAGGAGGCCAAGATGTAACAAACACAGTACCAGAGGGAAGGAAATCAGATGGCAATACAAATGAGGAGAGTGATGATATAAGGTCCCAAAACAGCTGAGGCAGGCAAGAATGGTCTGGCCAAAGCAGGTCAGGACAGCAGTCAAGGGAGGCCACAAAAAAAGGGGGGGCATTTCAAGGAGGAGACAGGAATGGAGAGTTGTCAATTAATTTTTACTGAGATGTTAGATGGTATTAATTGAGAAAATTGATGGCTATAATAATTGGGATATTGTTTAAATACCTATAACAATTGTAATGATTTGAATATTTTCAATAATACATTTATTTAAGCAAAAAGAAAAGAACATTGAAATGATGTAGGATTATGATTTACTAAATAAAACTCATTCAAATTAGTTTTTATACAAATGGTATTGTTAAATAGACAGAATTTAGGGAAATAATCGTGAATTGTGTTATGTTGTGTTATTCGAACTAAGAACTCTGTTTAAATGTTAAATTGGTATATTTTCAAGACTAGAGATAAGATTCAAATTTGATGAAGTAATAATTAAATAAAGATTTAATGAATATTATATGAAGTAATAATAAAATGTAAGGAAGTTCTAGAAATGGAAATAAGATTTAGAAATATAAACATGTTTGAACTGTATTGTTAATAGTGAGTACGTAGGGTAAGAATTGTGTAATGTATCATGAGGTATTAATTGAATCAAGATTTAAGGTGGATTAATAGAAGGGTAATTGCTTTGATTAAGTTAATATGACTTAGCTTTCTATAAGATGGTAATAGTTGAGATATGTGATAAGTGTTATGGCAAAAATAGAATATATAAAATTCTGTTAAAGATGAACAAAAAGTTGTATAAATTTAAGACCGGATCAATGCTCTGTTCTGAAAAGATGTATTGTATGTTTATTTGTGTGTTTAAAAAAAATTTTTTTTTTTTTTGCAAAAAATAAATAAATAAATAAACAAAGCAAACTTAAGGAAAGAGCTACCAAAATACTTTCAGCATGTCAATTGTCCCACTAGAGGCAAGAATACTTTAGACCATTGCTACACAACACTAAAAGATGCTTATCAGTCCTTATCATGAGCAGCTGTGGGACACTCTGATCATTGCATGATTCACCTTGTACCTGCTTACAGGCAAAGACTTAAAACCACAAAACCAACAATTAAATCAGTGAAGATCTGGATGGAGGAGGCAAAGTTAAGACTACAGGCCTGCCTTGACTGCACTGATCGGAATGTTTTTGAAAGTACCTCTGCAGACTTACAGTTGCAAGAAAAAGTATGTGAATCCCTTGGGATTACGTGGAGTTTTGCATGAATTGGTCATAAAATGTGCTCTGAACTTCATCTAAGTCACAACAATAGAAAAACACAGTCTGCTTAAAATAATACTACACAAACATTAGATGTCGCCATGGTTTAATTGAACATAACATGTAAACATTCACAGTGCAGGGAGGAGAAAGTATGTGAGCCCCTAGCCTAATGACTTCTCCAAGAGCTAATTGGAGCCAGGAGTGAGCCAACCTTGACTGTGTGATGATATTGCATGTGTTGCTGACAGCTGTCCTGCCCTTTAAAAACACACACCTGTTTTGGGTTTACTGGTTTCAAGAAGCACTGTCTGATGTGAACCATGCCTCGCAGAAAAGAGCACTCAGAAGATCTACGATCAAGAACTGTTGACTTGATGAAGCTGGAAAGGGTTACAAAAGTATCTCCAAAAGCCTTGATGTTCATGTGTCCACGGTAAGACAGACTATCTACAAATGGAGAAAGTTTAGCACTGTTGCTACTCTCCCTAGGCGTGGTCGTCTTGTAAGAATGACAGCAAGAGCACAGCGCAGAATGCTTCATGAGGTAAAGAAGAATCCTAGAGTGTCAGTTAAAGACCTACAGAAATCTCTGGCACATGCTAACATTTTTGTTGACACATCTACAATAAGGAAAACATTAAACAAGAATGGATTACATGGGAGGACACCACGGAGGAAGACATTGCTGTCCAAAGAAAATATTGCAGCACATTCGAAGTTTGCAAAAGAGCACCTGGATGTTTCACAGCACTACTGGCAAAATATACTGTGGATAGATGAAACCAAAATTGAGTTGTTTGGGAAGAACACACAACACTATGTGTGGAGAAAAAAAGGCACAGCACACCAACATCAAAACCTCATCCCCACTGTAAAACATGGCGGAGGGAGCATCATGGTTTGGGGCTGCTTTGCTGCCTCAGGGCCTGGACGGATTGTTGTCATTGATGGGAAAATGAATTCCAGAGTTTATCAAGACATTTTGCAGGAAAACGTACGACCATCTGTCCGCCAACTGAAGCTCCGCAGAGGATAGGTGATGCAACAGGACAATGACCCAAAGCATACAAGTAATTCAACAAAAAAAATGGCTTCAACAGCACAGAATACGCCTTCTGGAGTGGCCCAGTCAGAGTCCTGACCTCAACCCGATTGAAATGCTGTGGCATGACCTTAAGAGAGCGATTCACACCAGACATCCCAAGAATATTGCTACACTGAAACAGTTTTGTGAAGAGGAGTGTTCCAAAATTATTCCAGATCGTTGTGCAGGTCTGATCTGCAACTACAGGAAACGTTTGGTTGAGGTTATTGCTGCCAAAGGAGGGTCAACCAGTTATTAAGTCCAAAGATTCAGATACTTTTTCCTCCCTGCACTGTGATTGTTTACATGTTATGTTCAATTAAACCATGGCAACATCTAATGTTTGTGTAGTATTATTTTAAGCAGACTGTGTTTTTCTATTGTTGTGACTTAGATGTAGTTCAGAGCACATTCTATGACCAATTCATGCAAAACTCCACGTAATCCCAAGGGGTTCACATACTTTTTCCTGCAACTGTAAATGAACTCACAGAGACTGTAACATCATATGTCAACTTCTGTGAAGACCTATGTGTACCCATCAGGAACTTGCGAATATACAGTAATAACAAACCTTGGTTCACAGCTAAACTTAAGCAGCTACGTCGTTCCAAAGAGGAAAGCCTACAGAAAAGGCAATAAAATGCTGTACAATCAGGCCAGAAATATATTAACAAGGGAGATCAGAGCAGCAAAAAGAAGCTACTCTGAAAAGCTAAGGAATCAGTTCTCAACAAATGAACCAGCAAACATGTGTACAACTCTTAAAAAATATCACTGGTTACGGCAAACCTCCTTCCCAGGCTGAAGGAAATCAGCAACTGGCAGATGACCTGAACGTGTTTTACTGCAGGTTTGAAAGGAAACTACAGCCACCTATCTCCACAACCCCCATCTCAGACACACCAACAACAGCCAAGCCTCCTACAACTGACCCCATCCCATTGGGTTCACAACCCCTAGTGATCACAGAAAAGGAAGTGCAAGACCTATTTTACAGACAAAAGCAAGGAAAAGCTCCAGGCCCAGACAAGATAATTCCTTCTTGCTTAAAAGTCTGTGCTGACCAATTGGCCCCCATCTTCCCCTATATCTTCAATAAATCACTAGAGATGTGCTATGTTCCTTCTTGCTTCAAACGCTCTACTATCATCCCAGTGCCAAAGAAGCCCACCATCAAGGAACTGAATGACTACAGACCAGTTGCTCTATCATCTGTAGTCATGAAAACCTTTGAAAGGCTAGTGCTGTCCCACTTGAAAACCATCATGGATCCACTGTTAGACCCCTTGCAATTTGCATACCGAGCAAATAGATCAACAGATGATGCTGTTAATATGGCTCTGCACTACATCCTACAACATCTTGAATCTCCAAAGACCTACGCAAGGGTCCTCTTTGTAGACTTTAGTTCAGCACTCAATACCATCATTCCAGGTACACTTCTAACTAAGCTAAACCAGCTACAGGTACCTGAACACACTTGTAAGTGGATCATAAGCTTCCTAACAAACAGGAAGCAGCTGGTGAAGCTAAGCAGAATCACATCAGATACCTGTACAATTAGCACAGGGGCCCCCCAAGGCTGTGTGCTCTCCCCACCTCTTTTCTCTGTATACCAATGATTGCATCTCTAACAATCCATCTGTTAAACTACTGAAGTTCGCAGATGACACAATAGTGATTGGTATCATTCGAGACAATGATGAATCAGCATACAGACGGGAGGTTGAACAACTAGCCTCGTGGTGTGACCGGAACAACCTGGAACTGAACACACTCAAAATTGTAGAAATGGTGGTCGACTTTAGGAGAAGCCCTTCCATATTTCCACCTCTCACAATACTAGACAACACAGTATCAACAGTAGAGACCTTCAAATTTCTAGGTTCTACCATATCGCAAGATCTAAAATGGACAGCTAACATCAAAAACGTCATCAAAAAAGCACAACAAAGAATGTTCTTTCTGCGCCAACTCAGAAAGCTCAGACTGCCCAAGGAGCTGCTGATACAGTTCTACAGAGGAATTATTGAGTCTGTCATCTGCACCTCTATAACTGTCTGGTTTGGTTTTGCAACCCAACAAGACAGACACAGACTTCAGAGGATAATTAGAACTGCAGAAAAACCAATTGCTACCAACCTGCCTTCCATTGAGGACCTGTATACTGCACGAGTCAAAAAGAGGGCTGTGAAAATATTTACAGACCCCTCGCATCCTGGACATAAACTGTTTCAACTCCTACCCTCAAAATGACGCTACAGAGCACTGTACACCAGAACAACTAGACACAAGAACAGTTTTTTTCCGAATGCCATCACTCTGCTAAACAAATAATTCCCTCAACACTGTCAAACTATTTACTAAGTCTGCACTACTATTAATCTTCTCATCATTCCCACCACCTTCCACTTATAACTGTATGACTGCAATTTTGTTGTTTGTATCCTTACAATTTATATTGATATTGTTTCCTGATTGCTTATTTGTACCCTATGACTATCATTAAGTGTTGTACCTTATGATTCTTGACAAATGTATCTTTTCTTTTTATGTACACTGAGAGCATATGCACCAAGACAAATTCCTTGTGTGTCCAATCACACATGGCCAATAAAAAATTCTATTCTATTCTAAAATATAATAAAATTTATAGTATAGTATTGTTTATATAGCTGGCTAAGAAAAGGTTAAACTAATGATTGTTTATATTTTAATACAGAAAAACCTGACTTACCGCTATATGGAAGCTCTTCACTAATTGCTTCATCTACAAGCAATGATGTTTCATAAGTCCTGAAAGGAAAGGCAGACCATATCCATCAAGGTCATGTATCTGTGCCACTTACTTACTTACTAATTTATTACATTTATTGGCTGCCCATCTTACCATAGGGTAACTCTGGGCAGTTTACAATAACTTATAGACATGAAAGATGACTATCTCCAGCCTATCTCAATGCTCTTACAATACTCACCAGCATCGGGCCACATTGCGAACTGTATAACCACCGCCTCCTAATACCAGAAGGGGAATGTTGAAACTTTTTACATATTCCACACACTCCCTGGAATCCAAAGTTAGAATATTTATATTGGCATATACTTGGCATACACACATAAATAAAAATTGTGTGTGTGTGTGTGTGTGTGTACATGTAGCAATTTACTGTAAACGACTGCTGTTAAAATGATTTCAAAGTTGTTATCAAATCTATTTCGCTGAAGCTGGGAAATTGCTAAGCTAATAGGAGATTGCTAAAATATTTTTGAACAAATATTTGAACAAAGGACCTTATTAATTTAGGGAAAATCCATTGGGGACTGCGCAGAAGAAAAGGGCAGAAAGCTGAATAATTAGATCCAAAGACAAAAAGAAGGTGGTTGAGAGAGCTATTCTTTTTCTGAAGCTTGCTTTTCTGTCTCCAAAGTGGAAGAGTGTCAGCCCTTGCTGGAGTTTGAACCAATTACAGAGGACTTTGAAAGACACTACAGGCCCAGTTTTAATGCAATGAGAAAGTTACAATAATGTTTCTTGACAGCTAATATTAGAACTGGGAGAATAGATGCAGTGCAAGAACTAACTATGATCTCTTCATACTCTCTAAGACTGATATAGATTTTCACCTTTAAAATAAGCTCAGCACTGAAAATGAGTAACAGCTCTTAAGCAATTTGTATGCATGTGTGCAAAAGAAAACAAAATGGCAGTCACAGATATTAAACAGATATTAAACAGATATTAATCAAATTGAGCTGCCACCAGCAACATCACTGTGAAGAGCCTTGGCAGCGTATGACAACAGAGTTGAAAATATACATAGTTTGTAAATAAACTACTCTTTCTGCTTAATTTATTAGTGAGGAAAACAACATGGTCAGCTAAAAACCAAGCAGACCACATTTAGTGTAACTTAAAACCCCAGCCACTTTGCAACCTAGCTTTAGAAAGGGAACCTGCTAAAAAAAAGACTAACAATATTTCCCAATTAACAAGAAATATTAAAAGCAGATATTGGCAACTAATTTCCAAATCAACAATTCTGACATTACTATTGCATTGGTAATATAAAATATCTCTTGGTATCTCAAATGCTATAGTTTCAGACTGCAACTATCAAGGGCAAAAAAGGAAAATAAAACAACCAAAAAAAGACATGATGTGTGATTGGATCTTCCAAAATTTTGCTCATGCATCTGGTGTTTCATGTTTGATTAGAGGAATAACTTTTTTTTCCAATAGTCACACACCATGCAAATTCCTATCTAGCCTGCAACCGAAAAACTAAAAGTACAGTACAGCGTCTATATTTTTTCCGCTGAGGTGCAAATACAGTGTGCAGTGATTTGGAATTGAAGGGAAAAAGATTATGCAGATGGCCCAGAAGCACTCCATTGTATCTGCTGCCATTGTTTGAAGAAGCTGTGCTTTTTCCTATGCTCAAAGATGCAAATGGAAATTTAAGGAGATGCTCAAAGAAAATCTAAATCACCTTTTCCCTTTCAAATCCTGATTGCTACAAGTCAGCTCAATGGAAGATATATTTAAATATGATTGAAATAGCAGTAGAAATACATGTCTTTTTCTTGCAGGATGGTTGGCAGCACTTTTGGAAAAGTGTTTTATAATAAAAAGAGGGTAGAGGAGAATTTTGAGAGGTTTTAAAATCAGAACTTCAACAACATTAAATGAGAAAAAAGCAGTCATATCCTTATTAGCCTAATTTGTTGTTTAATTTTTTATGGGTTATAAAATGGACTTACCCGTGTCCTCTTATACTGAGGTTAAAGCAGCCTAGGCGATCACAGCCTAACGAGTCAGCACCACACTTAAAGGGGTAAGCGGGAGAGATAAAAATGAGGAATAATGACAATTGAAATTTCTCAGCAAACCTACCCATTATTATTGTAGCCCTCCGTGAGTCCCTTCATATGACCACAAGGAACAGCCATCAAAAATTCTCACCTGCAACACTATACAAGTTGGCTGATAGAATTCCACCACTTGATTAATGACTGGCTGGAAGAGGTGTTTATAACCTTCCAAACAAAAAGACAAAGAAACCACTACTATAATTTTCCTGCTAAAATATGCACTGAAGATGGAACAAGCCCCAGTGGAAGACTCACTTTGGTCATCAATGCCATCCCGCAAAGGTACATTTAGACAGTAATAGCGGCCACTCTCAGCTCCAACTTCATACATGTCACCTACATGTCAGTGTAGAATTCAAATAGGGGTACATATTAGAAAGCATTCATTTTCCATAAATGTGACATAGAATTTCAAATTCTTTCACATATTTATTAGCTGGCTAGTAGAATTCTGATTCTTAAAAACTGAAAAAGAACAGTAAAAGATTTTGTACCTGTACCAGGGAAAAAGTAATTCCCGTATTTGTGAAAAGATACTGTCATGACACGGTCTGTCAAGTAAAAAGCTTCCTGCACACCATCTCCATGATGGATGTCTATATCAATGTAAAGCACACGTGGATGGTACCTGTCAGAGAAAAAAAACTTTTCTGTGGGAAAAACCATATCTCCTAACATCGGTAGAACTTAAAGTCTCATTTATGAAAAATGTGTACTTATCACTAGTGTCACAGCAGCATCTCAGAGCTGCTGCAATTCTGACAACGCTGATCTAAATTGCCAGCACTTTAAAATCATACTGAAGAAAGAAAAATCTGTCCAGGATCACATTCTGTTAAATTGCAAAGCAGACCAAGGTGCTCATTTTCTATTTCAAGATTTTTCTCAATCATGCATCACCTTTATTTTCTCTGTAGTTGTAATACCCTCTTGTCTTTGTCACCCTCCTCTGACAATTGATTAAGAAGTTATTAAGTTTGGAGTGATGGTGTGTAGAGAATTTCTGAAGTTATGCCCAAAGTTAATACATTCCCTCTGAACTCAATAAGCAAGCAAAAATATCACCAGTACTTCTGCCAGAATTTAAAACATTAAACAACAAAAGGTTAATTAATTAAGACTTTGATTTTAGAAAGTTATAAATGGATTAAGGGTCCAGATAAATTTGAAATAAAATTTTGGAATGCATTACACAGGTAGTTCTTACAGACTTACAACTGTTTAATGACAGTTCAGAATTACGATGGCCATGGATTGGGTGTTTTATGGCCCATAAAGCACTTCCAGCCATTACAAAACATTGCATCACCATCCAAGTTCACATGATCATGATCAGAGTGCTTGGCAACCTGTTCATACTTAAAACTGGTTGCCAAGAGCCCTGAAATCATATGATCACCATTTGCAATCTTCTCTGCTAGCTTTCCCAGAAAGTCAATGGGGAAACCAGCAGGGAAGTTGCATGTTGCTGCTGCTGCCTGTCATAAAGCTGAGATTCTCTCCTCGCTGGCAGCTCTTTGAGAACGAAAAGGCTGCTTGCCAGGAGGAAACCACATGGAATTTTCCCCACCCTGCCCTGAAAGGCAGCCCTTTGAGAAAAAAAGGGTTGCTTGTGGAGGGGAACTTTTCCAGCAGGCTACAGAAATGAAAATCGGATCCCGAAGATCTGAGCTCCATTCCTGCAGCTCTCTGGAAGAATTCCCCTTCCAAGAAGATAGGGGAACTCCTCTGACAAAAGAAAAGGTCAGATCTTAAGTTCCTGCAGCCCACAGAGGAGTTCCCTTCTGCATCCAGACAGGAGCTGAACTCAACAGGTGACTCTTTCACTCCCTCTGGTTAATGACCAGGGAGATTGCTTAACTACTATAACCAGGAGTGCTGAGATTCTCATTGTTGACGAAAGCAATCATATGGGCCCCCTTCGCTCAATAATGAAGATTCTGGTCCTAACTGTGGTTGAACATTGAGGATTACCATAAAGAATCCTTCCCCTGGGAAAGTGGACATTTTAATTTTTTTTCTAAGACATAATTAAAATAAACAATTTTAAAAATTGAACTCTAGAGGGAACTAAAGTTTTTAATTAAAGGAGAAGAATACATAAACCTAATTAACAGCTACAGAATTACACAAAACATTGTAACATTGGAAATACTGATGGACATTTTTGAAAAATGGAATCAGAAGTTAATATCAACAATATCAATAGCGATGCTGGTTTTATAGACAAACTGTCCAAAGATGTTATGGAAAAAACAGCAGAAAAGGAACAAGTTGACATTAAAAGTGGATCTACTAATGACAGGTTACAAGAATGATATGGAAAGGGATGTCTTATTAGGCATGTAAAAGAAATCAGTTGATGCTTTAAAAATCAAAAGAGAATTACAAATAATAAACAAATTGGATTTACAAAAGAGGTCTGTTAAAGTTGGATGAAAATTGTGAGAAAGAGTAAAAGAGAAATGAAAATAAATCAAGTTCTATGACATTACTTGAATGGACTAAAGATTGAGATTGTTAGAAGTAAAAGGAAGGAATAAAAAATTGGTTTATTTCAATAAGTGTCACAGGAGCAACTCAGACAACTGAGGAACAACTTTCTGACAACTCTTAATGGATTTGCTGACACCAGGACTGAAATTATATGCTTTATGGATTTGTTTACAGATAAGATGGGTCATGGGATGAAGACAAAATTGGTTGTAAATTAGAGGTGAAAAGTTACCATAATTGTTAAAAATTGTTGCGATCAATGTTGGAAGTCACTTTATATATATTTTTTCTCTTTCATTACTATATTCTTATCTCTTTTCTCTACATTTTTTTCTTTGCACTTTTTTATTCTTTCTACTTTTCTTTCTTTCTTTTAGTTTATGATGAATTCTGAGATGAGTTTTCCAACATTTTGTAATGTTTGGGCATTTTTAATTTTTAGCACATGGAAAGAGACCTCGTATATCTATATTTAGAATCCCAGGGGGACACTTTGTACTGTGGTGAATTATTCATGCAAACAAGAATACCTACTTGAGAAGCTCCAAAATGCCAATCACGATGTCATTCACGTAACAAAACCCAGAAGCCTGGAGAATGAAAATAAAGAAATTACTGTATGTTAGTTAAAAGGAACCACTATGCCTTCATAATAAAGCAGACTTGACTATTACCTCAAACTTCTTGGCATGATGCAGTCCTCCAGCCCAATTAATTGCAATATCACAAATCTAAGAATAGAAGAGAAATATTAACTTTGAAAAAAAGAATTATCGCAAAATGAAATATCTAAGATCACTAAAATCTATACCTTAATTTATTTCACTAGTCTGTATTATCCCCTTTTAATAAACTGCACTAGAAACATGGAATCATAGGCCTGAAAGGGACCTTGGGGATCTTCTAGCCAAACCCCCACCCAAGGCAAGAGACCTTATACTATGCCAGGACAAATCAATGTCCAATCTTTTCTTCAAAATATCCAGTGATGGGAGCACTCACTGTCAGGAAATTTCTTCTTAGTTCCAGGTTGGATGGCTCTGTATCCAAGCTTCCACTGATTGCTTCTTGTTCTATTCTTGGGTGCTTTGGAGAATATCACATCTCTTTTCTGTGAGAGCCCTTCATGCAGTGGTGGGATTCAACAGGTTCGCACCGGTTCAGCAGAACCGATACATAATTTTTTTGTTGAGTTCTGTGAACGGGTTAGACGTGTTCTGGAAAATCTGTATTTTCTGGAACACGTCTGGTTTTTGTTCAACTTCCTTCCAGGCGGGGGAAAAAAACCCTCCCCAAAAGTCCAAGAGAGGAGAGACGGAAACCTTCGATCACGTCACTCAGGCAAAACCTGTCTCAGGCAGCAGGGGCGGGGCCTGAGCATAAGGTGGCAGCCCAGGGCCAAAGCGCCAGCGGAGCTCCAGAGGGTCGGGGAGGGTGCTGAAGCGAGCGGGCATCCTGGCTGCAGCGCCCATGCTGGCTGCCCCTTCCCAGCCAGAGCTGGAATGCCACTGCGTTTAAGTGCCGGTAGATGCTGCCCTTCCCTCCAGTAGGCTTGGGCAGCTGCTGGAGAGAAACGGGCCCATTTCAGCACCTAGTGCCCAGTTGCCCTCACTTCCCCCAAGCATTTCTTTGCCTACCTGATTTCCAGCTCCGGCCTGTTTCTCCATTGCATTTCTCGCCTTCCTGTGCAGGGAAACAAGTTTGTGGGACTAAAAAAAAAGTTCAATCAATCAATTCCAACTTCTTGCAGAAAAAAAAGATCTTGCAAAATTGGATTTGATTGATTGAACTTTATTTTTTTTAAGCTCCACAAACCTTTGTTTCCCTGTACATGACGGCGAGAAATGTGATGGAGAAACATGATGGAGCTGGAAATCAGGTAGCAAAGAAATGCTTGGGGGAAGAGAGGTCATCTGGGCGGTGGTTGGTGGGGCAAATTCTACAGCGCAGAGCTGCACTGCAATGGAGAAATGGGAAAATCGGCTGGCACGGAGGGAAGGCCGCTTTCCCTCTTTCTTCTCCCTACTCCTCCTCCTTCCTTCATGCTGGCTGTTCCATTTCCCATTTCTGTGCAGCACCCAGGATCCACTTTTGATAGCAGTGTGTGTGTGTGTGTGTGTGTGTGTGTGTAATTTAACAACCGGTTTGCCCAGGGTTAGGTTGACCGTTGCAGGGGGCTCATCCCGCATGTACGGTGGAGCTGCAAGACAGGGATGGGTCACACCTCCCCTGACGGTCAACCTGAGCCTGGGCGAACCGGTTGTTAAATTATTTGAATCCCACCACTGTCTTCATGTATTGGAAGACAGCTAACATGTCACCACTAATCATCTTTGTTAACAGAATAACAAGAGTTGGAAGGGACCTTATAGGTCATCTAGTCCAACCCCCCCGGTCCAAGCAGGAGACCCTACACCATTTCTGACAGATGGCAGTCCAGTCTCTTCTTGAAAGCTTCTAATGATGAAGCTCCCACAATTTCTGAAGGCAAGCTGTTGCATTAGTTGATTGTTCTCACGGTCAGAAAATTTCTCATTTCTCAGTTGAATCTCTCTTTGATCAGTTAATAAGCTAGACATACCTAGTTCCCTTAAGCGTTCATCATACACAAGTAATCCCCCATGTATGAAAGTGTCACTGCGTTATTTTATTTACCAGCTGAGCTCATTATTTTTGGACTAATAGACTTACTGTAGTTTGCCAAGTTCCTTATCAGTATTTTACTACGCATGTCCGCATTCTTTCACTTGCTTCACACACTCCTTCCTTTGTTCTCTTGCCAGAGGTCCGGCTGGACCGGCAGGAGACCTTGCTTGCCAAAATGTAGCAATTATCTTTCTTAGTTAGTGAGGTGTTCTTTATAACAAATAAATGAGTTTTATTAGAGAACTTTTCTTTGGGATTTCTTTTCAGAATATTGCAACAAGGAATAAGCCACGATCCATCCTCTAACCAGGGTGATTTGTCCCAGAGCCAAACATGGGATTAATCAATGCCCTGACATCTGGTAGCTCGGACGGTTGATTTATGGCTTTTTTCCTTGTTTTGTTATTTCTGATAAGAGTGCATAGGCAATTAGTTTTTAGCTACTGAGGTACGCTAATTATTTTGCTAAAATGCCGAAACAGAAGAAAAACAAATACAAAATATATTTTGCTGAGAAGGTGGCAGAAAGGAGTTTTTCAGATTTCCAGCCCCTTACTACAGCCACACGCCTGGAACAAGAAGAAGCCGTGGGAGAAGGAACGAAGGGAGATAACAGACAAATTGCTTTTGAAGATAACGTACTGGAACTGAGGTCAGTGACGTCTTCTTCTGAATATGCATGCTCTCAAAAAGTCCTCCCAGAACCTTCTGAATTTGTAACGCTCGGTGCAAGGCCAAAGCAAACTGCCGAGCAAAATTATACTCCCACGCAGAGAGAGAAACAATTCATTACTCTCCTCGAAGCTCTAAGCTCACCCTGGATGAGCTGGCTATGAAAGCCTATCGTGACCGTATAAAATTCTATGAACAGGAGCTATCCCAGGCAAAAATGGCTATATCTATGCTTGAGCAAGGGGGAGAATCTCGTGACTTAAGATTTTCAAAAAGCGCCATATTGTCTTCTTCCTCAGAGCCAAAGACACTCCCCCTGGTGGATTCTGTGTCAAGCCAATTAAGGCAAAGAGCATTGCATACGTCACATGAAAGTCTCCCTGATCAAGTTACATGTAAACCTGCCACGCAGTAATTTCTTGTAACTGGGCTGCCCGAAGCTAAAGGTGCAGCACCATCTGCTGGCGAAAGTAATTTACTACAGGAAGCTGAAATGCCACAAGTGTTTCCACAGGCCCAAACTCAAACACCCCCTGGTAGTGTTGGTGTCTTTTTAGATGGAACACAGCCACACTTAGTGCAGCAAAGGCAAATGACTGCATCCCCAGCAGGTCATGCCAATATTGCAGATCAAGCACAAATGGCAACTGGAATACAGCAGATTCCAGTGCATCAGCCACAGCAGCTACAAATGCCTGCATATGTGCCCCAGCCACAAGTGCAAATAGGGCCAGCTCCTGGCCCACCTCCAATGGCACAACCAAGACCATTTTTAGGTCCACAACAGGCACAGCAAATACCACAGGCATTTCTGCCGGCACAGCCAGCGTATCAAATGCAGGCTCCTTACCAGGCATTTTCTGTCTCTCCACTAACTGGTGAGTCAAAACTAAAAATGTCAGGACACAATTATAAAGCCTGGGTCAGTGAGATTACACTATTGCTTCTTAGAGAAGGCACTCACTGCATGGTTTTTAACCCTCCTGCACAACCATGGGATTTTGCAATAAGAGATTTAGAGATAAGGGCTCGCACAACATTATTGATGTCCATGGATACTGAACTGCAGGTCACTTTTCCACCAAACACAACAGCCCGACAAATCTGGGCTGAATTGGAAAATTGCTACAGGCCTGTCTCAATTGAATCTTCATGTTTACTCATGTCTGAACTCCACGGTTCGAGATTGAAACCCAGTGAACAAATTGGAGGACATTTGACCAAACTGAAAGGTCTGAGAACAGAATTGAGAGAAAGAGGCCATAACATTGAAGATATTCAAATGATCAGCATCATTATTAACTCTTTGAATTATGAATGGAAAGATGCTGTTACAAAAATTAACCAAGTCCCAATTGCTCAACGCACAGTGGACAATGTCTGTAGACTTTTAATTGAAGAAAAGGCATTCATGTTGGCCATGCCACATTTGAGAGGACCACCCACATCAAGAGCTCCAGCTAGGCACCCCTTCCGAGGAAGGACCTACGCTCCAAGGATGCCAAGGTGCAACACCTGCAATCGTGTGGGACATGCCACCCGGGATAGTCCCCAACGAGTTCCAGCTCCCGTCACGTACCAGCCCAGAGGAACAGATTCCAGAGGCAGAGGCAGAGGCGGAAGACAAGGTCGTCGTGGTCCCCAGCGTGATCCACAAA